>NC_089756.1:51853130-51948130 GCF_040412425.1 Macrobrachium rosenbergii
GATGGATGGGTATTTGAAAATATGCATTCTTCAGATCTACTGTAAGCATGAAGTTGGACTCCCTGATGGCTGTGAGCACTGACCGTATCATTTCCATCATGAACTGAGTCTGGCATATGAAATGGTTCAAGGAAGAGAGATCTATGACCGGTCTCCATCCCCCATTGCTTTCTCCATGAGAAAGACTCGGCTGTAAAAGCCTGGGGACTGATCTGTCACGACTTCCACAGTGCCTTTTTTCAGCATCACTTCTACCTCTGCCTGAAGGGTAAGGTCCTTCAGTGAGCCAGGAACATAAATTCGGTGATGGACCGGATTCTTGGCGAGGGGTGGTCGGAACAAGGGAACTAGATGACCCTCCTGAAGGACATATACTACCCAGGCCTCAGCTCCATATAGCTGCCTTGTTGCCCAATGGCTCAACAGGCATCCCCCACACCAACGGCAGTATGTAGAGGGGAATGCCACCCTTAGTGTCCTCCTCTCTTCTTCTTGCCCTTGCCCCCTTTTCCAGACTGGAAAGAGGGTTGAAAGGAGTGTGACTGCACATCTTTCTTGGTGAGGGCAGAGGAAGGCTGGGTGTTCCCTGGGAACCCTTTGAAGCCTGGGACTTCTTAGGACCCTTAGAGGAAGCGCTAACCTGACCTGAGGGTCGGGCCACAGTGGCACACAAAGATCCGTAAGACTTAGCCACTGTCTGGTGGACAAGTCAGTCATTAGCCTCGACTCAACACTTGTCCACTGCAGCGTCTACCTACTCTCAAGGAAAGAGAGAGGCAGATCCTAGCCATGGTCCATTCCACAAAGCCAATGCCGATTCCAGGCCAACAAACTTGGATATCTGAGTCAAGATGGAATCCCTCCTCAATAACACCAAGTTCGCCCACGAGATTGTTGTGCTGACGAATCAGCCTAACGATCTCTGCAAGGTCCTCTGTATCTCAGGGGTGTCCAATTCCTGAGGGAGAGGACCCTCAGGTCCTTCCTGAACACGTTCCTCCCAATCTACTCTCTCTGCAGGAGGGAGAACCTTGGCAGAACCCCTAAATCCCTGCTCAAAAACTTGGCCATATGATCGGGTTGATCCAAGGCCTGAACCCAGAACATAAGCCTTTGCGGTAGGGCTGCGTTGGGGTGAAACATCCCAATCGCCGACCCTTCTGTCCTGTTCATGCCTCCTGGTATAACCCCAGGAGATTGAAGAAACAGGTGGAAGGGACCAAGCACTCTTCACTGTCCTATCGGAAGCCCAAGTCCTGGCAGGAGAGGAAGGCCGTGTGCAATCGCCAACCCACAGTGGCGATGGCTGCATGGTTCTAGGAGAGCAACCCCATGCATGTGAACATGGGGGGGGAGGGGCTCTCCCGAGGAGAGCGAACGGGCACACGCGAACATGCTCGGAAGCTATCGCCAGGTGAGCAGGCCTGATTGCGTGAATGCAAATGAGGGCTGACCCAGGGAGAGCGATCACGCACTCTTAGGTTGTCCTCTTGACGTCCAAGTCTTCTTCGGGGCCATGGCCTCCAGACACGACGACTGTGTGGGGAGCCTCCCCAAAGCTTCTCTAGGTACATGGACTCTCGGGTCAGTTGCACCTGTAAGGGATACTGGCCACGTACTTGTGAGAGCACTGGCAGGGGGTGAGGCAGCACCTGTATGCTTACCCACCTTCTCTCAAGTGTCTGAACCAGTCAGTGGAGATGACTCCAAGTACCAGCAGAGGTGACTCATGGTTCAGTTAAACCCCGAGTACCTGGGGTGATATGGTCTTCCTTGGAGGTCTGAGCACTCGGAGCTCCTGAATCATGCCTTGGACGTTCAACAGTTGCTTCCTCCACCCAAGTGTCTGAAGAGACACAAGTAGAGGTAGGCACTGTACTAGTTCTGGAAGCTGACTTCCCAGAACTAGTATTGGCAGTCACCAGTTATCGGTGGGGGTTCCATTCCCGACAGCATGACAATCACTGAAAATCGACAATAATAGCGCCGATCCCTGGTTATTGGCGGCAATAAGTGGGGATCAGCGCCAATAACTAGAGATTGGTGTCAAAAATCCGGTTATCGTCGTCACTAGACAAAACCGGATCACCGATAACCAGGGACTGTCTCTATCGAGTACACGGGTCCCCTGGGCAAGAGAAGCTACCTTGTTCCTCTGCCAGTAAGCTTTGGAAGAAACAGAGGAAGAGGCAGAAGCAGCTGATGAAGACGAGGAGGACGAAGTCTATACCTTCTGACCCTTCTTCTTCGACGACTTCTTTGACACCTTCTTCAGGATGGCGTGGAGGAGCTGATCCCCGATGGAGGGGAGATTGATTGATTAATTGATTTATAGATTTTAGGCATACATGCCAAGCACTGGGGCAACTATGGCCATTCAGTGCTTAAAATGAAACATTAACTTAGCTAAAATTCATTTAACACTATAAATTAGGATAAAAAATGTACCACAAAAATAGTCTTTAGTAAAAATTAAATAAATATATTTTCATGATAAAATTAAGTTTCATATATACTTAGCAAGTAATTACATAGCTATAGTTTCTAACTCACGCAGCAGCCTTTTTAAAAAATTCACGGTAGTGCTTCAATTGTTTTGTGTAGATGACTAGCCCTACCCACTATCAGGGAACACTGGAATCTACCTGGCAGACAACCTCAATTTGTTTGTGCCCTTATGTCCAGGAGAGGGGAGGGGAGGGAGGGCTCTGATTCTGTAATTACTTGGGAAGTACAGTATATATGAAAATTAATTTTATCATGACAATATCATTTTCATATAAGTAACTTACCAAGTAATTACATAGCTGAATCCCACTTTGAAAGGAGGTGGGATACATGGACATATTCTACTTCAAAACATTAAGGAATGGTAATGACTTTGAAATAGAAAGTTTGCCAGCACTGATACAATGCTTGTCGTTTCCTTACCTGGAAACAGAGCTACTGCAGGAGAATACTGCCTCTGGTTGGTGTTCATCTTAACTTGTAGTGGAGTGGCAGTTGAGCCATGGGTTGCCTCTACTTAAGTGGGAGCCTTGCAGCGGAGGATAGGCCTGATCGCTAGCAAAGCACATACAAGTGCCCTTGCCCTAGGCGCAGTACCAACATAAAAAAAAAAAAACAGACAACGATGTCACCTACACTGAAAAGACCACCCATCCACTAAGACTGGTGAGTACTCCAGGTACAGCGTACCCCCGGGCTCCCCAAAACTCGAAACCCTATGCCAAGACAAAAAGATAGTAGGAGAAAAAGTGCTTCCAATGATTCCTCCCCCAGTACCTTGCCAACAACCAATAATGGCCACAAGGTACTGCAACTTTCAAATAGTGCAATGTAAAGATAGATTTGCACTTCCAGTAGGTCGACTGAAGGATGGCAGTATGGGACATATTATGCCTGAAAGCAAGGGGGGTAGAGACTGCTCTGACATCATGAGCTTTCACTTTGAAAGTAGGCAAAATGTCCTCCTTAATCTGAGTGTGCCTCAGAAATTAAGTCCCTCCGGAAGAACGACAATGCATTCTTAGAGAGGACGAGATGGGTTCTTGACCGAACACCAAAGGTTACTGGATGGCCCTCTGATCTTCTCAGTCCTGCTCAGGTAATACCTCAAGGCTCTAACAGGACAAAGAACTCTCTTCTTCCTCAGAGCCAAGGATGTCCATTAGGTTCTTAATGGTAAAAGAACGGGGCCAGGGCTTGGACAGGTCCTCGTTCTTGGCTAAAAAGCCAAGGGTAAAGGTGCAAACTTCATCTCCTCAGGAAAACCCTGCCTTTTCATCAATGGCTTGGATCTCACTAACATGCTTACCAGTAGCCAAAGCCACAAGGAAGAGAGTCTTACCCACCCTCCAATCATCAAACATACCAAATTGCAGCCCTCTACCCTCAGGAGTTTTTATTTTATTGAAGGTTAAAGTCAGCCATAATCATGTGTCTGGCAACAACATAGGACAAGCCACCACAGGGCTGTGGCACATACAGCATTACAGTAAACCCCCATATTCGCGGATTTCTCTGTGAAACATATCTACCCATTACTTGCGGAAAATTCGCCCATTCGCGGTATTTTTCACTGAGAAATATTCACTAATATCACAATTTTTGAAAGTAAATTGTATTTTTCCTAACTATACAAACCTGAGGTCATTTACATTACGAATTACTTACGGCAAAGCTGGACATGGCCATTAAACTCTTGAAAAAGGTGGTTAGGCAGTAACTACCGCCAGGTAGGCAGGAATACCTGCCTGCCCAGATGTAAACATTCCAGTTTGCCTTTCAGTCCAGGTTCAGACTGAGGGGTGGCATGAGGTGGGCGTAATATGTAATGTAAAGGATCTCAGGTTTGTATAGTAGGAAAAATACAATTTACTTTTAAAAATTGTGATTTGTTCCGACACAATTTACAAACCATCGGTCCTTTACATTAAGAAGACCACTGGTTGGAGGGAGGAATCTGAGTGAGTCTCCTGAACTGACTGGAGTTTTGCACACCGGGGCTGCTACTCCTGGTCGAAGAGCAAGGAGGAGTACCGTGCCTCTGACATATTGATCGGAGTGTAGGAACTGCAAGATCAAATGTCAGATACTGGACCTTTTCGCATGAGTGAGGAAACGTAACTCATACAAAATAGGCTGGGAAAAATCTAGAGTCGGAGGCAGTAAGGAAAACGCGGGATAGCGTTTCCCTTATTGCCAGTCTCTCCTTCTTCCCCTTGCTAGAGGAAGGAGCAGAATTGCTTCTAAGATTCTAGAAGAAAAATAGAATGGGTGCTCGATGTGTACAGTGAACCCCCTGTATTAGCGGGAGATGCGTACCGCAACCCCCCGCGAATAGCTAAAATCTGCAAATACTTAAACGCCCTCTAAAAACACTTAAAACTGCCCATTTTGATAGTTTAAACACAAGAAAAACCATCTACAAATGCTTATACCTGAGTATTTTAATAGTTTTATCACAAAAAGTGCATTTATTCATGAAAATTATATGAAAATACAGTAATTAGTGAATATTTCTCAGTGAAAAATACCGCAAATGGGTGAATTTTTTGCGAATAATGTATAGATATGTTCCACATAGAAACCCGCGAATGCATGAGTCCGCGAATCGTGAGAACGCGAGTACGGGGGGTTTACTGTAGTCTTACCGCATCAGCTCCAGATCCAGCAAGTACTGATTCAAGTCCCATTCTCATCCCGAAGGAGGAGAATTAGGAGGATGGGGAAGGAGGAGGAAGAGAGGCCAGTCACTCTCGGTATCCTTCTCACTTCCAGAACCAACAACTTAGGCGAGATGCTACAAGGAAAAAAGGTTCCAAGGGCCTGTAGGCAATACCATAGGAAGACAAGTGTGGTCTATGAGACCACGTCTTGCTTCCAGACCAACAGAAACTTCTGGAATGCAAGGGATGGAACAAACCATAGGCTTCGTGAGCTCTTGGGTGGAAGGTACCAGTATCATCATCATCAGCTGCCGAGTACCTCCTTCGATCACTTCACGAAGCCAGGAGGAAGATGTGTCCTTGGACACTTCTTCCTTAGGAGAGAGTACTAGCAAAAATGTCAACGACATCCAGGTTAGGAATGTCGAGCCTTTTCAGAAGGTACCACAGCTCCCTAAAGGACAAAGTAATGAATGATCTAGATCATCGACACAAAGTCCAAGGAGGAGAGGAACAAGGACTCGAACCCGACAATAGATGCCGATGGATTCACAGTCCACCTACGACATCCAAGAAGGAGTCGAGGAATTGAACCCCTTCACCTGTTCTTCCATCTTCTACGCCAAGGCCGGAACAAGATGAGAGATGGCCCTAAGAGGGCACAGCTCTATCCAACAACTCTCGTAAGGGTGCGTGCA
The DNA here is from genome assembly GCF_040412425.1 of Macrobrachium rosenbergii. Lineage (NCBI taxonomy): Eukaryota > Metazoa > Arthropoda > Malacostraca > Decapoda > Palaemonidae > Macrobrachium > Macrobrachium rosenbergii. The sequence goes on from NC_089756.1 coordinate 51,859,000, forward strand.
GTGCATGGGACAGGAACCCTAAACGAGAGTCACATGCCACCCTGGGAACAGTTCCCTGGGACAGCAAGACCAAAGAATCTTCTCATCCGTAGCTCAATCTTGACTGAGGAGAGGAAGGCTACTTCAGATAGAAGATTAGGTTGCAAGGGCCTACGTTCTTCACAAATGAAAGGGAGAGAAGCAACCCTCGGCAGAGAAGACTAGGAAGTCCAGACTTGAAGAGCGACTCTGACCCGAGAAGAAGTTCCGTCAACGACACCCACCAGTGAAGATGGCTCCAGTCCCTGGGAAAGTGTTGCAGAGGACTTCAAGAGATATCCAGCTATATCCATTGCCGCTCGGCGAGAAAGCCTATGCTTGCAAGGGGAGCTGGAAGGTCTCCCAGTCCTGAACACACAGGGATGTACTACCTGAAGAACCGCATCTTGTGTAGCTGCTACAGGAGGTTGGGTCAAGCAGAACTCTTCTCGATGCCTCGGCTATCAGGTCAGGCCAAAGGCGAAGTCTTCCAGCATTTGTCTGTAACTCGGGGTGAGCAATGCTTGTGAACCCCAAGCAAAACAGACAAATATGGAGGAAAAAACGTAGATATCAAATTTTTCCCAAAAAGACAGTATGGCTCACCGTAGCGGCCCCTGGGTCTGGTATGAAGAAGCGATAAAAACTACAGACTTGTACAGGGAGGCAACAGAAAGACGGTAGGGATTTCTCAATCAAGCAGTCTCTTCATGAATCTTCGTGAAGAAAAGAGTGAGCAGCACGTTCCGTCCCGATCACTCAAACCCGAGGCCATGCTTGCCTACCAATACATCCCCACAAATGCATCTGGCTAATTGAGCTGTTGAGTGCGCTACAGAACACATCTTCAAGACAAAACTTACAGGTGTGTGTCTATTCCTCAATCGGTGAATCCGTAAGAAGAAACACGATGTGAGGGGAATATGCAAGCATATTCGAAGGTTCCTTCAATCAAGCATTAGCCTAACTCTTTCCTCATACTTCAAAGAGGAAAGAAGGATGGAGGAATGGAAGCAAACCTCCATTCTCCACCATGGGGAAGCTTCTGCAATATGACAGGATACCAAGACAATTAGCTCTAGCCGGGATGGCATTTCCTGAATCAGGAGCAAGGGAGAGGAAGTGGGATGGAAGTTTGATGAAAAGAATTACCAAGACTTAAGGGAAATAAATACTTCTCCTGAAGGAATCCATTCCCAGGTCTCGGCAACGTCGCTGCCAGCTCCAGAGACTCGACAAGTATCATTTCATCCAGGCATAAGCAGTAGGAGAACTTCCTGGTCGATACTTCTTTCTCTCTTCCCTTCTTCCCTCCTCCCTTATGGAAAAGAGGGTGGAAAGAGACACAGTTATGCGCACTTTCCTGGAAGGGAAGAAAAGGGCTATATGTTCCGCAATCTTCCTCCGAAGCCTGGGACTTCTTAGGAGTTGACGGGGCTGGCTTGAACTCAAGGTCGAGCCGAGATGACTAAGACCCCAAGTAAAGGTTCAATCCTAAGGGTTGAGCCAACTCAGGACTTACAAAACCGGAGATCCAAATTGTGACAAAAAAATTCTTCTTAGCACCAGGACTGCCCACAGAACTGCAGTCAGCAAGACCCTCCAAGGCAAGAATTCGTACTCTGTCGAAGAAGGAAAGAAGCTTGGTGTCTCAACCTGAATGAACTCCTTGTCCGAAGAAAAGAATTCATCTGGTCGAAAACGCTCTCGGAAGCAAGGACTGCGGTGGCCTCAAAAACTCTCGGCCCCTTGGAAACTGCAAGGGTTGCGAGTGATGAAGATTATTCATTGGGGGAGCCACGGTCCTGTCCCGGGGATCCTCACCTTCATTCCAACAGTTCTCCGAAAAACAAGGGCGATTGCAACTTGAAGACAAAGACCCTCATTGCTTCCAAAGCGTGAAACTCCTGTACCTCTCTCCTTGGAGGGAGACCTTGACAGATCCCAAGATAACCTCCTCAGCTGCCTGGTTGTACTACGAGCCAATTGGGGGACTGACACCCAAAGCACACCAGGCAGCCGAACTCCGAAGACAAATTCGTCAGAGTTCTCTTTGTCCGTCATGTGCTTCTCGATACAACCAAGAGGAAAAGAGAACAGGTGAGGAGAAAGAGTACCCCAACCTGTCCTGCCAGTAAGACCAGCAGGAGAGGCAGACCGTGAGCGAAAATCAACCCAAGGAGACTACTGCCACACGGGGGAAGAAGAGCGCTTGTGCTGTGGCAAAGCACTTTCCTGGGAAGAGCGGAAAGTTCACTCGAACAGAGCCAAGAACCCAATTCGGAAAAAACCGAGTGGGGCCAAGACGAGCCGATCACGCGAACGCAATCCAGCTGGGTGGTATGCGGCGGACTGGGAGCCAGTCTCGCAAGAGTGACCAGGGGTTGGGCAAGGCGAGCGAGCCAGTCTCACAAGCATGACCAGGGGCCGAGCCGAGCTGAGCCGATCGTGTGAACACAATCGGAACTGGACAGGGCGGAACTCGTCTGCCGTGAACTAGAGGTAGTTTCCCGAACTCTAAACTCCTTCGAGGCTGAGGCCCCTCGAGAAAAGGTTCAAATGCAAATTTTGTGTCTGCAATCCTGCATGCTTGAACCCTAAGGCTCAAGACACAAGGATGAAACCCGGCCAAGCAACCGAAGCAGCTGGCGGGCTGTATCGAGACACCTAGTGCCTCGGCACCCAGACACCTGGTGTCTCGGCACCCAGACACCTGGGTGCTTTGGCACTTTCTCTCATCCTGTGCCTCTCGTCAGGATAGTGCTCGTGATTCGTACAATTTGAGCAACACACGAGACTCCCAAAAGTTGGGAGAGGCTGCTTTCAGTTTCCTAAGAAATCGAAAAGAGCCAGGCACAGAACTAGTCTTAGACGCAGACTTCCAAGACTGGCAACAAGGGCGCGGTCTCTAGAGGCCATGCTCTCACTGCCCCCGAAACACCAGACCCCACAGGAGAATGCGAATCGGCTCCCGCCCGAAGGCGGGAAGAGCCAACGAGAGAAACTTGTCTCCTGGAAGAGAGCTGTCCCTTAGAAGTCCCGCAGGACTCCCGAAGGAAATCTCTTCCCTGCTTCTTCTGGTGTTCGAACCAACAAGAACGAAACACCAAGCTGGGAACCCGACCGAGACTGGCAAGCACTCGGGGAGCACTTGTGGTGCTGGCAGGAAGAGCTGATACACCTGGGTGCCTAGGCCGTTTCTCTCGCACTGCTCCCGAACTGGGCCGGGGAGAGTACTCTCCAGACCAGATCAGGATACTCAATATTTCATAGAATCTCGAGCACTCGGAGTGGCTCGCGAACAAGCACCTGAAGCAGCCCCGTCTTAGAGGCGGAACCTCTAGAACTGGGAACGGGATCGCAAACCAAGGTCTGCACGCCCACGGCTCCCAAAACACAAAACCCAGGGGTGTGCGAATCGGTTTCCTAACCCAAAGGTCGGGAAGAGCCAATGAGAGATCCACTGCCTACTTGGAAGGAGGCAGTCCCTAGATGTCCAAGGGCATCAAGGGAAAAAGTAGCCTTCCTCTCCTTCAGCTGAAGGAGGTCTGTCCAATTCCCGGGACTCCCTTGGACCTCGGGAGAGGAAGGGAAGAGGCGGCAGAAGACAAAATTGAAGATAAGATGAAGAAGACGTTGGCTACTTCCACAGGGCGACTTCCTTCACCTTCACTCCAACATCTACAGGATGGTGGACACGAAACATCGTAACCTCCAGGGCAGTCAGGCAGGAACACAACGGAAGCGGCCCCAGGCACGACCACCAGGAGAAGCCGCAGGCATGATCAGGACAGCCGATGCAGGAGCTACGGAAGCGGTTCAGAAGGCAGGAGCTACTGCAACGGCCAGGAACATCACACGAAAGTCACCAGCAGCAACAAGAACCATCAGGATGGCTGCGGCAGGAGACCAGGAAGAGCCGCCCAGAGATTGTCGTAGAGTTAACAGGAGCATAACACAGGAAACAGCAGGAGCAGATGAACCACAGATACGCCAGAGCCAGTGCCACAGCATACATGAAGGCCAGCAATGACAGCGATTGATCCACACTGGTGGGAATAGAGTCGGAATGATCCCGACGTGGAACTAGTCATCCAACCAGGTACTGTGGTCGATCCTGAAGCAACACTGAATGAATGTCAGGACTCCTTCATGCAAGATATCCCCTGAGATATCCAGCCAACTAATGCTGTGCCTGCGATGCTCCCTGTCAACCTGAAAGAAAAAGCAAAGATGATTAGAGAGGGAGGCTCCTCTCGCTACAAGGGGAACTGCCCTACGCAGTGAGAGGAGGCCCCTAGAAGAGGTCGCCCGACGGGCACCCCCCCCTCGTGGTCTTCGCCCAACAAGTGAGTGAAGAGGGCAAAGGAGAGAGCTCTCTACCACAGGAGAGGCAAGGAAGAACCTACAGGGAGAGAGAAGGACGGAGGGGAGGCCACCAAGGGCGTCGTGGAAGCGGAACTTACTGACGATGCCCGCAATCTCCCCCTCCCCCCGCAACTCTCTAAGCCCAGGCGGCGAAAACAACACTCAGCACAAGTAGGAAGGAAATAGTCATGCCCATAAAATCTCGAGCACTCGGAGCGTCTCACAAATGAGCCCCTGAAGCAGCCCCCGTCTTAAGAGGCGGGAGCCCAAGAAGGGAAGTGAACTCTTACGTCCTCATCAATGTAGGGGAGCGAGGATATTACATCCCAATCTAATATCTCTGATTGTACAGTGGAACGTCTTCAGTATCTAAATAAAGGGCTACTGGAAGAGAAGCATTACCACTCGGTTACGCCCCTCTAAATACACCCTTGGCCGTCAAACCCTAGACACAGCGCAGGGGAACGACGGCTTTTGCAAGGTTATCACAAATCATGGGTTTGTATTTATATCAAACACACGCAATATATACACAAAAATACAGGAAGATCCCACCAGGATAAAGAAGAGCTTAATGACAGTTAGGCAGAGAGATCCGAAACCACGTCTGCAATGCGTGACGGTCGAAAGCAAACTGGAATGCATACATCCAGGCGAGTATTCCTGCCCACCTGGCAGTAGTTACTGCTTAACCACCTTGTTCAAGAGTTTAACGGCCGTGTCCAGCTTCGCCGTAAGTAATTCCTAATGTAAAGGACTGACGGTTTGTATATCATGTTGGTACAATACTGTACAGTATTTTCATATCATTTTCATGACTAAATGCACTTTTTGTGATAAAACTATTAAAATACTCAGGTATGAGCACTTTTAGAGGTTTTTTTATGTTTATCAAAATAGGCAGTTCTAAGTGTTTTTAGAGGGGTTTTAAGTATTCGTGGATTTTAGCTATTCATGGGGGGGGGACAGTATGCATCCCCCAAGAATACGGGGGGTTTACTGCATACAAAGACCACCGAAAGATTGATCTATTTTCGGTGGCCTTGATTATATGCTGTACAGAAAACTCGATTGCGCTTAAGAAACTTTGGTGCATTTTTTACTTGTTTAAAAGTAGTCCAAGCTTCCCACCTAGCTTCTATTTAAAGATAACTCATTCTAATTTCTGTTAATGGGCCAAAGGTACTCAAAGTAGTAGAGATGGTTTCATAGTCACATCTGACTGGTAGATCCACAATATGAAATACTCTCAAATCTTTCACATTCATTGATTTGATATTACTGCACTGTGTCAATTTATTCTTGGAGAAGTCATTTCCCTAATCTTTTGCAGAGCCAAGTATAGGGGTTGGCTTATGGCTATAAGGTGGAGGATCAACTGGTGGATCAGGAGGAACAGGGGGAATATGAGAAGTACCTGGAGGGTTAGTTACTAATTCACAATCCATTTTTCCTTTAGTTGTAGTCATACTCACAGAATTAGATGATTGGGAGTGCATGGAAGATACTATGGCCTCCCAATGCCTTGGGAGGAAATGGAAAAGTCCCCATAGGACCAGAAATGCCCAGACTTTGGTCATTTGCACATGCAGGGCCTGGGAACTGAACTAAGAACTCTGATAAGCCGGCATATTTTGTGCTCTTGAGTTTTATCCCATTCAGAATGGGGCCGGCATTGTCACCCTGCATGTGCACTGGAAGAGGATGGAGTCAGCAACCCACCATATCCCCTACATTCCATATCCACCAGCCATCAAGCTTTTGTCCCTCGGAATGAGTAGGGACCTTGCAGTATATCCCATCACTCAGCTGGTTTCAAAGAAGCACCGAGTTACTAGAACCTCTCTGAAAAGCAAGAGAGAAGACTTGGAAGTGTAGATTAAGGTAGGCAATAAAGAAGGAGAGGGTTAGGTGAGTCCACTAAGTTAGTAGATCACCTATCTATTACCTACCCTAAATCAGGGCATCACGTTAAAGGTACAACCATTTTCATAATCAATGCCATTCCCCAGTTGGCAATGAAAGAAGAGGGAAACAGGAAAATTTACAGATGGAGAAGTGAAAGGGATACAGTTCCCAACATTTAGTTGAACCCACAGTCAAGACAGTAGGCACCACAATGCATTCAATCTCAGTAGCGGATTCCCATGCCCCTCACCTCTACAAGGGGTTGGGATCAGAGGTCGATGGAGCGGTGAGCAGAAGCAGCAACACCAGAAGGATGGTCTACCGCATGGTAGGCAATAGAAGGGGCATGAGGTGACATCTTGCCCACTACAGCAGGAGTCGTCAAAAAAGGGGCATGAGTAGTCACACCGGTAGACAACAAGGCCATGGCAGACATTGTAACAGTGATGTGGTCACTGTTACAGCTGAGTGAGTCACAAGGGGCATCACAGGAGCATGGGAAGCCCTCAGGTGACTCAACAAGCCCTGCACTGAGGGAACACCCAGGGTGCCCAGAGAGTGCCAAGTCTCCCGGAGTTCCTCATTCTCCTCCATTCCTGAAAAGCAAGTTGGGTTAGGGTTGGCACTCCTGAAAAGCAAGTTAGGTTACAGTTGGCAGTCTCTTTTCGCTCCAAAGGGGATTCCTGGTCACCAACCCCCCAACGCCAACTTCCGCCTGATGAAGAAAGCGAAGACGATGAAGGGGAGATCACTCCTGTAGGAGTGACTGCAACATGAGGGAGTTTCACAGGAGGAAAGAACAAGAAGGATCGGCAGCCAATGGTGTCATCAGGGGCGTTTACCACCAGACAACACCTTGGAAGCCTTCTTCTTTATTTCCTCCTCTGCGAGAACTTCACCCATTGCACGGGGGACTAGTCACTGCACTCTTCACACATTGAATCAGGGTTACAGTCATACTCTCTGCAACTTGTGCAGAGGACATGAGAGTCAAAAACCAAGGTTGAGCAGTAACGATTACAGGGTCTAGAGGCAGTACCAGGGCAGACACACTGGGTACTACCCTTCCGCTAACCAGGCTTATAACATTATTCATGGGTTTGCATAATTTCAATACACAATCACAAAAATATATAATCCACAAACAATCAACAATCTCACTGGGAATGAAGAAAACCAACTGAAACGGCAGGCAGGGCAGAGAGTACAAGAATAGCTCTTCATAGCACAACGGCCGAAAGCAAAGTGAATGCTTACCGTCCGGGTGGGCGGACTCCCACCAATCGGACGGTAGTTAACTACCTAACCACCTTGTTTAAAAGTTAAATGGCCGTTTCCAGCTGCGCTGAAGCATATTCTTTAAGTGAAGCCTGATGGTTTGTATATTGTGTAGGAACAACAAATGGTCTGGCAGTGTCAAAGGGGGAATGTCCCCACCAAGAACTTTGGCAGATACTTCTCAGAATAGTAAACACTGGGGATCCACCTAAATGGAGGGTAAAATGATCCACAACAATGCCTTTCACTCCTCAATAACAATATTTTCCCTGCTAAAGAAAATGGAGGATTCAAAACAAAAGCACATTTCTAACTCATCAGTCAGTATAAGAGCAGAAAGATGTCCACAACTGATGGTGGCCAAGATAAAATGCTTGATAATAGTGGATGAGTGAGGGGTATTCCCAAGTCACTCCCCTTAACCACCAATTGACTAACTTGTCACCAACTTTCAATGACTGATTCCAGCTCATGCAAAGGAACTTCTACATGAAAGGCAATGGTTAGCATACAGTATTAACAAAATAAACAGTAAATTAAAGCTATTCCTTTTCTACAAACCACATTTATTAGGTATAAAACATCACAAAAAATTCTGATCATATACCATACACTCCAAGCTGTAAGTACTAGAAAAATGTAAGAAAAGCGACCATCCAAAATTTAAAGGAATATAACCAATAAGTGATAACTTAATTAGCTAGAGAATGTGTTATAGTATTATAGTAATTAGTGTTTGCAAACATTTAAAAAATCCAGCAACATTATGATATAGGTAATCAAGAAAACACTTCTTGTGTAACAGTTACCTTATCCTCCAAATCTTCTGGGAACTGAATATCAGAAATAAGCTCCTCAGAAGCAACAGGCTCTTCTTCCTCGAACAGATCCTTGCTGCTGGCACTCTCATTAAGGGCTAAAATGACAGCAGATGCATTTTCAGCGATGGATTCAGTAGTCTGAGCTTCAAGTATGGCTTCAATGAGTTTACTTGTCTGAAAAGTAATACATTACTTATTAGTGTACTATTAAATTACTGTATTTAAATTTTTTGAAGTGTATCAAAACAGAAACATTAAAAAACACTAAAACACAGGAAAATATCTTCATAATAAAATTAAGTTTCATATATACTTAACAAGTAATTACATAGCTATAGTTTCTAACTTGCATGGCAGCCTTTTAAAAATTGCAGTAGCACTTCTACTGTTTTCGTGTAGGTGACTAGCCCCCCCCACTATCGGGAAACAACAGGAACAACCAAGCAGAAGAGCTCAATTCGTTTGTGCCTTAATGTCCATAAGAGGGGAGGAGGGCAGGCTCCGATTCTGTAATTACTTGATAAGTATACATGAAAGTGTTTTCATAATAAAATTAAGTTTCATATGTACTATCAGCGATCCGGTTTTACAGAGCTTGTCTAACGACGAAAATCGGCAAATTTCGCCACCGAAAATCGCCAATTTCCACTTATCGGCACCAATAATTGGGTACTGGCGCTGATACATATCTAACAGAGGCACCATTAACTGAAAATTGTCAATTTTTGGTGCAGATAAGTGCCAAAAATTGCCGATTTTCAGTTATTATCACAGCATCAGAACGGAACCCCCACTGGATAACCAGGGACTGTCTGTACTTACCAAGTAATTACATAGCTATAATTTCAACACGGGCAGCAGCTTAAATTTTAAAAATCACAGTAGCGCTTATATTGTTTTCGTGTAGGTGACTAGCCCCGCCCACTATCGGGGAACAATAGGAACAACACAGCTGAAGAATTCAATTTGTTTGTGCCCTTACATCCATGTCCATGAAAGGGGAGGAGGGAGGGTTCCAATTCTGTAATTACTAAAGTATATATGAAGCTTAATTTTATTATGAAAATAACACTTCCATATAAGTACAGTAATTTACCAAGTAACTACAAAGCTGAATCCCACACTGACAGGAAGTGGGATACATGGACATATTCTACTCCAAAACATTAAAAAATTGCTAGCATTGATACAACGCTTGTTGTTTCCTTACCCGGTAAGAGAGCTACTGCAGGTAGATACTGCCTCTGGATGGGGCTCATCTTAACCTGTAGTGGCGTGGCGGTATAGCTATGGGGCGCCTCTACTTAGGTGGGAGCTTTGCAGCGAAGGATATGTCCGATGGCTAGCAAAGCATATATAAGTGCCCTTATAAAACAACCAAACGCTGTCATCTACACTGAAATAAAAAAAACCACCATCCATCCACTAAAACTAGCAGGCATTCCAGGTACATGGTACCTCCAGGCTCCCCCAAGACTCGACACCCTATGTCAAGGCGAAGAGATAGAGAAGAAAAAGAATGCTTCCTATGCTTTGAGCCCCAATACCATGCCAGCCACTGATAACTGACTCAAGGTACTGTAATTTCTGAACACTGTTTCCACTTCTCTTAAATAGTGCGACACGAAGATCAACTTACACTTCCAATAAGTTGACTGCAAAATGGAAGAGAGGGACAAATTATGTCTGAAAGCTAACGAAGTAGCGAATGCTCTGATCTCATGGGCTTTCACCTTAAAAGAAGGCAAGATGTCCTCTCGAATCCGAGAATGTGCCTTGGTAATAAGGTCCCTTAAGAAGAACGACAATGCATTCTTAGAAAGGGGTCAGGAAGGATTCTTCAGAGAGCACCAGAGGTTGCTGGATGGTCCTCTGATCTCGGTCCTGTCCAGGTAATACCTTAAGGCCCTAACGGGGCAAAGGGTTCTTTCTTCTTCTGGACCATGGCTCTCCATCAAATTCTTAATAGCAAAAGAACGAGGCCAGAGCTTGGATGGTACCTCATTCTTGGCCAGGAAACCGAGAGTAAAAGAGGAGACTGTGCCTCCTTGAGAGAATCCTATCCTTTTATTGATGGCCTGAAGTTCATTGACATGCTTAGCAGTAGCCAAAGCGACAAGGAAAAGTGTCATTCGAGTTAGATCCCTTAGTGACATGGAGCGAAGGGGTTCGAAAGAAAGGCTAGTTAGCGACTTCAGAACCATGTCAAGATTCCAGGAGACAGGCGATCTTCCTTTGTTTGGAAGTGTCGAGAGACTTGATGAGGTCACTAGGATCCTGGTTCAATGACAGATCCAGACCTCTGTATTTAAAAATGGAACTCAACATGGCCCTGTATCCTCTAATAGTAGAGGAAGACAAACCTGTAGAGAACCTCAGATAGAACAGAAAAATCACAATTTTTGAAAGTAAATTGTATTTTTTCTAACTATACAAATCTGAGGTCCTTTACATTAGGAATTACTTTCAGCGTAGGCTGGAAATGGCCATTAAACTCTTGAAAAAGATGGTTAGGCAGTAACTACCGCTAGGTAGGTGGGAATACCCGCCTGCCCAGATGTAAACATTCCAGTTTGCCTTTCGGTCCAGGTCCAGATTGAGGGGTGGCATGAGGTGTGCATTATATGTAATGTAAAGGACCTCAGGTTTGTATACAATGAACCCCCCGTATTCGCGGGGGATGCGTACCACAGCCCCTGCGAATAGCTAAAATCCACGAATACTTAAAACCCCTCTAAAAACACTTAGAACTGCCCATTTTGATAGTGTAAACACAAGAAAAACCCTGTAAAAATGCTTACACCTGAGTATTTTAATAGTTTTATCACAAAAAGTGCATTTATTCATGAAAATTATATGAAAATACAGCAATTAGTGAATATTTCTCAGTGAAAAATACCGCAAATGGGTGACTTTTCCACGAATAATGGGTAGATATGTTCTACAGAGAAACCCACGAATGTGTGAGTCCGCAAATTGTGAGAACGCGAATACGGGGATTTACTGTAGTTAGGAAAAATACAATTTACTTTCAAAAATTGTGATTTGTTCTGACACGATATACAAACCGTTGGTCCTTTAAATTAGGAAGACTCACTGTTTGGAGGGAGGAATCTGAGTGAGTCTCCTGAACTGACTGGAGTTCTGCACACCTGGGCTACTCCTCCTGGTCGAAAAAGCGAGGAAGAGTATCCGAGCCTCTGACATATTGACTGGAGTGTAGGAACTTCACCATCAAATGTCAGATACTGGACCTTTTCGCATGACTGAGAAAACGTGACTCATACAAAATAGGCTGGAAGAATCTTAAGAGTCGGAGGCAGAAAGGAAAAGCTGAGATAGGGTTTCCCTTATTGCCAGACTCTCCTTCTTCCCCTTGCTAGAGAAAGGAGTGGAATTGCTTCTATGATTCTAGGAGAAAAATAGAACGGGTGCTCGATGTGTAGTCTTACCGCATCAGCGCCAGCTCCAGCACGTGTTGGTTCGAGTCCTATTCTCATCCTGAAGGAGGAGAAGTAGAAGGACGGGGAAGGAGGAGGAAGAGAGGCCAGTCACTCTCGGTATCCTTCTCACTTCCAGAGCCAACACCCTAGGCGAGATGCTACTCGTCCTCTTGAAGGAGCCGGGTAAGAAAACACAACTTGTTGAGCAGCCACCACAGGGCCAAGGAAAAGAGGTTTCAAGGGCCTGTGGGCAAGACCATAGGAAGACAGAGTGTGGTCTATGAGACCACGTCTTGCTTCCAGCCCGACAGAAACTTCTGGAATGCGAGAGATGGACCAAGCCATCGGCTTCGTGAGCTCTCGGGTGGAACGTACTGGTATCGTCGTCGTCGGCTGCCGAGTGCTTCCTTCAATCGCTTCATGAAGTCAGGAGGAAGATGTGTCCTTAGACACTTCTTCCTTGGGAGAGAGAGTACCAGCAAAAATGACGACGACATCCATGTTAGGAGTGTCGAGCCTTTTCTGAAAGTACCACAGCTCCCTAAAGGACAAAGTAACAAATGATCTGGATAATCGATACAAAGTCCAAGGAGGAGGAGAACGAGGACGACTCGAACCTGACAATACATGCCGAAGGATTCGGAGTCCACCTACGACATCCAAGAAGGAGTCGAGGTGATCCCCTTCACCTGTTCTTCCATCTTCTACACCAAGGCCGGAGCAAGATGAGAGATGGTCCTACGAGGGCACAACTCTATCCGACAACTCTCGTAAGGGCGCGTGCAGAATGGGACAGGAACCCTAAATGAGAGTCACATGCCACCCGGGGAACAGTTCCCTGGGACAGCAAGACCGAAGAAGCTTCTCATCTGTAGTTAAATCTTGACTGAGGAGAAGAAGGCTACTTCAGATAGAACACTAGGTCGCAAGGGCCTACGTTCTTCACAAATGAAAGGGAGAGAAGCAACCCTCAGCAGAGAAGACGAGGAAGTCCAGACTTGAAGAGCAACTCTGACCCAAGAAGGAGTTCCGCAACGACACCCACCAGCGAAGACGGCTCCAATCCCTGAGAGTGTTGCAGAGGACTTCCAGAGATATCCAGCTATAGCTGCTGCAGCTCGGTGAGAAAGCCTATCCTTGCAAGGGAAGCTGGAAGGTCTCCCAGTCCCAAACACACTGGGATGTACTGCCCGAAGAACCGCTTCTTGTGTAGCTGGTACAGGAGGTTGGATCAAGCAGTACTCTTCTCGATGCCTCGGCTATCAGGTCGGGCGAGAGATGAAGTCTTCCGGCATTTGTCTGTAACTCGGGGTGAGCAATGCTTGAGAACCCCTAGCGAAACAAACAAATACAGAGGGAAAAATGTAGATATCAATTTTCCCAAAAAGACAGCATGCCTCGCCATAGTGGCCCCTGGGTCTGGTATGAAGGAGAGAGGAAAAAAAAAACTACTTTGTGCAGGGAGGCAACAGAAAGACGGTAGGGATTTGTCAGTCGAGCAATCTCTTCGTGAATCTTTGAGTGAGCAGCACAGTCTGTCCCGATCACTCAAACCTGAGGACGAGCTCGCCTGCCAATACATCCCCACTGGGGATGCATCTGGCTATTGAGATGTCGAGTGCACTATAGAACACTCGAGTACCTGCAAATGTCGACAGATGAAACAGGAGGAAAAAACGATTCCCGCTTGTTTGTTGACAAATGCCACTACAGGCAGTCCCCGGTTTACGACGGGGGTTCTGTTTTTACGCCGCGTCGTAAACCGAAAATTTGTCGAAAATCGTCAAAAATCCTAAGAAAAGCTTACTTGTAATGCTTTAGTTGTACTGAAAATGATGTAAACTGCATTTTTATTGAGTTTTTCATAAAAAAAAAACCTCCAAATTTTTATTATTCTGCCGTTTTGGAGCTATATTTCTTCCATCAGATCGGTGTACGACGCGTCGTAACCCCGGAACATGCATCGTAAACCCGGAAATAATTTCTGATGAATATATTTGAAAAGCATCATAACCTCAGAACGTCGTAAGCCGGACCCATCGTAAACCGGGGACTGCCTGCACTGTGGTTTATTGTTCAACGAACCAGCGAGTATCACAAAACTCATCCTGAATTCTCAGAAGGCCAGAAGGCTGCCTTGAGCCCAGGATGGTGATGAGAAGGTACTAATCGTCTCGGTCACACACCTTCAAGACAAAGTCTTACAGGTGTGCGCCTATTCCTCGATCAGTGAATCCATAAGTAGACACATGATGTGAGGGGAATATGCAAGAATACTCGAAGGTTCCTTCATCAAGCATTAGCCTGACTCTTTCCTCATACTTTGAAGAGAAAAGAAGGATGGGGGAATGGAAGTAGACTTCCATTCTGCACCATGGGGAAGCTTCTGCAAGATGACAGGATACTGAGACAATTAGCTCTAGCCAGGCTGGCATTTCCTGAATCAGGAGCATGGGAGAGGAAGCGGGATGAAAAGAATTGCCGAGACTTGATAAGTATCATTTCATCCAGGAATCTGCAGAACTTCTTCCCGGCCGATACTTATTTCTCTCTTCCCTTCTCCCCTCCTCCCTTATGGGATAGAGGGTGGAAAGAGACAGTTTTGCACACTTTCCCAGAGGGGTAGGAGAGGCTATGTTCCACAATTTTCTATCGAAGCCTGGGACTTCTTAGGAGTTGAGGGGGCCTGGCTTGAACTCAATGTCGAGTCGAGATGACTAAGACCCCAAGGTCTTGGCCATTGTCCAAAGGACAAGGCAGTGCCATGGTACAAACCTTGATTACCGAGGTATCTGGCAAATCTCTGCAAGAGAAAGGCAGAACCAAGTAAGGTTCGTTCCTAAGGGTCGAGCCAACTCGGGACTTACGAAACCGAAGATCCGAATTGGTACAAAGTCCTTCTTCTTAGCACCAGAATTGCCCACAGAACTGCAGTCGGCCAGACCTCCGAGGCAAGAAGAATTCATATTCTGTCAAGGCAGGGGAGAAGCTTGGTGTCTCAACCTGAATGAACTCCTTCTCCGAAGAAAAGAGTTCATCTGGTCGAGAACGCTCTCGGAAGCAAGGACTGCGCCGGCCCCAAACACTCTCGGCCCCTCGGGAACTGCAAGGTTGCGAGTGATGAAGATTATTCATTGGGGGAGTCGCAGTCCCATCCCGGGGATCCTCGCGCTGAAGAATCAGCACGAACTTCTCCAAAAAAGGAGGGTGATTGCAACTTGAAGATGAAGACCCTCGCTGCTTCCGAAGCATGAAACTCCAATACCTCTCCCCTTGGAGGGAGCCTTGACAGATCCCATGAAATCCTCCTTGGCTACCTGGTTGTACTTCGAGACAATCGGGGGACCGAAACCCAAAGCACGCCAGGAAGCCGAACTCCGAAGAGCTCTCTCTGTCCGTCTCGCACCTCTCGGAACAACCAAGAGGAAAGAGAACAGGTGAGGAGAAAGAGTATACCTACCTGTCCTGCCAGTAAGACCAGCAGGAGAGGTGGACCATGAACGATAATCAACTGAAGGAGATTACTGCTACATAGGGACGAAGAGCACTTGTGCCGTGGCAAAGCGCTTTCCTGGGAAGAGCAACAAGTTCACTCGAACAGAGCCGAGAACTTGATTTAGTAAAAACCGAGTGGGGCCGAGCCGAGCCGCACTGAGCCGCGCCGATCACACGAACGCGATCCAGACTGGAAGGTATGCAGTGGACTGGAGGCAGGCGGGGGAGCCGAGCCGAGCCAAGCCAGTCTCGTAAGCACGACCAGGGGCCGAGCTGATCGGGCGAACACAATCGGAACAGGACAGGCCAGAACTCGTCTGTCATGAACTATTGCTAGTTTCCCGAACTCTAAACTCCTTCGAGGCCGAGGCCCCTCGAGAAGAAGGTTCAAAGGGGAATTCTGTCTATTATCCTGCATGCTTGAACCCTAAGGTTCAAGACACAAGTATGAAACCCGGCCGAGCAACCGAAGCAGCTGGTGGGCAGTATCAAGACACCTGGCATCTCGGCACCCAGACACCTGGTGTCTCGGCATCCAGACACCTTGGCACTGTCTCTCATCCTGTGCCTCTCATCAGGAGAGCGCTCATGATTCATAGAATTCAAGCTACCCACGAGACTCCCAAAAATCGGGAGCGACTGCTTTCAGTTTCCTAAGATATCGAAAAGAGCCAGGCACAGAACTAGCCTTAGACGCAGACTTCCAAGACTGGCAACAAGGGCGTGGCCCATAATCTCAGCAAGCTGCTGTTTGATGGGCACCAAGGATGAATCGTCTTGTTCTACAGTGGGCACTTGATGCCCAGTAGCTGAAGACTGATGCTGAAGAGTTGCACCAGGCACTCGGAGGTGGGCGCTCAGGAGCTGGCGTTGGGTGCTCGTGAGGAGATGGGTGCTTGGACGAAGACCACAGGCACCTGAGAGGGATCATTGGGTGCTTGGGAACCAAATACTAGCATCCAACAGCAGGATGCTCAGGAGAGAAATACTCCGGACTGTCCCATGCGGTGCAGGAAGGTTAAGGGCTGTGACCCAGCTCCTTAAATCGCTTACTGGGTAGCGGAGAAGAGCGGCCAGCATCCTCTGCATGCCTCTCAAGAGGACGAGACGAATCTAGAAAGCGCTTGCGACGTTTCCAGTCCGGGCTGCAGTCCTGAGAGTCCGACAGCAACTGGTGCACGTCCAAGACGCCTTTCCAGCAGCTCTGTCTGTCAAAACCTGGGATATGCCCCTGACTGAGGGGGCAACTACCCATAGGCAAACCCCACCAGCCTCCCTTGGACTTCCAGTATGTCTTCTCCCAAGTTCAGGGGAGCAGGACGGGGACCTTTGTCTAGGAGAACCGGCGGGACAAGCAGCCACCTCCTCCACTTGCACTACACTATCACTACTCACCTTCTCTTGAAAAACTTTGACCATCAGGACATTTAAGACGGCCCTAACTCCGCCACAATGTTCACTACCAGGCTAATTTTCTGATCAAACCTGGTTTCAAGGTTGGCAATGGCATCGGGGTCGCAGGCATGGGAGCAAGGCATGGGAATGTGGTACAATAGTAGGAGGACTGGTAATAGGAGAAAAGGCAGGTATCAGGGAGGAAGGAATAGCAAGGCTATCTACAGACCTAGGTTTAGGAGTAAAATCTAAGCTCCCTAGGAGTAAAATCTAAGCTAAGTAAAGCTCTACTTTCAGCTCTAGAAGCTCCCTTTCTCTTCCTATCTCTTTCAAGCTTATCAAGGTGAGTTTTAAGAACCTTCCACTTCCTACCATCCCAATCCTTACACTCAAGTTTTCTCCCCGTTACACTCTTGTCCCCTACAATTATGACAAAAGGTATGGGAATCATAATATGATTTATTAAGTCTTGTCTTACAACCTTCACTACAGTAGTGAATACTGGATGAACTAGAATCAGCCATATAGAAGAAAAAAGGGACCTAGAAATCTGACTGAAAGCTAACAAAGCTTGAAGGCTACTCAAAAAGCGATAATACTTCACTGAATTTCAGGAAAACAACCAAAACACCCAATGAAAAAGCTGCTGCATACACCCAATGTTCAGTCGTGAACCAGCAGAAACAAATTGAGCTGTTCTGCTTGGTTGTTCCTATTGTTCCCTGATAGTGTTCGGGGCTAGTCACCTTCACAAAAATAACAGAAGCTCTACCGCGATTTTTAAAAGGTTGCCACGTGAGTTAGAAACTATAGCTATGTAATTACTTGGCAAGTTACTTATATGAAATTGTATTTTCAACTCTAGAACCCTACTATGGTTTAAGGTAAAAATTTACAGATATCTCTGTAGCAGCGGGCTAAATTTTCAATAGACTTTAGTAGCCTATGTTTTTTATTTTATGTTAAACATATTAACCCTTACATGCCGGGCTGAATGTACATCAAAAATAGTACCTCTAGCCCGGGCAAACTTTAAGGTCAGCCATTAAAAAAAAAGAGGATAATATGTAAACACACACAGTATAAAAAAATTCTAAAAAACTTTCTGTATATACCTTCCACAGGAAATTGAAAGTGAATATTTCCAACCCAATGCAGGGCCTCTTTTTCATGACACCCATAAAAATATGCTAATTTTAGCTAGTTATAAATGTCCTCTCTAATAATTATTTTTATCTTATTTTGTTAAATTACAATTAAAGCTCACATAATGTCACAACATAATTAAGATCAGCTAAAATCCCTGATTATATTTATGATAAAATATTTACGAAACGTACTGGGATGGCGAGATGTACAATAGTACCTTTTAGTGAGTTATAAATGTTCTTTCTAATATTTTTTTTGTACTTTGCAAAATCACAATTACAGCTGACATACTATCATAAAACATAAGAACTAAAACCAACAGCAATCCCTGATATATTTATGGGTAAGTATATACAAGATAAGTATATACAAGATGTACTGGGAAAGGGAGATGTAGTACATTCCCCGTGAAATCTCAAGTCAAATTAATTTCCTTGTATCTTGATCTAAGATGTGTGTTGCCAAAAGTGTTTCCACATAGTCATTTATGGACCATTTAAGTGATAGGAACATTTTCAAGCAAAATTCATTCAAATACTACGGCGCAAATAACAGTAACCTAATCATATGAGCTGAACCAGAGAGTTTAAGATGCAATTATTGTGGATCGAAAGAGCCCTGTCATCCTTTAAGGGTTAGCCTAAGGAGGCATGCAAACAATGCAAATATCTTGGTTTAATCTTGCTTCAATACAACAATCAATAGCCTATTGGGGTTTTTATGCTGGGCTCTTAAAGCTTCTTAATATTCTAAATAGGAAAATCACACTAAAATCTATTGCAAATTTACTGTTACCAAGGTATTTGCTTCGGTTATTTTTCGTTAGACTCCAGCCACCTTCTACATTAAAATTTATATTTTTCTTGAATAAAAGACATAAAAACTACAAACTTCTTCTCTATGCATTATCTTCGGAAATGATTAATAACAGAGAAAAAAAATACTAAACTTACATATTTTTGCAAGTTTTTTCTAAGTCCATTGTTTATGTTTTCACTGTTAAGATGGGTAGCTCTTGTTAACGCTGATGTTTGTTTTTTCCTCCTGATAAATGCACATTGTGACAATTTTCGCCTTCCTTGCAATGACTCACCCACTAAACAAGATTCTTCAATTAGAATACAGTACCTGTAGTAAAGCATTACTATTGGCACCTGCTTTTTGCTGGACTTCAGTTGGTGTGTTTTACAATGCTGAATGCGACAACCCGTTTAGCATGCGTTCCCCTCAGTTGTTCCTTATCTGTGCTGACCTACTGATCCCAATTTTGAATCTTCCATCAGAATTCAGATATTTTTATACAGTACTTTTCTTTCGTGTTTCCAAAGGATGTCGTTTGGAAAAAGCCAGTTCAGACTGAAAACCAAGTTAGTGTAGTCATGGCTCCCAATTGTGACGGTTGTGTTGTAACTGATATATGGGCTATTAGGGCGTTTAAGAAAAATTTAATCTGTACAATTTTTCAGAGATCAAGGTCGTTCTTCCAAAGAAGGTGAAGTGTCCCAAGTGTGGCAAGGATTGTGTTCTACGTTCACCCTGGTGGTGTTGCTGAAACATCAGACTCGAGCAGTAGTAAGGTATGAAACAAAATCTAGTTTAGAAGTGTCATTTTTTAATGCATTGACTAATTGCTAATGTCCTGTGACCCCTGTAAATATTCAAGTGCAAGATGGTAACCAAGCGGGACCTCGTCTTGCCATATATACGTGCCTGCGACAATCTTTAAAAAATGCAAATAGTGAGTGAACACCGTTTTATCTTAATACTTCGAGACTACCCATTTTCTTTGCATACATATAGAGTAGGGGCAAACTATACATTTCGCGAGATATCATCATCAGAGCACAACTAAACAACAAAAAAACTACCAGAAAATTTGGTTTTCCATGCAAAAACGGCTGGCTGGAGTCTTCCGAAAAATTACCTTTGCTTCTTTCGTTTATGATTTAACATTCCTTCCCTTCGAGCAGGTACTAGGCTAAACATGGCACTCATGGGAACAATTGTAGTATTATAGTAAACATGTACCAAAAACTCCAATATTGAGAACTGATGTTTGCCTATGTAAAATAAAAAACAGAACCAGTTGAGAATGATGGCTGACCAATTGATTTACAGTTACTAAAACTGGTGCCACAACAACAAGGGAATTTAATGCCATTAGAATGATGGACACAGATTCTGCCAGTGAAATAACCTAAACTCTTCTAAAAGGCCATGTCCTGACATAACCAAGCCTTACCTTCCTAATGTGACTTAGGGAGCTGTATTCTAACCTGGCCAGAGGGCTCCCCACCATCCCCCAAGCTACTACACTGAACATCAGAATCATGTACTAAACTTCCTCTCGGAGGTGGTGTGAGAGTCTGCTCCCTTCGTTCTGAAAACTACCCCAACCCCAAAAAACTATTCGGCAGAACTAAACAATAGCTCTGCATAGGTATTACTTTGGAAACTGATTTTTCCTGAAGTATTTTGGTTGCTTATAAAGTGTAGTGTCAATTACCCGGGGGTCTAAGGGGCTCTCTGACCCCCCCCCACCCCGGGCTATGTAACACAGCCTGCTAGGTTGGGTTTGGTTACGTTAGGAGGTTAGTATAGTACCTTTTATAATAGGCTTCCTTAGCAATCCCTCCTTAAACATATGGCTCTCTATTGACTTGCGCATGCACAGAACCATTCCATAACAACATGGCAGTCCGGTCTTTCTCCCAAATAATTGACCGACAATAAACACCACCACCTCCTTCATCAGCAACACTAGCCTAAAAGTATAGGCTACGAAAAATCACTTTCCAAGATAACAATCCGTGCGGAGCTGCTATATAGTTCTACCACTAATAATACTAGGCCTAGATTACTACCTATGGCCCTAAGATAAGTAGTGCTAACTTACAATAGGCCTATCCTACTGCCAGTCAAAATAGGCCTAGGCCTGAGATTGAAGCCCTTACCAAAGTTAATGGGCCATGGTGGCCTGAGTAGAAGTGTATATAAGTAGCCTACATAAGTTAAATAATAGAAGTATGGCCGATGTGGTTAGTTTTTTTAAGAAAGAAAATCCCCTTAGACACTACGGTTTCGGGGTTAGCCTAGGTCAGCCTACCTTCAGCCTTCTTCCCGTGTCACTTGTATATTGAGCCCCGATGCTTTTGGCTATTTTCAGCAATTCGCCATACTTCTTCGCTTGTAGATCTTGCTCTGTGAACATTTCTGTATCCATTATTAAGGATAAAAACTGTATATGTCGACGGAAATAATACGAACGTCAACGCCGCAGTTTGTAAACAAAAATACAAAATTTAAAGACACTGGCGGCACTCAGGATAAATGTGATTGGTCAACGCTACGAACGAGGGCTTGTCTCTGATTGGTTGTTTTTGTCCAGAGTGGATTCTTCTTCTTTTATTATTTTGAATAAATTAATCTTAAATATTCTGGCCTTCTTGTATCACGTGCTTCCACTTGATTGATACACTATCATAAACACACTAACAACTACACCATTTGATCAGATTTTCTTTTTATTTCAAGACTGAATAACCATTCATAACGTGGGAACCTGTGTGACTTTCTCAAGCTGATAACACTAGAATGCAGTACATTTATGAGATTTATGATAAAACTGGCAACGAAAGGGAATATGCTTATTTGATGAAAATCTCATGATTTAGACAACTAGTCTTAATCATTTTACTTATTTTGTTCCGACTCTGTGTAAGGTGTTTCTTTCCTCTTTCCATTAATATACCACCAATCCCCTATTGCACAACAGCTTCATTTTAAACACATCCATGATTGATTGACTGATTATGAAATTTAGGTCTTTAAGACCAAGCGCCGGAACGCACCAGGACTATTCAGCGCCGTAATGAAGGTGAAATATTTAAATTAATGATACGATTGATGAAAAGATGCACCTGAACACTGTCTTCGTCATTTAGTCCGGATGCGGACATAGAAAGCTGAAGCATGTCATCTAAAAATGGCTCCTTTACATTACCGTTTTCCCAAAAACGTGGTCTTTTTACTTCTACGACCTGACCCCCAAAGGATAGGGTGGCGATATTTTTCATAATCTACCCATTAAGACCTTTCACTTGATGTATAACATGATTATATTCTTCAGCTTATTGACACTCAAATATCTTGACAGTGAACAATAAGGACAGCGACTTTGGTTTCACACTTCTGGAACAAATCCTGTAGTAATGTAGTGGAATGTTTAGATTATAAAAAGAAAAACTCTTAGTGCTGACTTTACATTTGTTTGAACAGCTATACGTTGACCTTATCACTTTATTATACACTGCAATACAAATCCGACTTCTGATACACACTTCTGGGACAGATGATTCAGATGTACATTACGATAATATCATAATACTAAGCAGAATCATGAAAATAAACATATTAATATTATATCTGTTAGTACAGACGCAGATCCAAATACCTAGGTTATAGCAAAAACTTTTCGGTACTAAAGTACAGGAAATCTATAAAGTTTTATTTTAACGGAATGAGGAAACGAAACAATGAGATGAATTTCCGATAATTTTTATGAATATTATGTGTTGAGTCACACAGTTTGGTTTATTGAATTTGACAAGCGAAAATCAATTCGTGGTAATTATCTAACACATTTTCTTTACCTTGTGTATACATTTTGCAGCAACAATATTTCTTCTTCATGTAATCTGTGTGACCAAATCTCCATTCATGATGAAGAGGAGACGAGTTAATTTGAAACTGCAAGTCATGCTATATTTTCGAAGTTGTGGATTCATGCGAGTAGTACATAACAAGATTCCTCCAACAGGCGGCAGTTTCAGTGAAAAAACAACCCAATGGCCACTGCCTTGTCCATACTTGACTGCTGAAATATAAATGAAAACACTGTACTGATCATTTCCATTGACGAACACACACGTGTTTGGAAGAGACGACATCGGGGTTTTACAAACCCACCTATTGTCCTCCGTTCCGTCTATATGACTGAACCACTTCATTACCAAAAAGATATGGCTCAGCAATCTATCCCTTAACACATATACCATTCGTTTTTGTAAATACATACATACATACATACATATATGTGTGTGTCTTAGAAAAATAGAAGTACGAGGATGGTGTATTCATAAAGAGATGAAATAACAGATGGAGAAAGGATTAATGAGATTGATGTCCAGGACAGGTTCTCTCGAGTTAGAATTTAGTGGTACTTAAAGAGGCAAATAAAACAATAGATTAGCTGTGCAAGAACTGGAAAACCAACAGACTGAAACTCCATACAAAAGTAAGATTATACATAAGTCTAGTAAGATCTGTATCGCTATACAATATTGAATCATGGTAAGACAAAGAAACTATATCTAAAAGATTTGTCTGATTTGAGAATAAAATTTTAAGAAGAGTAACAGAAACCAAATGGTACGATAGTCAGAAATGATACCGTCAGGGGAAAGTACAGAAGCTCCATTTGCAGTTGAATAATGATGAAAAGGTCATGGTCATGCCCCTTGCACAACCCGCTGGGACACCAGAAGTTGGAAGACCCAGGCCTACTTTGATGAGTGGAGATTTGTGAAAGACAAACTATAGGAAATATATGACGGGTTGAATTTCATAGGGGTCCTTTATGCCACACGGCGTTGGAAGCGAGGATGATGAAGATGATAATGAAGATATATATATATATATATATATATATATATATATATATATATATATATATATATATATATATATATATATATATATATATATATATATATATGGTTGTTTTGTCTCAGTGGTCATCACCCTAATCTCACAAGTAAGAGACCCAAGCTTGATCCTCTTCATTATAAATGTCTTTGGGCCTGTTTGTTGAAATACTCATTCTGGCCTGCTGAGCTAAACTGCCAGTTAGGTACCTAATTGTTAGTCAACAATGGTCACAACCAGGGTGTAGAAGGACTAATAAGTATGAATGCTTGGGATATGTGTGAAATCCTTTTGGGTTTATTCCAGACGTGCCAGAAAACTTGCTGAGAAATAAAATGATAATACACTCTGGAGTCATTCATCCATCCAGACGCACATATCACATATCTATATCTTTATACATAAATAATGTATTATAATATATATATATATATATATATATATATATATATATATATATATATATATATATATGTGTGTGTGTGTGTGTGTGTGTGTGTGTGTGTGTGTGTGTGTGTGTGTGTATAATGTGTCTGGATGAATGAGGTGGTACAAGAAGTCACAGAAAGTACATTAAATGTAAAAAAAGTTGTGGGATGGGAAAATGTATTATAAATGGAGAGTCGTGGTTGATGTTTGCAGATGGTACAGTTATGAATGAAAACAGTGAAGAGCGCCCATAGAAACTAAAGAAATTTTGAAAGTGTGTGCAAAAAGAGAGAGAGTGGAAAGTAAATGTGAACAAGAGTAAGGCTAAAAGAGTACATGGAAACCATGAAAATGGAACAATTAATATTAACATGATGGTAGAAAGGAAGTGGCTGTTTTGTACAGAAATTTAGGAGTAAATTTAACGGATAATGGTGGGCTCCGAATTTGTGAAGATTGGAATTCTGCAGTGCGTATGCAAAATATTCGAGAAAGAATTGTAGCCTATGGGAGCCTAGATTGAAATAAGCATAGGGACTTTGCACATAACTCACTTTATGAAAGTGAGGTATGAATGTTGAATGTGAATGAATGAATGAAAAATTTGGAGCTTTTACGATGAATTGTTGGCATAGTATATGTGGCATAAAAAGAGAGAGAAATCTGGAGAGGCAGTGGTGAGGATGATAGGTTGGTGGAGGATGTATAAACTGGAGGCGTTAGAAGGAAGAGAGGAAGGAAGAGAGAAACAAAGACCTAGAGAGTTCTGAATAAAAGGTGTGTAAGAGGTTAACTAGAAAAGAAAGGTTCATAATACACTCAAAGCACGCAAGAGCGTGCAAGATAGAGATGAACTGCAGTGTTGTGTGTAAGAGAATTTAACTCACTACTGAAGAACTTCCGGTAGGAATTTTTCCGCACACTGGGTTCGTCTACAGTAAAGAGCTTGAATTATATATATATATATATATATATATATATATATATATATATATATATATATATATATATATATATATATATATATATAAAAAGATTTTGTTTTCGAACTTTTCAGTTTTCTTCTTCTTGTGACTGTATTTGTTTCCTTGGTACTTGTACCTGAACCTGATGAGGTGTAGAAATACATGAAAGCACTTGGTTCAAGTCATTTATTTTCATCTTTCTCCTGGCTGATGCATATATGATCATCACACGTCTCCAGTGATTTGCTATATATATATTTATATATATATATATATATATATATATATATATATATATATATATATATATATATATATATATATATATATATATATATATATATATATATATATATATATATATATATATATATATATATTATATATTAATATAACACATACACAATTGTTCTGTGCATTAGTAGAATTACTAAAAGGACCTCATTCAAACTAGATGGTATCTAATGGAGTATTTATTCAGAAAAAGTTACAAGCATTCTTGGATAATGTGGACTGTTTGTCCAAGAAAGCTTGTAACTTTTCTGAATAAATACTCCATTAGATACCATCCAGTTTGAATGAGGTCCTTTTAGTAATATATATATATATATATATATATATATATATATATATATATATATATATATATATGTGTGTGTGTGTGTGTGTGTGTGATATATGTATAACTGAATCACGAAAAAATATGGAACGTGATGAATATATAAATAAAGATAAAATCCATGAAGGAAACAGAAACACGGGAGTACTATATAGGCCTTTCGACACTAGTCCTTTACTTAGCAGTATAGGACTAGTGTCGAAAGGCCTCAGGAGCACTCCAGTGTTGCACTGGATTTTATCTTTATTTATATATATATATATATATATATATATATATATTTATATATATATATATATATATATATATATATATATATATATATATATATATATATATATATATATATATATATATATATATATATATATATATATATATATATATATATATATATATTGCAACAAATCACTGGAGACGTGTGATGATCATATATGCATTAACCAGGAGAAAGGTGAAAAGAAGTGACTTGCACCAAGCACTTTCATGTATTTCTATAACTCATCAGGTTCAGGTACAAGTGCCAAGGAAACAAATACAGAGTCACAAGAAGAAGAAAACTGAAAAGTTCGAAAACAAAAATCTTTTAGTGCTTCCTTTTTATACTTGTTTTAATAACATCCCGAGACAAGTCAAGCCACTAGGTATCAATGTTGTGTTCAAAACGCTAGTAACTATTAGATACTTGCCAATTAGAAATTCACCGGGAAATGGACCGGGATGTATTTATAAGATCCCGTGTAAACAATGTAATAAAACTTATGGAGGACAAAGTGGGAAGACGCTGGCGGTTCGATTAAAACAACAAATATAGTGTAAGAACTGGTAATGTGTCAAATGCATTATTTGTACACATGAATAATAGTAATCGTGGTATTAACTGGACGGAATCAAAGGAAATTATGTTTTGCAAAGATCTAGTGAAAAGAAATTTAATAGAATCCTGTATAATTAAAAGAAGATTGTGACAGTTTATTAAATATTAGCCTAGGTTTGTATAAGGTTGATGAAATTGAAATCATGTTTTGCAAACATCTAGTGAAAAGAAATTTGATAGAATCCTGTATAATTAAAAAAAGATTGTGACAGTTTATTAAATATTAGCCTAGGTTTGTATAAGGTTGATGAAATTTTAACGAATGGTATTTTAAGACAAGTAGGCTATTAAGCATTACCACTGTTGGACAGATGTTAGGGTTGTTTATTTTTTTAGCATTGTTTGTCTTGCCACAAAGTCTTCTTGTGGCTCTATACTTGTTTCCTTGGCACTTGTACCTGAACCCTGATGAGGTGTAGAAATACGTGAAAGCGCTTGGTTCAAGTCATTTCCTTTCACCTTTCTCCTGACTGATGCAGATGCATATATATATATATATATATATATATATATATATATATATATATATATATATATATATATATATATATATATATATAAAATTTATCACATACACACTTGTTCTGTGCAATAGTAGAATTACTAAAAGGACCTCATTCAAACTGGATGGTATCTAATGGTATCTTATATATATATATATATATATATATATATATATATATATATATATATATATATATATATATATATATATGTGTGTGTGTGTGTGTGTGTGTAATATAAGAAATGGAGAGAGAGAGAGAGAGAGAGAGAGAGAGAGAGAGAGAGAGAGAGAGAGAGAGAGAGAGAGAGAGAGAGAGAGAGAGGCTTGCACATGTTACTGCCATCCAGGAGAAGAATGGTAAAAGGTAAAAAGATTTTGGGTTCCGGAGGTATTATATATATTATATAATTCATTCTCATTGTCTTATGAGGAACACAATTTATTTTCCCTTTAAAATAAGGACAATATCTGTTCCTGAGCGTTTATGTTCACTTCCGCTAATCTCATTACAAGAACTGTATCGCAAAATATTGCAATTCCATACCAGGATTTTACTAACAAGATAAATGACCTCGTATATTTCTAAAAGAAAATAATGAGTGAAGGATACTCATTGGAGTGTGATATTGTATTTACACGTTTTAAAAAGGGCAAAGCCAACAACTGAATTTAATTAACAGTAGGCTACATCTGACTCAAAATGTTGCCCACAAAGTCAAACACTTAAAATGGCAAAGAGAGGAGGACATGCAGATTTCAGATATTGAAATTGAACACAACAGCTCTTTGCCAAAATAAATTAGTTACAAACTTCAGTTTATTGACATACCATATTTACTTTCAATTTGTTATACGCATAACCAGCAACAATAACTTCTTCTAAAATTTAGTAAAACATTTACAGTTTATATATATATATATATATATATATATATATATATATATATATATATATATATATATATATATATATATATATATATACATACATACAATCATGACTTCCATTCTGTAAGATTCACAACTTCCATGTTATTTTTGTTGGCGTAACCTACGATTTTTCGATCTATCATTACAACAATACAAAAACAAAAATAACTCAAAAATATTTTTATCATTCATTTTTTCCAAATGCTATGTCGCTTGTCTATACGTAGGCTCTACTCCAAACGCCGTATAATATGTGACTTATCACTGGTCCCTTCGATCTCGGGTTTATTTACCTTCCCGTTCCCGGAGTGGGAGGGGCAGCGGCCGTTGGTTGATGATGTTGGCATACCGATCCCCTGACTTCACCTTTCTTCATAGTTGCTAATGATCATGTTTCCTTTCAGCAAAATGAGAGCGGAGTTTTATCACATAGGAATGCTATCGCTTACGGATGGAATGTCTAATTAGATCCATCCTAATTAAGGTTCATCGTTGCTTCTAAAACTGTTACAGACTTTGCCTTGTGGTTGCGGCCGTAGGTTTATAACTTGTGCGATAGCAAACATATGAAAGCGATAATCGAAAGTTACGATTAATGATTATTTTGTAGTGATTAAAGTAAAATACTCCGGTATCTCATGTTCAAACATTTCTTGCTGCTATGAATACGGGGTATGTTATTCCATATTTCCATAACGTTTCAACTATCGAACATAATTATTGTTTAAACTATGATTATATCGCTGCAACAACATTTGCAGATAGTACAAATCAGCTGAAAAGAATAGCTTCAGTGAATCGTTTCAATTCAACTTGAATGTTTTACAAATTACAAATGCAACTAAATAAAAATATAGCACCTTTATATTTTGGTGTTTATATTTTAGTTCTCAATAATCCGAACTAAAAAAATACTGACTCAGTCACGCATCGCAAATACGATAAACGCAACAGATAATCTAACAGCGATTCAAAATTCCCTTCTGAATTAAGCAGATTGATGTAGGATGACCAAGAAATATACACGAGTGATAATAGGCAATGATTATTATCAATATGAAAAGCCTGAAAAACATGAATGAATTCTGAATCGAATGAAGAATTGAGTCCATGGCCTGTTTTAGGAAAAATTAGAAGTTATTTCTTTCGTTACAGGCCGAGAACGAAATCATTTCAAATGCAACTGCTAACACACACACACACACACACACACACACACACACACACACACACACACACATACATATATATATATATATATATATATATATATATATATATATATATATATATATATACATACATATATATATATTTATACATATATATATATATATATATATATATATATATATAGATACATATATATATATATATATATATATATATATATATATATATAAAATATATATATATACATATATACTTCTTATTCTTTAGACAAACTAAAGAATCAGGTTTAAAAAACATCCTAAAAATGCTGATTAATGCGTTGACAAGCATATCCCCATTACAGTATTTTCTGATACTTCTTACTTCTTAAGTAAAAAGAATACAGAACAGATCCTGAATGAGAATTTGAGAGATGAAGCGTTAAAGTCAAGAAGGAAGCACCAGCAGAAGCCGGTTCTGTTAATTATCCGTTGAAATGACAAGATTTTCTGCATGCATATGACGTCATCCATTTTCTTGGAAATCTGTGTCCATCATGCTAGTTCCCTTCGTACGTGCCAGTCATATTATGCAATTGTATTTTTTCTTATTAGACAAGGAAAATAGCAGCCGAGAAATTGCTTTACAAATAGAT
This sequence comes from Macrobrachium rosenbergii, assembly GCF_040412425.1. Taxonomy (NCBI): domain Eukaryota; kingdom Metazoa; phylum Arthropoda; class Malacostraca; order Decapoda; family Palaemonidae; genus Macrobrachium; species Macrobrachium rosenbergii. The sequence goes on from NC_089756.1 coordinate 51,888,713, forward strand.
ACTAATTAATACTTGTACTTTTAACGAAAATTTATCTTCAAAAGTGGTTTACAGATGAAGTTTAAAGTCAAGAACTTTGGGCCTCAACTCAGACAAAGTATGAATTCGAAGCTGCTCTGTGCCAAAGGAGTAATAAGAATTAATACTGCTGATGCAAGAGGCGAGTCCGGTTCCCAGTTAATTATACATTAGCGATGAAATGACAAGTGATTTTGCATGCATACCCAAAAGCATATCTATTCAGATAATATTTTACAGATTCAACAGGTGTTGAAGTTTACATTTGCTTTTATCCCCCTATGGGGCAGGGGTGCGCCTAACACAGATGTTTGACTCATTGTAAAAGAAACACCCAAGCCAGATTACTTTTGCCTCGAAGGAAAGATCTTTATCAAAAATGGGAGCGCCTTTAATCTTTTAAACCCCTGTTTTTAAGTCGATAGACAGATGGTCTATCGATATTGGCTGGCAGTAAATGAAACACGACAGAACAACCAACAACAACAAAGGAGGGGGAGGGGAGGCAATTTATAGCAGAATATAATCATAATATATATATATATATATATATACATATATATATATATATATATATATATATATATATATATATATATATATATATATATAATATATATATATATATATATATATATATATATACATGTGTGTGTGTTTGCAATTATGTGCATAACAATTTGAAATACAAGAATACTACATGAACATCAAGACACTAAAAATCTGAATCCAGCAAACTTCCAATAATGGGACTAAGGAAACTTCAAAACAAAAGGAACGATATAGATTGATCATTCAAAGAAAGTTGAGTAAAATGTACAGCACAACCACACATATGTAGTACTAGTCTGAACAACGCTGCTTACGCAGTTATGGGGAACGAAGGGTTGCAACTGCCGTTGTCACCCCCTGATCAGTTCTGCTAGACATTAATCACTGCTTCCACAGGAAGAAACGGGTGTGCAGTCCCGCGGCGTAAACTTCGTTCCTGACCTAAATGAGTCTCGGAACAGTCCTCTGGACTGAGTTTTGAATGTGCAAACTGATGAATCGACTAATCGCTGGAAGAGCAAATTAGCAATGACATCGAGATGCAGAACGAGAGAAAACGCGTAGGGCATCATTGTTTTCAAAGCCTTGGTTGTACGTCCATATTCACTCTTTTATTACAAGAATTGACATTCCTCTTCCATAACGGTATGTAGAATATTATTGTTGGTCCCAAAACTATGTAATTGTCCACTAAACTAGAAGTCATGAAAGAAATAAACAATAACAACGCGTAAAAAATTTTGATTATGTATATACAAAAACTACATAGAACTTAATAATAAAAGTATATTATTGCCTCCACAAATAGTAATTAAAAACAGAATCTTGAATTAAAAACAGAATCTTGTGAGTGGTTCATCTGAGTACTAGTGTGTAAAAATATCGAGCTAAAAAATATTATCTGTACGAATATATCCTGACTTGCTTTGAAACAAATATATTTTATTTGGAAAACTGACAAATTTCTGATTTAATCAAATGTTAAAAAGACTATACAAAAAAGATATAAAAAAATAACCGGAGCATCCACATCTCATTTTTCAATTGTTAGCACATGCTGCCTGCTTCCAAAACAGTGTTTTCATAGCAATGAATATGATCCAGATTCTTCTTGGTAGAAACAAGATCCAGGGACTTTACAGTGAAAATGAATTAAGACCTGTTATTAGGACACTGATTACCGTCGGTTTAGAAAGGCATTGCTTTATAATTGCGTGTGGAGCGAAATGGGCGCAGCAAACCAACCACGACCAGCTATACAAAACCAGTGTATCGATTCACTTTACGGCTGAAATAATGATAGACACCTATTACACTGTTTCCTTGGAAAGAGGCAGTTTAAATAATCCAGGGAATACTGAAGGGGGTAGAAGGTTCCAAAATCCAAAATCAAATTGTCTAAAAGATTTATCACACTAGCTGATCCTTGAGTTTGTGACTCCTGCTATGTGTCTGTTGAAGTGTGGAAAAATATTCTTACTGAACAGTCCTCAAACAACAAACGATACTAAAACTCTGCATTTTTTCAAAAAGTCTTTATGAGTACTTGGCCCTGTCTAGGATATTGAGTCTTAAGAATAAGGTCTCCTCTGGTACTTTAAGTTAACAATGACCTCAAACTTAAGTGGCTCACGATTCACAAGGGGCCAAATAGGAGACGCAGGCCCCCCACCCCCAATACCCTTCACAATACTGACGTGGGTTTTAGGTTAATGTCAGCAAAGCTGGTTTGATACAAACTCTAATAGTGGCAAACCAAGAAAATAAATCCAACATCTCTAAAAATAATTTTCATCGGTTTTAAAACAGTAAACTTTTAATGGTTTTAACAAGAAACTCAGGTACTTGACCCCCACTGAGGCTCAGACCTCTATATGAACCATAATGACTAGCCAAAAAATGTTACATGAACACCTCAAGTACATTTCTGAGTTTGCATAAACGGAAACATAATCAATATCACTTCCTTCTAATTGTTAACAAATGTGTCTTGCGTTGTTTTCTTGAACATTTAGAATACTACAAACCATGAATTTATCTTGTTGAAACGATGACTAACAATTCATTGAATTACTATACTGTCCTACGCTTAAACCTCTATTCTCCTCTCAGCTGGGTGTTTGCTTCTGCTCCTTCCGTTGAACAACACAAGCAAAACAGCCTTCTGGCCTCTTTTGTAATAAAAGTCAACGAACTACAACATTCATCGACATCAAAAGTAAAATCTATCAAGTAACCATGTATAAAATGTAAAAAAATTAAAAATTATTAATCAAACGCCCTTATTTCATCCACACAACTATTGCAAAGAAACAGCTTTTCCAAAAAATCTGATGAAGACTAATAATGTTCCCAATAACTTGTATAAGAAATGCAAAAAAAAGAAAAATAAATACAAGAAAAATAAGAATGCTTGAGAGTTTTTTATTAGGTATATATAAATACCACATAGGATTTAATAATAGAAGAATATTAATGCCTCCAAAAATAGTAACTAAAAACACAGAATCTCGTGAATGGTTTGTCAGAGCACTGGTGGATGAAAAAAATATGGAGCTAAAAATATTATATGTATATAAATTTATCGTGACCTGCAATTCATTGTAAACATTAACCTCCTTCATAAAAATGACATGAGATTTACCATTCGTGTGGAAATAAATATATATATATATATATATATATATATATATATATATATATATATATATATATATATATATATATATATATATATATATATATATATATATATATATATATATATATATATATATATATATATATATATATATATATATATATATATATATATATATATATATATATGTATGTGTGTGTGTGTGTGTGTACATCTGCATTCAAGGTATACTGGACAACCTTGTTGTAGCATATGAACATTACAGTTCACTATCTAACCCGGAATTTATACCCATCAAAATCCATAAAAGCCCACACCTATCAGAATAAACGCAAAGTGCACAGTTAATATTTCTGGAATAAAAGGCAAAACTCAGCTTTCAGATGATATACGCGTGTACAGGATCAACTAATAGTTAATTATCTATACGAAACATTTGTCATAGACAAAGTATCACCTTTTTGCAGGCAAGACAAGTTTGTAAACGAAATCATAAAAATATCAAACTAATTTGAACAAAGAAAGGCATTACCAGTAGCACTTTCCCCCTAAAATACCATGTCCGGATATGGAGCTAATAAATAAGCCGCTTCCCACAAAATGAACGTAATAGGACTCTTAAAAGTCAAAAATAGCATCCATTCTCTAAGAACTTAACATGAAGATTTAAGAAGCGCAAGCGAGCGATAAAGCACGATGCGGCATTTTAATAAAGTGTCTTTTAAAGGACACCTTTACCTGCAATGTGTCCGATTCCCCTACAATCTAGATAATAAAATTATCAATTTGATTAACCGTCCGAATTACTGTCTGCTTCACATAATTCTAAAAATTATAATAAACAGTATTTGTATTATATGATGAACCTGAATGTCATCCACATTAGAACCAATATATTAAAATTCCTTAAATGGAACCTGTGCAAAGGTTGAAATTCAATGTTATTGTTGAGAGGACGAAGATTCAAAGCACAGGGCAGCCATAGGGTAAATCAATAGCTTTAAGATCTGAATAAAAGTATTTTGATTTCAATTGCCACAATATATATTTTAAATTTTTACAAAAATGTTTTGTATAATTATAAAGGCCTTATGAAAATGATTTATTGTTAAGAAAATCAATATTTAATGATTAAATATATTACAAACTCTGGTTTGAACTAAACGCTGCCTTATAGAAATGTCAGATATGCTGCAGACGACACACTAAGAGGACGTAGCTAGCGAAGAGAACGCATTAAGCATCAGTGATTGTTTGCAGGTAAGCGCTTTCATTAACCGCATTCTGTCTCAAGAAAAAACGTTGAAAATTTTTAATATAAGCCCATGTGATTACTGCCTATAATGTAAACAACTGGGTCACCGCGTAGCTTAGTGTTCTTGAACTACCATTCTGCTAAGCAACTCTGCAGTCTCTGTTAGGCCTATGAAAGGATAGCTAACAGCTATCTGTCCGAGGTTACGACAAGTGTGTTATAGATAGTCTTTGTTTAGTTTTCGCTTATATAAAGGCAGGACTGCCAAATGAATATCAAACCAGCTGTTTATAAAGTCATTGGCAACTCGAAGTGAAAATTTTGGTGAGATAAGGACAATCACATACATGTTTCGAGAAAAGTGACCCCGTCCGTTAGGCCAAAGGTTATCACTGCTCTCTTTCATAGTGTAGGCAACGCTACTGTAGGCTACGTCTCATATCTGAGTGACATTTCCGATCTAGTAATGCAATCATCATCATCGTCGTGAATGTATTAAATTACTTATTTAATACTACCCGATAAATGGCTTCTTTCTCTCAAATGCGAGATATCTTTTAAAAAAAAAAAACATTTTTTTTTAAAGCCTTTTTTTGGGAATTATTCATGAACGGATAAAAACAGCTGATATCGTTTATTAAAGAACATAACTGCCATCTACCGGAGAACACAGAAATTACGAGTGTTAGGGACCGCCCAGGAAACTCTTATTCAAAACAAGGGAAAAACAAGCTTGAATTTACAGCTTTTAATGTCTACTTCCTGAACTTTTTTCGTACCTTACTTGAGAAGACAGAAAATGTTACACCTTCGGAATATTTATAATTTCACGTGTCATGATATGTGTATTAAGTTAAATTCTTAAATTTAATTTTTTTATTTTTGGCGTTTGTGTATTAGCCTGGAATCATTGCAAATATGCTCACACACACACACACACACACACACACACACACACACACATATATATATATATATATATATATATATATATATATATATATATATATATATATATATATATATATATATACATACATACATACATACATACATACATATCCATTCATATGAAAATCTGTTAAATTCCGTTTGCCTAAGCGATGACTTCGCTCGTTGATGAACATTTTACGTAATGTTTGTTTGGGACGTGGCTATGACTGAAAAGACTGCTAAGTGTTCAACTAATAAGGTATTAATACTGAACTAAAGACGAAGTAATAAGAGTATATACCGTACGATAAGTTGTATGCTATGCGTCGGCAGCAGGAGGGTTAGGACGGCGTATTTTCTCACTGTTCTTCAAGTTCAGGCTTTGATATAACCATTATTGCAATCAGTGTTACAAATAATTTTTTTTTATCGACTATCTTGGTATGTCATGTGTTTTCGGCTTTTTTTTTAACATGTTACTACTTTTCCCTATATTGGAATGTTATACGTCCTTGTAGTTTCGTAGTAAAGATTAACATAATTGAAAGACTGGTAAAAAAAAATGTTATCTTGGTTTATGCGGTTAGCGACCATTTTTAAAGATGAGCTTACGTCCTCTTCATTCCGTTTTCATGAGGCAATGCTACAACTTTATCAGTATTATAGTGCGTGATGTATATGTATGTATGCATATATGTATGTATATATGTATATATATGTATATATATATATATATATATATATATATATATATATATATATATATATATATATATATATATATATATATTATAATTCTTATATTGTTCGATAATCTACTGTGCATAAAATTAGTTTATTTTCTTGATTAAGCAGTGAAAGAGATTTCTGTGTAATGCCCAGTACAAGTAACAAAAATATGTTGACTACTGTAAATACTCAGAGTTATCAAAGGAAAAAAATGTCCAAAATTATTTTAAACTATAATTTGAATTCGAGAATATAATAAATAAAAGAAACATGTTTTGGTGTCGAATATATTTAAAGTATGGACAGTTTCGTACACATGCATAACGCCTTTGGTAATGCTTTGGTTGCATTAATTCACTCGTGCCCATTACCTTTATATTTTCTCAAAATTTATGAGTCAAGAAACGTTTCTTGACTCATAAATTTTTCCTTGAAGTGTCTGAGGATTCCAGTCCAATATCATATACCGGCAATATGATGTGAAAGTTTCATGGTGTAGGCTACGACTATCGGCTATTTGGTTCCTTTTGATTCAAAGGCAACTAATGAATGGGATTGGTTAGTCTGCATTGGCCACTTCCTGTACAACCATTATCACAAGGCATCGGGCGGCATATTTTTTAGAAGATTTGCACCGGTCACAATGATGCCTTATGGCAGAGAAAAATTGTTGTTACCCTGAGCTTCTTTTTACTTGTTACGTTGGCAACGCTGCTGGGTTAGCGTGCGATTGGCAACGTGTTTTCTTATGATGTTTTACGACTAAAGTCGTGTTCACTTATAAGTGTTAGATGATAGAATTACACATAAATTACACATACAAGAGTGTTGTACAGCCACCATATAATGAAATGTTTGAAGACGTGATATAAACGTGTAGTTCACCATGGGGTACCAGACCGAGCTTCCGAATTTTTAGGCTACAGTTTTATTCAGCTATCCTGACTGATTTTGAGTGACAATCAAAGGAAGTGGATAACCAATGTAATATCGGTGATAAGTACCACACAGCAAAAGAATACAACAATATATAAGGTCCGGTAAAATCGAAGAAATATCGAACATAAATACTTCTAAAATGCAAACGGAAAGAGCTTGGATAAGATGCCCGAAAAAAAAAACACCAGGAACTGGAACGAGAGGCGAAATGACTTGCAGTACAGAGAGATAAGTAGAAGCAAGAACCAGGGCAGTATTTGAAGATTATGTTGCAAATGAGACATGCAACAGATTAGCTGTTAAAGTTTAGAGGAAATACTTCTGTCCATAAAGCCAGGGAAAGATATAGTCAAAAAGTGTTCGAGCTTACGTAGAGAGGCTAGAAGAATGCCCTAGTACGCTGTCATATCACTAAGGAACGGTAGTCAATCAGTGGTCAATAATTAAGGACCTAAAATTCTAAAAAAAAAAAAATTATAAAATATGAAAGAAAACAACCAAGGTCAAAAGCACATTCTTTTATGACTGACCTAGATAATAGCTGTCTCGACCTGCAGCCCCTTCACTTGGGTAGTACATGATTCTTTACGTCTTTTTTTAAGAGTGAAAGTTCAGACACCTCTTGCTCTGGTTTAGAGCCCTGTCAACATTGCATCTTTATGCCGGATCATATAGAGGTCACAGGAATCATTAGTCCCTTGCTCATTTCCAAGACCGGGAACATGACATTTCAGAGTGATGAGTTAATGTGACGGTCAGTTTTGAGACGACTCTCCCACCTAAAGTTAGCCTCCTACGCAAAAGGCGGTAGTCTGTATTCCCGTAAGAACAAATATCAAACCTTTATAGTATTTGTATATATTTCCTAGATTCACTAACCAGAGCCTTTTATCATAATCCCACATCAACCAGCCCGCATAGTCCCTGACGCCTAAGAAAAAAGTATTGACTCGCAGCAGGTGAGTGGGAGGAGTTCCCACACTCACCAGTCTACCTCTAATTAACTACCTTATTATCTAGCTTCAAAGACCGTTTCCAGCTCGTGTTGAGAAGCTCTTCTACACAAAAGGCTCTCATCTGTAACCTAGTAAAAATACAAATTATTTTAACATTCTTATACATGAAAATTAGAGGTAAGAAACTGGGAAATAACAAATAAGTAATAAGGATAATTATGGAAACTAGAAGAAACAATAAAAGAAAAGGAGATAGTGAAGAAAGTGAGATTTACAGAAGGAAATGACCGACAGCCCTACGTTAAAGAAATAAGCACTGAAGAATTTACTCTCGACATGAAAACTAGATTAGTTGTTATAAATGGAAACTAAAGAAGAAAAAGAAGATAGTTCAGAACAGTTTTCCTCTCATCCATTGCTGGTTGAAGCTGACAGTTCAATAGACAACTAATGTGAAGACTCACGGATAAAGGAAATAGAAAGACCTGAAAATCAGAATTTAGAAATAAAATAGAACGTAATACTGTATGATCATCATTAATTTTCATCTGATGTAACCTGATATTAGATGATAATTAGTATCATCACTGCTTCCGTCTTCCAGTATTTATATTTGAAGGCCCTCTAATACACCCAATATTGCAATAAAATTCGGTGTGCTAAAACTGAATAATTTAAGTGGCGACGTAAATGTAGCATTGTGTTTATTTTTTGGGCTGAAACAGCTAATGGCATTTATCTGTCTTGTTATAGCTGTCGTCTACTTGTTACTGACCAGGGGTAACAACCAATCAACTGAAAAGGGTTATTTACTTGTATTACTAGAGCACAATACACATACAGGCAAAATTATAACCAGAATATAAGATTTACAGATAACTTACACTTTATACAAATACACGTGCAATATTTATAGATAACATACAGTACAGATAGAGTACAAATACAAACATGGTAATAAATGCAGTGATAACCGAGAAAAACAGTAATTACCAAATTTCTCATGAATGGTGACAACTAACTAAATCAAACATAACAAAAGAAATTACTTGCTTTGAGCTAGTCTTCAATTGCGTTGATATGGTTGATGGGAATAGCAAAACTTATTTATGAATATTTCATGTTAAGGAACTAAGCAAATAAAATACTGGAGATTTCAAGAATCCAATACGGTGACACATTTGCAGGTGGTAGACAAACGTACCATACATGCAGAGGCGATACAATAAATACTTTAAAAAGCTGAGTGTGATTCGGCAGGACCTCGTAATAAACTGGGCAGTTTGACGAGTATTACCAAGACGGTGTAACCAACGTACGTGACGGTAAGGAGTAGTTACAAAGGCATATTCCTATTACTATTACTACTATCACGAAAATTGCTGTGTGCCAAACCGATATACAGCAGTCGGACTGAACAAAATTATTTTGCCCCTACTGTTAACTTGAAGCCCGAAGTCCTCTTCTCATAACAGCATCATGTCACACAATTCATATAGAGCAGAACGAATATACAAGCCTATTTTTATTTGGTTTATATGGTAGTTAGTTGACATTTAGGTACAATGTTATGTATATCTTAGTTTAACCAGACCACTGAACTGATTAACAGCTCTCCTAGGGCTGGCCCGAAGGGGTAGATTTATTTTACGTGGCTAAGAACCAACTGGTTACCTAGCAACGCGACCCACAGCTTATTTTGGGATCCGAACCGCATTATGACGAGAAATGAATTTCTATCACCAGAAATAAATTCTTCTAATTCTTCATTAGCCGGTAGGAGAGTCGAAAAACGGTCATATAGAAATTTCACGGCCTCTCCAGTGATACTGTTGCATGTGTGTGAGGAGATAGGTCACAGATGTGAAATTAAATCTTTTGCTTGAAAACAATGGCATGTCAGCACAAAGTCTTTGGGGATTCCCCATAAATGGGAACCAGAGCATAATCAAGGATCTAAGAGGTCATATCAGAAGAAATCAAACAAATATGGACAATAAATAAATGGTCATGGGACAAATGCATAACAAGATAAGATACAAAAACGCTGTGCAAGGTTTGATGGTGGTTCAGTTGCAATTTTGTTGTATCCATAATATAGATTTTTTTTTATTTGTATGTTTCTAGTGATTGTTAGATAGATTGCCATATGATACATATTTAAATAATGATTTTTTTCACTGATTTATTTATAAAAACTAAATTAGCCGTTAGTAAAAGTTAAGAGTAAACAGAATAGTTCAGGATTACTAAAATGTAAACTAAAGTTGGTAGCTAGAATTAAACCCCAAACATCTGTATTTTGCAAAGATTTGGACACATTTTGTTGTTTTTTGTATAAAAACAGAACAATTAAAAGAAAAGTTTGAAATAAGGAAAAACTAACCCGAAAAGCCAACGTAACTATTAAACAGTAAAATTTCAGAGTGATTGTTCAAATTAGATGTGAGGAATAAGGAGCAAAGAAATGTATACAGAACGGACCCCTTACTAGGAAACTTAAAGCTTTCAGACTCTTCTTCTCTCTTTCTCACAATATTGTGCCACTTTCTTTATTTGATAAAAGCTCACACCATTTCTCTTATAAACGAAATTTTAAAAGTTAATAATACATTTGCAGGGGAATAATCAAGGACAAATAGTGCTATGGCTTATGATTTTACCACAGGCTGCCGAGTTCTAGGTTTGACTTATAAATCTGCAAAGATCTGGTCTTCAAACATACGACCAGCCCCTAACCCCCGCCCCCCCAACGAAAATTCGTCCATTTTTTTTTTTATATTTCACTGGTACACACATTTAATGGTAAACTTCAATAAGCTAACTTTGTTTAGTGCCTCAAGTTCATATATATGTTTCCCTTAACGTTTACTTTCATCTCAACTGCCACAGGCTTATTATAAGGATTGGGCGGCATGTCAGGACGCAGTCTCATTGGAAAGGGTGTGAACGTAGAAAAATATGCAACAGAATTATAAATAAAAGCATTTCAAAGGGTTACACAAAACAAAAATAAAACTTATTGCTGAAATTAAAAAAGTAAGCAAAAGAAATCCAAGGCACTGAGAAAAAGCCTCTAAAAATGTATACAGTGTAAATGAAGACGGAACCATTAAAAGTTGTAAAAGTTTGCGAGAGAATATCCTAAACATTTCCGTGATGGCCCAGAAACTGAACAAATAACGGTAACGTTAAGATGAGGAGACAGGTAACATATCTCAACTAGTCGAATGAGACCATGATGCTTGAAACAGCTTATTATACAGTGATTCTAAAATTATTGATGATGGACACTTTAGCGTTTTAGCAATGATGGAGAGGTCCAAGGCTTTATCTTCTGCTGTTCAAAAACTGAGGACTTTTTTTTTTTATCAGATCGGCTAACGCGGTGACTAACATCCTGAGGGAAACAATCTCGCCTTGAGCATACGAGCAGAGTATACTTCACAACTACGCCAGAGCAGAAAAGTTCTGGAATGCCACCTTTTAAACTTAAAAAGGCGCTCAAAGTCACCGAGATCCTGAAGATAAAGAATAAAACAGACTTAGGGATAGTGTTCTGGAAAAGAGTAAACTCCCTTTTAGTTTTCTGCAAAAAAAAAAAATATATATATATATTGTGCTGGCTTTGTGTGTCCGTCCGCACTTTTTTCTGTCCTCCCTCAGATCTTAAAAACTACTGAGGCTAGAGGGCTGCAAATTGGTATGTTGATCATTCACCCTACAATCATCAAACATGCCAAATTGCATCCCTCTAGCCTCAGTAGTTTATATTTTACTTAAGATTAAATTTAGCCATAATCGTGTTTCTGGCAACGATACAGGATAAGCCACCACCGGGCCATGGGTAAAGTTTCATGGGCCGCGGCTCATACAGCATTATACAGAGACCACCGAAAGATATATCTATTTTCAGTGGCCTTGATTATACACTGTAACGACTGTACAGAAAACTCGATTGCGTCGAAGAAACTTCGGAGCAGTTTTTACTTGTTTACAGATGTCTTTGATTCCCTATAAAACAAGAGGAAAGCAAAATGTAGACTCGCTTTTTGGAAGCCTTGGCGTAAGGCATTTCTGAATTAAAAGTCCCATAAAAATTTTTTTTATTGGGAGCTTTTGTTTGGATTGTCCGAGAATGTCATGACTAAAACCTGTTCTGAAAATATCAAATATGTGTGCAATAAGTTAGAAATGTAAGTGTACATCGGGAGATCCACAGTCGGCAAATTATTTACGGGCCCCTAAATAATTAGGAATAGCGCTGCCAGCTAGTAGTAAAGTAGTATCTTGCATTAAAATACCCTCACATACAAAGAATATCCAGCTCTCTGGCATCTTTTCCTAAAAGCCTAACAGTCTGGGAGTTTAGACATATTCATTATTGTAGTTCTGTGTGGTTATACTCACTATTTTTGCTGTATTTATCTTCTGACAAGGCATTTTGAGGAGTGTGGTGATTTTTATTAATCATCTTGTTAGATATCACAGGCAAATATGTTTGCCTGGTCTTACATGGCTCCTAGCAAGTTACCAGCACCACTGAGTACATGAAGCAAAGGAAATGAATCTACTCCTTAGTTGCTATCTTGTTTTTACATGATTAGGATGTACAGTACTGGGAGTTAGAAAAAAAGTGCATAATGCGGTTTGTTTTAGAACTGCTAATCTTGAGTATTGTAAGAACTGTCATCACGTTCCGATATGATTTCCACAAATAGTAAGTGTTTTAGGGGAATGAAGAAGCACACCCATACCAGCACCTTTTAACTGAATCTTGAGGGTGGTGTTTGTAGGAAGCAATAAATGAAGGAGTACAGTGTAAGCTCTTCTAACTTCTTTGATACTGAAAAGCAAGTGAAAGCTGTTTACATTTGTTTCAGGGACTTTCAAGCACGCCCAATTAGAGAGCAACAACGGTGAAGTTATCGGAGATGAAGTGTTGTATACTATATGTAGCTTGTTAGACAACATGCTGCTCACCTAGAGAAGGCACAAATGTTTTCTGAAGAAATAAAGATTACAGAGCAATGCTACTTCTCTGATGGATGTTTATGGGATATCAAAGTTTGTTATGGCATAACGAAACTGTTTTTGGTAAATTCCAGACTAGGATGCATATTTCAGACACAGTAAGGGTATCTGTTCTGACAGATACTGTACATGTATGTAAGAGGAGAGATAAATTCTTGTTTAGTGTAAGAGTTTAAGTGCTGAATGTATTATTCCCTTGACGTGAGTCTGAGCCTTAAAGTGAAATTTTAATACCCTTTTCTTTCCATATCTCCATATGGCTTCATTAGAAATCAAATCCAAAAAAATTGGAAAGCTGAGACATTATGATTTCACTGCATGACTGCTGTTTTTCAATAGAGCTGGTGAATGTGACCAACAGATTAAAAATTAAAATCACATCAAAAGATTAAGGCTGGGTGTATTTCAACTTGAATAGCATATGACTTTGAGGGACACATGTATGTATATATAGTATCTGATTTCGACAGACACGTGTGTATACGAGATAAATTTTTTATCGTTTGCTTAGTAGTGGTTAAGCCTCAAACACATTTCTTTCCCGTTGCAAACTGGGATACGCGAATTTTTTCATTTTAGTTCTTATTTGGATTTTCACATGATTTCGGTGAAAAGTGTACCCAGATATATTAGGAAATCAAGAGATTTAAATTCATTGCTTGATTGTTACAATTTTGCAGATTTGCTGAATGTGACCACCATATTTTAGATATTTTACACATTACTCGAGATGCCTCATATATCTACGTCCTAAGCAAGCTCACAGAGCGGGACGTTTAGTGGGTGTAATAGGAAGATGATGATGCACTAGTGAAATTAACAGGCACGAAGCTGATCTCAAGTTTAACTAATACAATGGTATTAGCCACTAAGAAGGACAGTTAGGACACCAAAGAACAGTAGGTAAGAGCACGAGTGAGTTATCAAAAAAAGGTTGCATCAAGGGCATCTGAGACAGTCCTTTGATTTGCTGAAGGCTGTTCTCACTATAACAGAGCTATAAAGTGATGTTCCGTGACCTCCAGACTAAAGGAGAAGCTGCAGACAATCATTTATGACATGTTCAGATTAACTGACAAAAGCTTCCTTGTCTGTCACTCTCACTCCATCAGCAACAAATCTTCTCCATGGCCAAAATTAGAAAAAGAATCTCTATTTATACACAGGCGTTGATAGTGATACATGATGATATAAAATGCTACTGGTTGACCAAAAAGATATGGATTAACTGAGACGGAGGCAATCTGCTTATGTGGACATTTCCAGTGTTTGAGGACTGCGTTTAGTCCCATAGAGCCCAATCAACGGGACTTTACTGTAATGTACTTTGTTATTAACTACCTTTAAGCTCTTTAGGAATGAATTTCCAGGTATTGTACATAATGAGTGTTATTGTGATTTTTCTTTATTTTGTGTCAAGTATATATATTTCATTTGGGTGTCTTGTTCACATTAAAATAAGCTGAAAAGGGTCTAAAAATTTTAATTCTCTCTCTTATCTGTCTTTTTCAGCTAGTCATGGTTTCATACGCGAAGTATAGCCTGGTTCCAACTGAGGAGCCAAAGGAACAAGAAGCACCACAGCACACAGGAGCCTTTGATTACAATTCGGCATTTAGCTACAAATCAGCCTTCGACTATGGATCAAAAACATCTAGTCAGTACCAGAGTGCATTCGACTATGGCTATGGTCACAGGTCTCACTCTGTTAGCCTCGGCCTTGGGGATAAGGGTGTGTAAAGGCACTGGTTCGTATTGTGCATACATAGTACAGTGGAACCTTGTTGATATCCCAGTATCAATCGTGACAGCTTGGGAATGTTTTCTAGCTTATAATTATATATGATGATGGGTTAATCTTGATAGGTCTTGCTAAACAGTATAAATGTTGTAGGTATTACTCATAAGCCGTGAGTGTAAGACAGATACTAGTACAGCAGTGCACCAGCTTATTATAGAACTAGATAGATAAACTATTTCATGTTTTTGAGTAATGTATGTGAATCAGATGGCTTTGCTTAAAAAAAGATTGAGAATCAAGAAGTTCTGTGTGGATTATTTTATGCATCACCACACTGAGGAACACGTATAATTTGTAAAATATTGTTTTTGAAGCCAGTACGAAATGTGATGAACACATTATAAAAGTCCAAGTACTAGAAACTAGACAGGTTGTTTTAAGTCTTTGTATTTTCATTAGACAAAGTTTTACTCATTAGATTGCTTGTGAATGAAAAAATGCTTATAGAACATTATATATAGTAGTTGGACTGATAACCGTAATTATAACAGTTGTATGTAATAGTAATCTGAAAGGATTTGGCTATAGTTGTGCAGAGGGTTTGAGATTGGTCTTTGCTTGCATATGTGACTTTAGTGTAGTTTAGTGACCTTTTAGTTATCCAACATTTACAATTAGCCTTTAATTTTGTGTATGGTGGTTTTAATGGGGTTTTGCTTTAAGTAAGTAGTTTTCATTCACTATTATTTTTTCAGTAACTTTGCTAACTTTTCGAATCTAATGAGCCCTTTTCACCTTTAAAACGGAGAGTGCAGATTTGTGTGTTGATCCTCTGTGTTGAGTGAAGACGAAAGGACTGCAATGGGTGGTGTGTGTTAAGGAAAGCAAAAACCATAATAGTTTTTTCTGTGTTGTCCTTGTTGCCGGTTCTTTTTGGGTTGTTGGTTTCTTCTTTTCTTTCTTAATGCAATTATATTATTATTATTTTGCATTTGAGCTTTCATGGACTAAGTATGTCTTGAAATGGTAGTCATTGAGATAATACATATAGGACTCAAGAACTAACTTTTTCAGCGGTAGATCAGTCAGTATTTTGAAGAAAAGAATTTTTATTTAAAGAATATAGTGTGAGAGCTGTTTAATATGACATTTGCCGTAGAATTAAAACTAATATGTCATCTGCTAATCAAAACCTGCATCCTGGAGTTGTGACTTAATCCAAGAATCTGCTCTAAGACATAAGATGCAGTTTTTGAGTAATGTATACAGAAAGTTCAGTACAAGTGTATTTACATGAATTGCAGACCTGTTATTTTTATAGTACCATTATGACTGGTAACCAGCAGCAGACAAAGTTGAACTACCAATAAGATCATCAGTCATAATAATCCAAAGACGAGTGAGACTTCCCAGTCGGAAGAATCTATGTACTGTTTCCCAGTTGGAAGAATCTATGTACTGTCTCCCAAAGCACACTTCCCATTGTACAGCTGTTGCCATGAGAGGGATATCTTTCCAATCCATGAAATAATTTTTTTAGTATGCGTATACCCGACAGAGAAAAAACGATTTTCTGCATACAGTATGCTACTTTCACTTTTACAAGTACATGTCAAGTACTCCTGGGAGATTTACTTCAGGCCCAGCAAACATGTACTTGAAAAAGCATCTGCTTCCTTCAGCCAGAAGTGAATCTTTAGTACAGCACTGGAAAGCCTTCCCATCAACTGTTATTATATGAAAAGCACAAAGTCTAGGGTATTTGGCATTTTTAGGACTGTTAGAATGTTGTCGTCTAAATTTTATATTCCTGTCCAATCCAACCCACTGTCTAAATACCTTCGTACATTAGTTTTTCATTTATTTGCATTTTTGCCTGCATCTGCCCAGGTCATTAAACAAAGAGAAAAATAGGCATTTTTCAAAATCTGGTTTTGCCTAAGGCTGCCTGACACTACTTCAGATTACAGTACTAAATTTCTTTTATCCTTTACGAAATGGACATTATAAATACACATTTATACAATCTCCATTATTATAAAGATCTCTTCAACCATCTTATTTTTAACTGTAACTCATACCATTCAAGCCTAGGCCAACCTTACATAACTTTATGTAATTTTCATAAATGTTTTGCTGCCCAATCAAGGAATTCCTATTTGATTGCATGGATTCTTTTCAAACAGTATACAGGCAGCCCCCGGGGTTATGACAGGCTCAGCTTACTACGTTCCGAGCTTATGAGGCTCTTCAAATATATCATCAAAAATTATTTCTTGGTTACACCGCATGTTCTGGGTTTATGATGCTGACAATGCCGATCCAACGGAAGAAATATGGCTCCAAAAACGGCAGAATGGTCAAAATTTGAACAAAATTTGAAGATTTTTAGATGAAAAACTCAATAAAAATGCAGTTTAAATCATTTACAAGATACCCAAATGATTAAAAGTAAGGTTTTCTTACAGTTTTCGACGATATTTCAGGTTATGATGATTTTCGGCTTATGATGCAGCGTTGGAACGGAACCCATCGGAAACCGGGGACTGCCTCTGTACACAAAGACAGAAATGAAATCAAACGATTTCAATCACACGTTTATTCGTTTAGTGTATTTTTATAACAGTATGTTTCTTAATTTGTTCTAAAAGCATTCTTGACCAAGAAAGATTTATTATTTTTGGAGAAGAGACCATTTGGTGCTCTCTCTTTCTGTCTTGTGTTCAAATATGATTATGGCCCAGATAAATGAGCAGGAGGTCTATCTATTTTCTTTATTTTTTAAAACCAATACAATAATTGTTCAACCATACTTACAGGAGTACTTGAGGGATTTTACAAGCAAGAGAATACCTTTTAATTCCAGTACTGTAAAACTGACCAATATTTGGGACTATCTATATAGAAATGGATTGGGCATATTCACAGGAGAGGAGGGAAACTAAACCAGGATAGGAAATGCCAGGGCAGATTGCTGAAGGAAGGCATGGGATGGGTAGACCTAGGGAGATATTGCTTAGAACAATAGGGAGAGAAGTAAGAGTGAAATGTTGGAATAACCTTAGGAAAAGGGCAAAGAACTTACATTTGTGGTGAAAATTCGTTGAGGTTTTTGGGGTTCTCAAGAAAGATGAAATGCTGGTACTGTATATTCACTGTTGTCAGGTGTGCAAGTAAGAAAATTAGCAAAGAATGTATTAGAATATTCTTTCTATATCTCTGATATGCAGTAGTTCACTGGAGGTAGTCATCAACCTTCTCAATTTTTTATTGAGACATTACTCAAAGGTTATTATCTAATCTCATCCCTGAATGCTTTAACAAGAATTAGCACTGCAAACCCATGGATATGATTTAGAAGAGTCTCATTTAGATCTAAGTAGGAAGGTTCTTCAAGTCACTAAGATTATTTCTGATTATGTATGGGACTCATCCAAACTGAGACCACACATTTAAAACAAATTCTTGGCAGCGATCTTTAGTTCATTGGATGCTGAAACTGAAAGTCCATTAACTCCCCCCAAGTAGCTATTTTGCATCTGTCCCAGAAAGAAATTATTTTTAATTTGTATGAACAAATAAAAATGTTTAAAAACAATTAGTTATCATAGATACAATCCTATTACTTTCATTCAGTTGAGTCCTACCTTCCCCACAGTGTCTTCCATACTATGAAGTCATGCTATCCTTTATACTACTGCACCACTTACTATAAAGACAATCAGTTTTCAGTCTGCTACCTGTATGTTCTGATAATCTATCTTGAGGTTACCTTCAATTCCAACCAATTGCATCTGGTAGCAGGGCACAGTTTATTTATTACTGTTTTATACTGTTATAACTGTCCATTTTGCTGCTTTAGGCTGGTACATGTTGGAATCTAAATTATTTTGTTGACAGTGCTGTAATAAACAAGACTTGATTAATGAAATGATTGCTAATAAGGTGCAGTAAAAAACATCAGTGGTGGTTGGTACTTCAGCAGTACAGTTCATTTCTCTTTATTCTCTTACCCTTCAAAGTTCACGAGGATGCATTGAGAAGTCTTTTCAGTTTTTATGTTCAACTTACTCTGGTTTGTTCATCAAAGGTTTTGGTTCTTGTTCACTGCATAAAGATATTTTATTGTGAAAACAACTAAATTTATTTTCTTAATACAAACTCACCAGTTCACACGAGCCTGTCTTTGTGGTTGGCACTCCAATAGAAATAACGTATGATGAAATAAAACAAAACATATACTCCTCCATCAGTCACACATCTGGGAACACCAGCACCACAAACTATTGCCAGTCATTCCCCTGTATTGTCTGTAATAGTTATTTAAGAGGTTCGAACTCTTGTGGATAGTTGAGACTGATCCTTGTTAGTAAGGCCAAGGACTTCAGCAAACAATAACCCTTTCAGAACACATGGCTATGAGTACTCCAGAGAACTGTGCTCATAAAGAAGGAAAAGTTACAAATAAGAGAAGAAGACTGTCAAGGGACTGCACTCCCTACAGGAGGTAATACTACTTGGCCCGTAGGCATGACAGTCAATGAAGTCCATGAAACAAAATTTAGAATGGCTTCTACTTCCAAGTGTCTCTTAAAGGGAAAGACAGCTGAAATAGCACAAATCTCATGGGGCTCTGGGAAGTACTTTTTTCTCAGAATTCTGGTATGCGCCTCAATTCACCAGATGAGCTAAGGTCCACATCTCTTCTCTCATATACTTGTGCCAGGGGCAGTCAGTGACTTCCAGTTACTGACACAGACAACTTCTGGCACTGAAGATAGAAGGGGTTTGTCTCTGGAAACAAGGGTCTGTAACCTTTTCTCAAGGTTTGAACCACCCACTGTTCTGAGCATATCTACTCCCAAAGAGGCCAGAAGTTCTGGAGACAAGCCTTCGACAGATACAAGCAGTTCTGCAGGAGGAAAACTTCATCTCCTCCTCATATTGGGAAAGAAGACTTTCTGCTCAGTTCTTCTTCCCTTGTTCTGCCAAGTCAGAGTCCATTGCCCCAAAGTGGTTATGTACTGGTGAATTGGGCATGGAATAATTGGACCTCCCAGCTTGGGTTTCAGGTGACCTATACAACTGACAAGACTGATAATGTGAAAGAGAAGCTGGAGACTTGTAAAAGTCCTTGCAAGGACAGTTGGCTGAAGACCAGCTTACCCTTGTCTCCACTCAAAGTATAAAAGCATAGAAGCCTCCCAAGTGATCTCTTTGAACAACTTGTGTAGATAGAGATGCTAAGTTTATGACTGCTTTCAAAATCTGATGCTGTCAGGAGGTTGGTTAGAGATGCTTCTGAGGACTGCGTCTCTTTTATTAAAGTTTACTTCGGCATTTACTATGGTGTGAATGTTCAGCACTGACGCTCTACATGGTTGCTTTAATCTCATGATTTTAGAAAGGTCTTCAGAATTCTTTCTGGCATATTCCATTAACTTACTAGTGGTACTTGGGATCCACCCCAGTCAGGTAACAATAATCAGCATTTCTCTAATAAACACTTCTTCCCAGCATCTGTCTCTACAGGTATTGGCAAATTTACCACTGACAGCCTTGGAAGGGAAGAAGACAGATATCTAAACAAAACATCAATACCTGGGGGAGGTTAACAGGTAGAAGGGGAGCAACCAGTCCACTTGTAGTGACTTGAATATCAAGGAAGGAAAAAATCTGAGAGGTTATCATGAGCTTATTGTCCATCTTTGTTCCTTTCCCTTTAAAGTGTGGCTTCAAATCATCTAGAATAGCTCCAAGAGCAATGGCTGTTGGAAGCTCAAGACCCAGGGAAATGCTTTTATTTTGCCCTTTTGATTTAGGTTTTTGCTGCTTAAGCAACCTGGGAAGACACTGGCTGCCTCTCATGGCCAAAAACTTCACTATTTCATGAAAACACTCATGAAAAGGTACTCTTTATCCTCATTTTTTCACCAAATGTCATCCTCTTTTGACATCGAGACTGTTAGTCATCTTAAAGATCATACTGAAGATTTATACTCCACTTCCAGCAAGGAATCCTTACTTACAGCTGATGTCAAGGGAGACCTCTTACAAGAAGTGGCAAAGGTTATAAAGGCTGAGTCCTTATTACCTCTGACAATATCAACTGGGTCAGAAGAGGCTCCTTTCTTAAATGAGGGAGAAAAGACTCCACTCATAAGTTAAGGCTCAAACTTATGAGTCCTCTTGAAAGAGTTATGTGAGTGGGAAGTAGCAGTAACTCAGTCTGTAAACTTACTCTGTGTCAGTACCACAAAGTGAGTTGTTAAAAGATGGGAGTAATACAAGTGTCAGCCATTCTTAATGGAGACTGAGCAAGGTTATGGCAAAAGGCAATCCCAAGGTTCAAGCCAAAGAGTATGTGGTACACAGGACTAGTGCATGCCTTTCTTCCTTCAATTTGTGCATTAGTGACATACTGTATATCACTGCTGACTGGAATCAGCATGCACCTTCTATAACCATTTATGAATGAGACAAACCTGTCATTCATATACAAAATAGTCACGTGACCCACTCAATCCTAGTTCAACAGAAATACAAGACCTGTCTTGTATCTCACTTTGGGTTAGGAAATCCACTAAAACTCATAGCAGCACATGTCTGGTAAAAAATAAGTGACAAATAGATTGTATTCATCTATAATAGTAAAATCCTAGTGAACCTTGTTTGTCCACCCTGAGTGGGGGCAGGGTAGAGGAGACATGACACATCCACCCTCCTCCTGCAAACCTATTTGTCCTCCCCTTGTGGGGGCAGGGTAGGCAGGGGATCAGGAGGATAGGGGAGACATGACGGGCAGTGCTAGGTTCCATCGCAGAGTAGCACGCACCATCAAGCTTGTACATAATAATAATAGGTTCTGTTGAAAATGATGGCAGCATCAGTTGAACTGATTTTATACATAACTTTTCAATTCTTTACATTACTCGTATTTCCTCACTGCTAATGATTGCTAAAAGTCGGCTAACATTCATAATACTGATAAGAGGAAAGGCAAGAGTTTTGTATTCAGTCAGGCTGCTTGTTTTCTTGCTTTTGTAGTAAATCACCAGTTTGATCTTTTTCTCTGGATCCAAAGGGCTATCGCTTCCTTATATGATATTGCAAAGGACAGCTCATACTCTTTATTTTTCTTGTGAAACACACCCTTATAAAAGAGCTGGTGATAATACTGTACCATAACAAAAGACCTAAAGTGGAGGCAGTGGCAGGTATATCAGAAGAATGCGAGATAAATGTTGGTATCATTCCAGGATAAGCTGTAGTGCTGGAAAAATCTACAAACGACTGCAGAAAGGAAGACACCTGGTAGATACTATATGCAGATCACCTAATGCTAAGAGCAAAATTAGAGGAAGATGTAAAATTTTTTGAAAAGATGAGAGAATGGAATGGAGAGATAAGGTCTGAAAATCAACATACGTACACAAAAATATCCCATTAATAGACAGAGCAAGCATACAACCTCTAGTACTCCACTCTACAAAGCCACTGGCAATGACAAAGAAGCATGGGAAAGATGTGGTGTCCAACATTTGGAAAATATCCCAAGATCTCGAAGATTAAGATGGTTTGGAACTGTGGTGAGGATTAGTTAAGTCAGAAAAGTAGTAAATATAGATACAGTATAGCAGGATGAACACCTGTAGGGATATCCACGAAATCATGGAAAAATAGCTCAGGTGAAGACTGGATCAGATAAAAATTCAGGTGAAACATGCACAAGACAGAGGAGAATGAAGAGAACTTGTTTAATGTCTAATTCCCTGAAGGAAAAATGCTGATGCAGAAATGTTAATGATGATGAACTTCCAATATAAGCACATTACATACCCCTTCAAGTTTTTGTTGAACATAATTTCTCTATTACTATTCCTTAATACTGTACCATTACATTTATTTTTCATCCTTTAGATCAGTTCTTTCCTTTAACAGTACTCTACCTTTCACATACGTAAGCTCTTTGGTGTGATAAGTAACTCTTTCAGGATTTGGAGCCATGCTATCTTTTTATCCTTGCATTCCAATATAAATACTTTCACCCTTATCTTTCATTTACATCTGTCTTTTTTAATCTCTTTATCTTCAGTAAATGTACACTATGACCTCTCAGCCTTGTAGGTAGAGTGCTTACTAGTCTTCTTTAATTCCAATCTTCAAGGAACTGGTAATGTTAAGTGAGTACCTAAGCTTGCATTTTATTTATTTCATATAGTTTTTTAAATGGTAAGGTTATCGCTGATTTGTTTAACTCATTTAATTTACTTTGGCACATAGGGAGAAACCAAATAAATCTGGAGCTTCCCAATGTTTTATATACTGAAACATAGCGTTAAAGTAATTTTTTGTTACTTTTCATTTTGTTCTGTACCGTCATTCCATTATACTTAACTAGTACTACTGTAAATCATAATTGGTGCTACGTGTAGTTTTTTCAGTATTTCACATACTGTACTTATCTGTCTACATACATGCTTGAAATTATATCTTTATTTTAAAATTTAAAAAAGGTGCCTTAGAAATCAGTGGCATATATTGAGGATTATTATGAATCACTGCTCTCTACACCACCCTTCTCAGTTACCAGTATAAGTGCTTTCAATTTAGAATGTTATATATCAGTTCAGCATTTTTATGGAAGCTTTTCATATTTTTGTAACTCATATTTGTCACTTTCATTTGCTTGAAACTTTTATCTCTTTCAAATACAGAGTACCATTTCTGTGAATTAATCCAAGAGTGTTATGGGTATAATTTAATCAAAGTTGTTTTTCCTTGCATTTATTGCTTTCATGTTTCATGGTAGTTGCACACTACAAAAAATATTTGTTTCATCACTTAACATGCAGTGTCATACTATTTCAGGTAAAGATGAAAAGAAGAGAAAGTTCACCAGCTTCAGTTTCATGAACTGTTTAGCTTCAGTTGTAACAGCAGTGAGCTACTTCTTCATATGCTTAACCTTTCCTGTTACACTATGGTTCTGTTTCAAGAAAATTGCCCAGTGGGAACGTCTCATTGTTTTCCGCCTTGGGAGACTACGTGGTGCTCTGGGCCCTGGTGTGGTATTTATTATTCCATGGTTGGACAGGCATAATCGTGTGGACATGAGGACAAAGGCTTTCTCTGTTCCTCCACAACAGGTACCAGTATGGGCACTGTATGTTTTATCATTAAAAATCTGGCAAAAGTCTTTACACTAATTTATCTACAATAGTTTACCTACAACTACAGTATTTGTCTGTAGTTACAATTTATTTGCTTTTATTTGTAGCAATTAACAATCTGCCTATTAAATGTTTATTAACATGCTGCATGCACACCTAATTTCTGTGAACTTTTATGAATTTCATTTGTTGACTTTTTTACACTGTAATTTATGATTTGCCTTTTCTCACTTGAAACTTAATTTTATTCAAAACCCTTTACACTCTTCAAAGTGAAAGAATGATCAATGCCACTTATTTTTTATAATTACCGGACAATCATGGAAAATATACCTTCCATAACATCTTCCAGTTTTAGGTTAGGTTATTAGGATTATTACAGTATTATTATTTGGAAGGAGTCCCTCTTTTAGGGCAGTGTTATTGAAAACAATTGCTGTTTCAACAGCATTTAGCTTGTAGAGGGTCTTCTCCATTCTTATTCTTCTCATCTGCAGGTAGTTGGTATAATAAATTTCCAGAGGACATGGAAAGACATTCTGCTATTGTTTTTTTTATTTTACTTATTCTGCTTTTATTGTTTATTTTACTCTTATTTACTTTACTCTTATGTTTCAAAATACAAAGGCGGGTAAGTATTTATAGCAGAAAGGCTGGATTAATATCTTGGCAGGTCAAATTTTCATTGGCTTATTGCTGCCACTTGTGTCTCATTGTAAAGCCAGCAGGGATTCACACCTTGTTGGCTGTACTGATCAGGGAGGTTCGGGGGTTTCTGCTGGCTTATCCCCCACTGGTATTGCCAATGTAATGCTTTGCTGTAGTGTGGGGGTGTTTGTACATCTTTCTCTTTCTCCCTCGTTGGTGCTTGTTGCTGGTTGATTATTTTATTTTCTTCTCACTTTGCTATTTAGTGTCAGCCGATTTCATGTGTTCTTATGTTATTGTCTACTGTTGTACCAGGAATGGTGGTCTGTTCTGGTAGTAGGATATCCATACATTCTCTCTCTCTCTCTTGGCCTCAATGGTGTTTGGCACAGATGCTTTCTGACATTTCTCCCAAAAATTTTCAGGAGAAATTCAGTTTCCTTAACAGTTTTTATGCTGAGCTTTTTTCCCATGATATGTAAGTCTTTGAGATAGCAGAGGGGTTGGTGGTCTGGTGCTGTGCTTGTAAGTTTTACAGCATTAGTTACCTTGTAAGGATGGTATTGAGTGACATACTGGCCGGGTGTTGTCTAGTTTATTGGTGGTTCCTTACTGAATGCATGTACAGAATCTTCAAAGTTGTTATTGGCTGGTGCAAGCTAAAGTAGTTTCTACACACAGCCAAGACAAAACAGAGATTACATTTCGGGCATCTGTGCTTGTCGACAGACAAACAGATGGCGATTGTGAGAGACATAATAATCGTACAATGATAAAACATATATCAATGGAAAGGCCAGGAAATTCCACATATGGACATTTGCATGAGATTCGAGACAGATTAATGAATACAATGCAGTAGCATAATATATGTGAAATGGTGAGACATTTGGCGTCTTCACAAACAGAAACATACATACAGTTTGATACAGAAGATGCAGTGGAACGTTATGAGTACATGAGCCTCTGTGTCCTCTACCCCTAAAGCGGCTTTTTCTGCATCTTTGACTTCTTGTTCCCCAATTCCTACTTCTCTCGCTCTCCCTACAACTCCATTACCTGGCTCCCTTCCCTCTGAACCTAGTGCCATCGCCAGTCTCAAAGCTTGGATGAATAAAAATTTTGACGCTTTAGTAAGTAATTGTCGCTGAGATAGGAGCTTCTGTAAGAGTTCTTTTGGACAAAGCAAATGAGGATCATAGTGCAAGTGCTAGTGTTAGTGTTGTGGAGGGGGTGGCTACTCGTCCCACCAATGCTCCTAGATGGAGGTCCCTGCCAAACTCCCCTGCACCTGGGAGGAGGCAAACCATAAGTCCAAGGGAGGTTGGTGGGGTTTGCCCATAAGTAGTTGCTTCCTCAGCTGAACCTGTTGCTATTTCCCAGGTTTCAGCAACCAAACGCTGGAAAGGAGTCCAATTGGATTACACCTTATATTCCAGTGATTCGGATTTGGAACCCAAAGGACACGGTCAATGTTTTCAGGAGTCTTCTAGGCCCCTGAAGAGGCATGTTGTGGATGCACATCCAGCGGTGCCTTGCAAGTGCCATAAGGATCAAGAGCCCTCTTGCAGCTATTGGGATGACAGAGAGCTCCCTTTGGACACCGAGCTCCCATTAGCTCATAAGCGCCCATTGGCTTCCAAGCACCAATTGGCTTCCAAGCACCAATGGGCTCCCAAGCGCCAACTGGCTCATAAGCTTGCTTTGGGATCTCCCTCTCCCATTGGATATGAGTTCCCAGTGGCTCATAAGCCTACTGCAGGTTCATTTCATGCTGTAGCTCCAGACATCCCATTGGCTCCCAGCATTGGAATATGAGTCTGAAGCTTCAGATTCAGATGTCCCTATTGCTGCAGGTCAACCTGTTTCAGCACCTTCTGTGTCACAGATCCCCAAGGCCGTATCCTCTTCGCCTGGCGCTGATCACACGAAGTCTGCAAATACATTAGCACCCCAAGACACTTCTTTGCTTCCCATTCACCAGTGTTTGGACAACATCCTGCAACTGTTGAAGAGACCCTTGTCTTCGAAACCAGAAGAACCGCAGCAGGATTTGGCGCTTTCCGCTGTATCCTCAGCAGAGGAGGAACCTGAACCAGAACATCATTCATCAGCCTATGCCTCACTACTGAACTATTTTCTGTTCTGCTTCCCGACATATTTCTCCACCATGCCCCCTTTTCCCTGTAATTATCGTTCTTGTTACGTCAATCCTCGAGTACCACTAGACTCCCCAAGATGGCCCTCTCTATCTTTTCCAAGAAAGCGTTGTCGGGGATCGACTCTTGGCTGTCTGAGAAGAGGGAGTTGGGCAAAGCTGTATTTTGTTCTCCTCCTTCTCGACTTTCCAAAAGGAGGTATGTATTCTATGCAACTGGGGAAGCGCCTTCCTTGGGAGTTTCTGCCTCCTCTCAAGGGGACCTCTCCAGGCTGATTGACCCTGCTCATTGTTCGGCTTTCGATGCAGTGAAAAAGATGTTTTCGTCTTCTAAGCTTGACTGCCTAGTTAAGGATATTTTTAAAGTATTTGAGATCTTCAGTTTCCTTGGCTGGACGGTGGGTGCGTTACCCAGGAAAACTGAGGATTGTTCTTCCCTCCAAGAGAACTTTGCAGCAGACTGGCTAAGAGTCTGAGTGCGTCTCAGAAAAGGTCGATTGTAGAATGAACTTCAGGAACATACAGTGCATGAAGGCTAATGAGGAAGAGGTTGTTCTGACTTCATTAGCTTTACTAAATGTAGGCCAAAGGCTCCCCTGAATCTAAGAGTGGACTCAGAAAACAAGTCCAATTACGAGAGAGTGCCATACTGTACATTCTTAGATGGTGGGCAAGAAATGTCCTTGGCAGCACACTAAAGGTTATGAATAGAGCCCTGTGCTTCCAATCCTGCTCAGGTAATACCTGAAAAATCCCACAAAACAGAGAACCTCTTGCTCTTTCCCATAACCAAAAATGCAGGGAGAGTTTGCACCACACGACAGGGAGCTGGACCCCGGCATTGGGTGTATAGAGCTGGCGCCAGGCTGTAGGTGAAGCCATCTGAGCTGGCTGCCAGATAACTAATCAGTTGAGAGCTGGCGGCCGCTCCTAGGAGCTCAGGGTAGGACTGGCGCCCAGCCATATCTGGAGCCAAGCAAGATGGAAGCCAAGTGTGGTAAAAAAAATTTGTTTAGGCTGATGGGTGCTCCTGGGAGCCATGAGCACTGTTCCCTGCTGTCAAGATCGTCTGCTCTTCCGTAAGTTCTTGAGAGAGAGAGAGAACGGATCCATGTAATGGAAGAGTCCTTGTTTTCAGTTAAAATTCCCAGGGCAAATGAGGAAACCGTGTACCGAGTCAGACGTAGCTCGATACCTCCTTCAGATCTCTCAAAGGTATTATAGCACCTCTGAACAAAAAACTCCTTCTTGATAAACAACCGGACAGCCCAAGGTCAGACCATGTAAGAGCCTTCCACTGTTGATAGTGTCTCTTGAAGTGAGGTAGTTCGAGGAGGACCAAAAGGTGGAAGGATTCTGGGAGAGTTCACCAAACAATCGCAGCATTACCAAACAGAATGCAGCTACAAAGAACATCATCATGTTCTGACTAATGTGCAGAAGTCTAGCCCTTCCTTGACCTTTCGAACGGTGGAAGAGCGTAGAAGTCTAGGCTGGAATCATCTTACAGAACGGTGATGTTAACCATGCTATAAGGTTCCTTAGGTTGGCAGGTAGACAAAGTCAGCCTGTCCCATAGATGGCACATAACCTAACAGAATAGGACAAAGGCCCCTTGGATGCAAGAGTGAGTTCCTGACAGTTCAGTTCATTCACCAGAAATCCCAGTTGGACTAGAAAAACTCTATCAATGATCCACTGCTAATGTAAGCCATACGGACTGTGGTCTTGTGTAAAGAAATACTGCAGTCTAGGAAGAGTGACTACGAGAAGGACTGAAGCCTTACACTAAAGGTTTTCAGTTCTCTGGCAAATGTGTGAAAGTTCTGATCTCCTAGGGACATGTCCCAGAAAATCCTCGGTTCCCCGAGCAGGCTATCTCGACAAGAACAAGGAGTGAAAGGCAGTCTCAGACTGTCTCATGAAGAGGGATTTCCTCTGAAAGACTAAAATTGGACAGATACCATCATAGGTCCCATTGAAAAATCAGGTCATAAGGACAAACAGCGGAGCCCGGCTATGATTCCTTGTCCCTCTTGATCTTATAGGACTGGTTGAAGATCAAGGCCAGAAAAGAAAAGAGAGGAAAGTTGGCGAAGACTCGAGAGAAGGTTTGTGCCGTAGATGTCCAAGCTTAAACTCCCGAACCAGCAGACACTGTCTCGCAAGATGGGTCTGAGTAATCTTACAGTCTGTATGTGGACATGGAAACAAAGTATTCTTATATATCCAAGAAACTCCATACAAACACCCCCAGAGAATGGACTACAGGATTGTTTGGTTTGCTCTGTAACCGAGCAAACTACTGTAGTAGAACATCATGCAGCCTCATAAAAAAAATGGGCTAGTTGTCAAGCTTGCTGATACTTGAAAGTCCTGGACACATGGCCATCAGGGCAGGATTGACTTCTATGCAGTAACACCCAGCATAAGCTCAGTGACATCTCGTATAGACTGAAAACATGCGGAATGCGGAACTGTACTTGGCTAGAACAAATGTCCAACACGCTTATCAGAACTTGGCAACGACTTCCACCTCAGTCAAAGACAATGCTCTAGGAGAAAAATTGTGGAAAGGAACTAGCCATCCAGCAGTGGGAGCCTTGTATGGATAGAAGCGCCGAGCGCTCCAGGACAGGTGTCGGGCACTCTGGATTCAGCCAGAACAGTGGTGCCAAGAGCTCTGAAGGTGCCCAGGCACTTGGGAAAGGGTGCTGCTATAGAGAGGGTACACGGCGCTTCCTTCTGCCTGGAGCTCATGAAAAGTCTTCACAAAAGAACACTCAGGAGTGAAGAAATCATCATCCAAAGGGAAAAACTGACCGATGCTTCTTCCAGTAGAAAAAGAAGAGCACCAAAGTTCCCTTCTTGCAATCACAATGAAGGAGTTGAAATCTCAAAAACTAACTTAACTGTCCTTATCCACACTGGACAGGATTAAGTGACCAGCTGAATTGAAGTCTCTTAGCAAAACTTAAGAGTCTATCTTTTTAGCACCTACTCCTGATGTCAGTCAAGAAAGACTTTCCTCAAAACTTAACAAGAACTCAGACGGGAGGGTAATTCCATTAAGCATCAGGGGGAGTGAAGGACAAAAAGCACTTGTTTGCTCCCTTAAGATCCCAAGCTAGCCTCCCAACTCCATGTTGAGGCAATAGCTTTCTTCAACAAGTTCATAAATTCGTACACAAAAAACTGTCTGCAAAGGACAGAGCTTTAAGACCCAAATAGATGTCACACAAGGAATCAATTCGGGTCGACTGTAACTCATGGAACACCAGAAAAGAGACAAAACCGCCTAAGGGCGGTTGTATGACACTCAAGAAGGGGAGTCCAAAACTGAAAAGAGGACACCCGATGAAGAGACAAGCATTGGCCACTTGAAGACTGTAGTTAGGTGTTCCATGGAAATTGTGCTAGAAAAAGAACAGTATGTTCTTAGAAGAAAAAAAGGGGCGCTGAGTTAAAGACAGACTGACGTCAGCCACTAGTAGGCTGACGCCAAATGTGTGAAAGCTGGTGCTGTGAGCTCTATATGAAAACGAGCTCTGTCACTATAGGGTGCTACTGGGTGCTAGTGAGCACAAGTGGGCACTATTAGGCGCTCAGGCACTATGGGAAGCTCGGTCGTTATTAGACGCTCGGGTGCTAAGGAACCGACAAAAAAGAAAACTCGGACATTGATGTTCTGCTTGGTGCCAACACTGGTGTACCACTTTTACAGGAGAAGGAAGGGTAGTAAATACCATCTAAAAAGTTCCTCTTCAACGGCCAAGAATGGCTATAAAAAAAATGCCATCAGAGCTCTTGGCTACATTGAAGTACTGTATCACTAGAATAAAAGAACATATCTATGGATGGCTTTCCAATGGCTGTCTGTCAACAACTGCGGATAGCAGGCTTGACTGAGAGGCAACTACCCAGGGCAAACCCATTCAGACTCCCATGCCAGGAACTGGGTTTAGGAGAACCAATAGGGCCGGGCAGCCACCTCCTCCACTACACATCCAGTAAGGTGCCTTTCCACTGGCTGTCTGTCGATACCTGGAACCAGCAACAGGCTCGACTGAGGGCGACTACCCAGAGGCAAACCCCTTTGGACTCCCATGCCAGGAACTGGGTTTAGGAGAACCTATAGGGCCGGGCAGCCACCTCCTCCACTACACATCCAGTAAGATGTCTTTCCAGTGGCTGTTTGTCGATACTTGGCACCAGCAACAGGCTTGAGTGGGGGGGCGACTACCCGTAATTGACCCCACCAACCCTTTGGCTTCCAGTATGACTTCTCCCAGGTGTAGGGGAGTACGTCAGTGAACCTTTGCCTAGGAGCATCGGCGAGACAAGCAGCCACCTCCTCTAAGTGCAACACTTCACTACTACAAGGTTAACATCTGTTAACCCAGACATAAGACTGGCAAAAGCACAGGAAGCGAGAGAGCCAGGCGCGGGAGCAAGTGGAGAATAAAACGAGGACCCGTAGAAGGAGAGAAGATGGATGCGGGGAGATAGCTGGCGCCAGGCTAGCCGCATGCCTACTGGTCTCAGCTGTCGAGAATGGTTACTCTTCCCAAATATTAAGCACAATTTCTCTCTACTATGCACTGCCTTACACTTTCAGCTCTCCACAAATTGAAGTGAAAGATGATCAAGCAATGTTATTTGACTTACTGATATGCATTCATTACTAAAAATATCGGTCCGGTGGTGAGCACGATATTAACGTTATACGATACTCAAAAAAGTGACGTTAGCCTCTACTGCCCAAAGTACGAAGCTTCCTCATACAAGCAAGTATCAAATCCTATTAAAAATTATTCGAGACTTTCAGAAATGTATTCTCAACCAAAAAATGTCAGCCCGGTAGCAAACAATATCACTTAATACGCTACTCAGGAAAGCAAAGTTAACCTTTACCGACAACAGCTGAAATACCTAGATTATGACAGTACTGTGCAGTCAAATCCCAAACATTATTGGAACCTGAAGATACCTATTTATCAACGGAAAAGGTGGTAGCGAACACAATACAGTATTACGTTAATACTCGTACAACACTGTACTCAGGAAAGAAAAGTTAACCTTTATTGACAAAAACTGAACTACCTAGATCATCACAGTACTGTACAGACATATCCCAAACATTATTGGAACCTGAAGATATGTATTTATCATCGAAAATATTGGTTTAGTAGCGAACGCAAGATTATGTTCTGTTACGCTATTCGGAAAAGGAAATTAACCTTAACCGACCCTAGTTGAAGTACATAGAGTGTCATCATAAAGACGTCTCAAATACTAACAAACATTAATTGAGACTTGCAGAAAAGTACCATAACCATATATATTGGTTCAGTCACAAACGCAATGTTTACGTTTATTACGTTGATCGGAAAGTGAACGCAATATTATACATGAATCGGTAAACTCCGCTACCGGTAGTTAAACACTCTAATTGCACATTCACTACTGTGTGAAACGTAATAACTAGGATCCAATCTTATCAACAAAACAATAAAACACTATCCTCTAAGCTTGAAGCTACCCAAAATCGGCGATACAGTAATATTCAACGAAATCCAGTCTCCTACCGGCAAATTGAAGAACACAGCTGCCATCGACACTTGTGTTATCCGAATGCCGGCAGGAAACAGAATGAGCTCATTTGCAAGTAGTTCCTGAGATTCCAGTTAGTGGGCGGAACCAGTTGCCTGCACTAATCTTTGAAGCATTACCCGCTGATTTTTTAATTTTTTAAGTTGCCATGCAAGGGAAACTAAAGCATTTTAATTACTTGACAAGTTCCATATATAAAACTAATTTTTCTAAATATTTAAGAAATGTGTTACGATACACAGCAAATACTGATAAATCAGTCAACACAACATAATCCAAACTCTCAGGCTGGTCAAAAGCATTGTGATTACTGATATCCCTGATGGTACAACCCTAGTCAGGTTCTGACTGGCCTCAATGTTTTCCTGGGTAATTTGTTATAGTAATTTACATGGAAAGACTTTTGAACACAGATGTAAACTTTATGCTGTCAATAGAATTTGGTATCATGAACGAAAAATTGTAAGATTTTATGTTAGGGTCAAAATATAGTTGAACCTGTTTTTATGTGAATCTGTCATAGTTTGGTTACTGTACTGAGCTTATTTGTGAACTGGAACATGGAGTGTTCAAGAATCTGTTACATTTCTCCCATACTTTCTTCAATGCAGCTCATCACAGCTGATAACGGAATAATTGAGATGGGATGTGAAGTCAAGTACAGAGTTAGTGACGTACAGCGGCTGACTACATCTGTCACGTCTCCAGAGCATGGGTTGAGGAGTTTTGGGAAAACTGTTCTTCTAAATGTTCTTACAAAGCACACAGTTCGGTGAGTACAATAAACTTTTGGAAATCTGCTTTTCATGATTACTTAATTCAAACAGGCTCAGAACCTGCTGTAGTCATCAATAATAATCAGAGGACCTTTCAGATATAGTTATGACTTTTTAATTATTGTACTGTAATTGCTTGATTTTTTCATCACATCTTTCAGTAAAGTTAGCATGCCATATTTTCATGAGGATTAAAAGGCCTTTGCTTTTACTTATGCATTTGCACACAGTTATAGTAGGCAGATCAAATGTTGAATAGCTGGTAAACTGAGAAGAATGGAAGATGGATAATACCCCACTTGGAGAATTCCTTATATTTCCTATCTGTTTATACTTCGACACAATTTTTTCTTGGAAATTTCTTGCTTGTTTCTGTCTTTGGGATAGGCACGTGTTAGTAAATGTGAATTTAATGCTAGTTAACATGACTGTATGTATCACTATTTTACAGCAGTTTTTTGTTTTTTCCCTTGCCTTGCCTTATTGTAGAATTCCTTGGCAGAAAGGAGAATATGGAAGTTGCTAAGATTCTGTGATTTTATGTGACTGAAACTTTAAGAAAACAGGCCAGCTATACTTCATTGTTTCTGCAAATGAGAAATCATATAAAATAAACTTTCTTGCAAGCAAGAGTGCTCATAGGATGACAACTGCTTGGGAATTCAATTTGGTGTAATGATTCCTGCATTCAGTATGACTTGAGGCAGATTTAGATTTATCCTTCAAAAGGGGAAGGATGCCAGTCAGTTGTTTAGATGGATTATTTGATTTTAAAACTAGAGAATCAGCTCTACCACTTATCCTTGACTAGCTTTCTAATTTGCCAGTTTGGTCAGAGTGACCAGCCTTTGCTCTCAGGCCTGTTTGCTCTAAGTAGCAATACAGTACACTAGTTGAGTTTGGGGTTATCCTTGTAGAAGAAGATAAAAATTTGGATGTATGCCTTATCTATTTACCATACCACTCTGCTTGGTTTAGAAGCCATATTGCACTCTGGTTGCAATCTTTAACTGGGCATTTACTTACTACTGCATATTATTAAAAGCATAGTAGAGGTTGTACAGATGAAACAGTATCTTAAACATTTGTATATTTATGCCCCAAGTGTAGGTGTTACTAGTTTAAATGACCAGTCCCCGTAACCAACCAGAGTCAAACAGTTTACTTTTGGTAACAAAAAAAGAGGAAATCTTTGGGTACATTAGATAATGTAAATGATCAATAAAGCTAAAAGAATATTCCTGCTGAAGGGGTAAACTTTTTCAGAATTTAGTTGACATTTTCACTGAACTGATGGAATGGCCTAGCTGCAAAGAGAGTCATACCTTGCACTGCTTTGGTATCCTCACACAACACGTGGGAGGATAATACCTTGGCCTGTCACCCTAAATTCACTGTTATGTTATACTGTATTTTATTGGCACAAACAATTCCGCACACTATAAGTAATTCTTAAAATAACATCTCAGCCCTCCTATTTGCTAGTCTAATCCTGATACTTTTGCTTTGCAACTAGTTGATTATTGTGTTTGAATATTATAACTCAGAAATTATTGCCATATATGCTTCGCAGTTTTCTTTCACATTTGCTTAGGTTTACAGTATATGTCAATACTTTCTACCTGGGAGCTAGTGGATTTTTCCAAAAGCTATTTGAACCTAGAGATTTAAGTCTTATTATTGCTGTTTGGTAGAGGAATTTCAATGTTTCTAAATTGTATTTATATATAATATGTTTCTAAATTGTATTTATATAAAATATGAATATTTATGTCATGAAATGTCTTTCAGGGAGACTGAACGTGACCGTCCTGCCATTGCTTCAAAGATTCAGAAAGAGCTAAATTTGAGAGTTTTAGAATGGGGCATTGAAATTGGAGATGTATCATTGTAAGTACTGTGTAACCTTTTATGTTCATACAATATACAAACCTCATACTTTACTTGTGCTAAATGCTTGAGATATTAAAGATACAAAAAGCATAAATTTGCTTTTATGAAACAAAAATGACTGAAGTGTCACTGCATTCTACAGACCCTTTACAGTATTTTACTTGTTATACTTCCTGGGAAGGTAGGGTGTTGGCTGGGCATATAGCCATTAAATGAACAGTGAAGACCAGATATTGGTTAACTAAGATGTCTGCAGCTGTGGTGCAATGATCAGTTGATGTAAGTTTGTCATTAGCTGCCTTAGCAATCTAAAATGGAGACTGAAGATGCCTGCTCTGACACACACTACCCATTATCTCTTCATTTACACATTTTTTGATAAAGTTTTGATGGAGTTCTGATACAATATTTACTTTTTGTAAGATATACAAATAGCATGCTGACTATCCAAAGGGTAGTTTGAAGTATGATCTGAAGAGAAGCAGGGTGTTTGTTTAGACAATAATGACCACCATCATCTTTTGAACACTTTAGTTTACTTTGCTCACTCAGTAAATTATATGCAGCTTAGGAAAAACCCATTTTTGGTAGCCACTGTGAGTCTTCGAATGATTTGCACTCTCATGGTCCCCCATGGCTCCATAAGACAGACCAACCAATTTCAAAGAATTCTCTAATAGTTGGTCTTGGCTACAATAATGCTACTTGGCACTGTGATAGAATACAGTATAGAGAACTCAGGACAAGAGGGCTCTATCTCCTGTCTTACAACAATTACCTCAGCTTTTTCCTACTTCGGCTAACCTGATTTACCATTTCGGTAACTTCAAATTATCTATCAATGTTAAAAAACTCATTGTCTAATGAGTTCCAATAACAGAATTATCTGATATTATTACTAATTAATACTGCGTCAGACATGAAACAAACACAGCACAGGAATTACAGCATAGCTTATAGATCTACTCCTAACTTCTCACCTTGCAAGAGAGCTAAGTCTCCCAAATTTAACAAATATAAGCCTACCTGTTAAATCTTAACCCCTTGTGGATGGGTAACATACATATATGTTCAAAATTTGGCACCATACAGTTTGAACGAATTTTGCAGGAAAAATGTTCCAAGTGCCATTTATCACTATAGGCAACTCTTCAGATCGCCTATGAGTCAGAGGGAGCTGGGAGCGATTCAGTCTTGCTTAAGGTGGTAAAGTCAAATGTTGTCCCAACTTCCCATCAAAGGATGCGTCATAAATATTTTTTCAATACAGTAAATATACTGTACTCAGAATTTGTTCCTGATTTTAGTTCTTATCTGTTATGATATTCTCTGAGCTGTAATTATAATTTGACAAAATAAAATTTTAAAAATATTGGAAAAAACACTTACAACTTGGTAAATTTAGCATATTTTTACGACTGCCTTAGAGGAAAAAAGGCCCGCACCAGTGGGAAATATTTGCTTTCAACTTCCTGTGGGAAGTACAGAAATTTTGTTAGAATTTTTTTGTTATACCATGGGTATATGCATATCTTCCTCTTTCCATTGATGAGTTTTTTTTTTTAAATTGGCCATCCTTAAATTTAGCCCAGTCATGGGTATATGCATTAGCATATGTTAGCCTAGACTGTGAGGGTTAAGGTACTAAAACTTTTCACTGGGTCTTAAAACCATGTGCTTAGTTTTAAAGTTATGATGACTGCGGCATTTGGCGAAAACACTAGGGATGAGTAGACTTTGACATACCAGAGTGTAACAGGGGAATTAGATGACATACACGCTGATGGTAGATCATAGTAGTAGCTCCACAGCTGCGATTTCCTTCTAACTTGACTTTTTCTACAGTTTTTTGGTTGCTAATTATGGATTTATCTTCAATTTTTGTTGCACGAATGTAATTAACCCCTGAAGTCCATCCAACAAGGGGTTTCCATACATGATCTTCACAAGACAGAGCACGGGTACGTCTGTTTGGAACGGTTCATATCCTGTCTGGCAAGTGCAATAACTTGTTAACATTTGGGTACCCCCCAGGCCAGCACTAAACACGGTGAAGGGACATTCCATCCCCCCAATGCCAGTACTAAACATGGCGAAATGCATTTAACTCCCTCCTGTTGGCAAATGACTCCCCCTCGTTTTTCCCCAACAGAGGGCGCCTCCTCAACGTAAACATGTCTGCTCCATTTGTGTTTGCCCCCTCCCAAAACCCAAAATTTCCACAGTCCCCCTTTACTGCTGAGTAGAGTTAGGGGTAAATAACAGTTGGCCAACAACAAACAAACTCACCACCAGTATCAGAAGCCCTAAAAGTGTGGAAAAAACCAGTTTCCAAGGTAAAAACAGGCACGGAGCTAGTACTTAGAATTACTGTCATATCTTTGCAAGTAGGAGAAAGCTGAGGTAATTGTGTAGGGCAGGAGATAGAGCCCTCTTGCCCTGAGTACTTTATATTCTATCACTGTGCCAACTAGCACTATCCTGGCTGAGACCAACTATGAGAGATTTCTATGAGATTGGTTGGTCTGTCTTATGGAGCCCTGGGGGAACCATGAGGACGAACAGCGGCTACGCTATAAAAAATCGAAGGTGTGGCCTTAATAGTAGATAAGCCAAGAAACTGACAAAATAGGAAAAATACCAGGTTATTTGATATAAAAAATGTATACATAAAAAATTTTTTAGTTGCTACTTGTATATTGCATAATACTGTAAATAATACTGTCATGAATATACTAGTTAATTCTGTACACTAACATTATTTTTCTATTTGTATGCTCATGACACATTTCTCTTTTTGTACCCATTGGTTCATGAAGATCTGTAAATAAATGCATTTTCCAAGACTCTCTGGAAGAACTACGATAACCTCATATTTGAAGCTGCTTCACCATGTTTTTCCTCAGGAAAAAATTTTGAAGTTAGTAAAATTGCAGTGAATGATGATCAACTCCTCCCACTGACTCCTGTATCAGGGCTTGAAGATAACAGAATTGTGTTGATATAAGACCAGCTTAACCTAATATCCCATATTTTCAACAACTGTTTGTTGGTCAACAAGAATCACCGTTATAACAGTACTATGAGATTATAGCAATCCCTTGATTATCTGGATAATATCCAAGGCCCCTCCTCATACAATATTTAAAATTTCGAGATACTGTATGATAAAAAACATACTGTATGAAAACTGAAATTTCGTACCCTTGCTTCCTCTACCTTGTCGCTACAAAGGACTGTATACACTATATACACAATAAAGAACAGACAATAGACTTTACAGTGCTGCATGTAGAACCTCAAGTTCCTAACATTTCTCCCCTATTTTGTAATTTAACATTACTGTATACATTTAAGTTACTAGTCTTAGGTAAACATGAATCATTGGCTGAAACCTTTTGTGAATACTGTATATAACTTTCTATACATGCTTAAAAGACAATTATATTAATTACATTCCATTAAGGAATATTAACTTTATCATGTGCTGTATACTACCAAGTTCATGCTTTGAATATGAGAAACTTACAGAAACAAGGTGACACATGGTGGGTTCTCTAAAGTGTGAAGATCAATCCTTGAGTAATTTAAGATATATAGTCAACACCCGTTATTCGTGGGGGATGCATATCACAACCCCCCGCAAATAGTTAAAATATGCGGATACTTGACACCCCTCTAAAAACATTTATATCTGCCAACTTTGATCATTCAAACACCAAAAAAAAACTCTAAAAATGCTTATACCCGAGTATGTTAATATGTAGTTTTATCACAAAAAGTGCATTTAGTCACAAAAATATGAAAATACAGTAATTAGTGAATATTTCTCTATAAAAAATACCGCGAATAGGTGACTTTTCCGCAAATAATGTGTATATATGTTCCACAGAAAAGTCCGCAAATAGGTGAAGCCACGAATCCAGAACCATGAATAGGTGGGGTCCACTGTGTGTGTGTGTGTGTGTATATACATATGTGTATATATATATATATATAATATATATATATATATACAGTATATATATATATATATATATATATATATATATATATATATATATATATATATATATATATATATATATATATATATATATATATATATATATATATATATATATATATATATATATATATATATTATACACAGTAAACCCCCGTATTCACGTTCTCACGATTTGTGGATTCACCGATCATGGATTTTCTGTGGAACGTATCTATAGATTATTTGCGAAAAATTCGGCAATTCCCGGACTTTTTCGTTGGGAAATTCTCACTAATTAGTGCATTCTGATGTTATTTTCATGACTACATACATTTTTTTATGATAAAAAATTAGTTACTAATTTTCAAATGTTAAAATTAATAATAATAATAATAATAAATAATAATAATAACAATATAATAATAATAATAGTAATTCTCTAAATAATACATAACTCTAAGAGAGAGAGAAACTGGTTTTCTCCCCCCATTCAGGACGGACCCGACCTCATTAAAGCGAAGATAGGTGCTCAGAATTGATACCTACTGAAATATTAAAATTATATTAAATTACTATTGAAATTATATTAACATGATATAAGTGTTTCAGGATGAAAGTATAAGCCTTTTTAGAGGGTACATTTTATGATAAAATAATGATTTATGGTACATACTAATTTTCAAATACTGAATACTGTATTAAGTTTAATAAGATTAAATAATAACATTAAAATAATTCTCTCTCTCTCTCTCTCTCTTACTTAGATGAGAGAATTTTTCCGACATGTAATATGTACATATGTTTTTGTATGATAAATAAATGATTTACCTAATAAATACAAATTTTTAAGTATTAAGACTAATAATAATAATAATAATAATAATAATAATAATAATAATAATAATAATAATAATAATACTTTCCATGCATTTGTGTAGTAAATTTTTTTAACATTTTAAACAAAATGTTAAAGGAGGGGGAGGGTAAATGTCAATTTACTTGACAGTTTGACATATTGGCCGGAGGGGAAGGAGTGTTGCCCTCAGAAGCTCAAGAATTTCAATCTTTTGATATCGTAAAGAGTTATCCTCTCTCTCTCAGGAAGATACTGTTTGTGTGTGTGTGTGTGTGTTCATAGTGTTTTAAAAATGTGTAGTAAAGGTATTACATCTTTGGAAGACAAAAAATAACATAAATTTTTTTGTTGTCAGAGGGATTAAAGAGATAAACTCTCCTCTCTCTCTCTTTCTTTTGCCCCAGCCAGCCTTGTTGAATATAAGTCAAAGTGGTAATTCTTTCTCTGTGCTTTGGCTGGAAGGCTTAGAAGTATGTATGTATATATCTTTAAGGGTACTAATGTTTAAGATGACTTTTAAATTATATTAATAATATAATTTCAAAGATTAACACAGTAATAGGGTAATAATTTAAGGTATATTTGATGTAGGATGATACTTTAAGTATACATTTGGTATTTGAACTTTCAAAATAGGCAGTTATAAGCATTTGTAGACGGGGAGTAGCAAGCATTCGTGGATTTCAACTATTCGCCAGGGAGTCTGGAATGCATCTGTCACGAATACGGGGGGTTTACTGTATACGTGTGTGTGTGTGTGTGTGTGTGTGTGTGTATATATATATATATATATATATATATATATATATATATATATATATATATATATATATATATATATATATATATATATATATATATATATATATATAATATACACACACATATATTTACATACAGTAAATCCCGTATTTCTTGGGGATAACACCCCTAACTTTGTGAATAGTTAAAATCAGCAAATACTGTAGTTAACAATCCCCTCTAAAAACACTTATAACTGCCTATCTTGAAAGTTCAAATACCAAATCTATACCTTAAATTAGCATCCTACATCAAATATACCTTAAACTATTATCCTACTTACTGTATTAATCTTTGAAATGATATTATTAATATGATTCCAAAGTCATCTTACACATTTTACCCTTAAAAATATATACGTACTTCTAACCCTTCCAGCCAATAACAGAGAGAGAGAGAGAGAGAGAGAGAGAGAGAGAGAGAGAGAGAGAGAGAGAGAGAGAGATTATATCTTTCTATCTACCACTCTCCCTTTCTGTCTATCTATCTATTTATCCATCTCTCACATTCTAAGTATCCTTGGGAGAGAGAGAGAGAGAGATTTCAGTATCCTTTGTAGCAGTATTTTGACCACCAAGTGGGCAACATATTTGACAGTGAGTGGGCATCACTTCCTTCCCTTCTGGTCAATATGTCAAGATAACTGACAGTTAGATTACGAGTACAACCCCGCCCCCACCCCAAACTTTCGGAGAAGACTGGGAATCGATATGTTTTCTTTCAAAATTTTACTAATTTACTATAGAAATGCATAAATGTTGTAATTATAGCATGGCAAATATGAAAAAATTAATAAAGTAACACCAGGTTTATCTATAAAACTACAGTATACAAAACAAATAAACATATATGTTACATATGCATAAAAGATTTATCTCAGAGAGAGAGAGAGAGAGAGAGAGAGAGAGAGAGAGAGAGAGAGAGAGAGAGAGAGAGAGAGAGAGAGAGAGAGAGAGAGACTCTTCAGCCAGGTGCTAACCCCTTTTTTTTCCATGATGACAGTTACACCTTCATCCCTTCCCCTGAATTGGATACAGGAAAAGATCAGAGATTGAACTAAAATCTTACTAATTCACTATATTTTCTTTAATGAATTGATATTTTGCTGTGTTTACATTAATATTAATATTTGAAAATTAGTAAATCATTTTATTTATCATACAAAATTACATAAATAATACAGAGAGAGAGAGAGAGAGAGAGATATACAGAGAGACATAGAGAGATAAGAGAGAGAGAATTATTTGTATTATTCAGTATTATTATTTAATCTTATTAAATTTATAATATTTG
Source organism: Macrobrachium rosenbergii (assembly GCF_040412425.1). NCBI lineage: Eukaryota > Metazoa > Arthropoda > Malacostraca > Decapoda > Palaemonidae > Macrobrachium > Macrobrachium rosenbergii. Next base: position 51,930,710 of record NC_089756.1, read on the forward strand.
AAAATTAGTACTGTTAATCATTATTTTATCATTAAATGTATATGTACGTACAGTACAGTATTTATTCACGAAAATAGCATGAAAATATTGCTCAACGAAAAAATCAGCAAATGGGTGAGTTTTTCTGCGAATAATTTATGATATAGGTTCCACAGATAATTCTGCAAATAGCTGAGTCTGCAAACTGTGAGAACAGGAATCCAGAGGGTTTACTGTATATAATATATATACAGTATATATATATATATATATATATATATATATATATATATATATATATATATATATATATATATATATATATATATATATATATACACACATTATACACACACACACACACACATATAGTAAATATATATATATAATATTCTATACGATTTGTATATATATATATGTATATATATGTATATATATATATATATATATATATATATATATATATTATCCGATTTATGGACTACCTATATATATATATATATATATATATATATATATATATATATATATATATATATATATATATATATATATATATATAAATATAAACATAATATATATATACACACATACATAGTAAACCCCGTATTCGTGTTCTCACGATTCGCAGACTCACCTATTCACAGATATCTCTATGGAACATATATACACATTGTTCATGGAAAATTTGCCCATTCGCAGTATTTTTCACTGAAAAATATTCACTAATTACTGTATTTTCATATACTTTTCATGACTAAATGCACTTTTTGTGATAGAACTATTAAAATACTCATGTACCCAGGTAATGCTCGAGTTACGATAATTCGCCTTATCAAGTTACGATAATTCACCTTACAATAATTCGATTTTGCGATGGGATAAGCAGTAATACCGATACAACAATATTTTCGTAAAATATTTTTTCGAATGGGCACAGGCAGCAGCATACAGTCAGGCAGCAAGAGAGACCAATTACAATAGACCAACTTCTTTTCCTCCACATCTTTATCCCATCTCCTGGTTACAAAAGTAAAACAGAATGATAAAAGTATTGTTAGTAATGTTATACTCTTGCGTAAATGCGTAGAGCCATAAACAACTGTAAGAGAAACTGGTTTTGCTAATAACCGAATCGGATAACAACAGCTGTTTTGCTTGTATTTCAACCATTGTATGGTAGTAAACAGTTCCCGTAGTTATGTTACATATGAAATTAAGTACAATAGGACTGATATATTTTAACATCATACCCTTATTCGCTATGGACAAAAGATGGCAATTAAATACACAGCTAAATTTAAGCAGCAAGTTGTAGCTGAAGCCGAGAAAACAATGTTCAAGCTGCTAATGACTATACGTTAATGTGCATCGCCAACAAGGATGAAACTCGACCGTAAATAAAATTGGAGAGAAAGTATTTTAATCAAAACTACCAAGCATGAAAGAACACATATTACTGCTGTTTTCATGCCAATAAAAGATAAATATGTAAAGCTCATATTATGATGAAATCAAGTGAAAATAGCAAACGGAATCGTGACTTTTTTTTTTTTACACAAAACAAACATGCGCCCAAAGGCCAATGTCATCTACTGATGAAAAAAATAACTAAATTCATTTCACAAAGAGACTTATTCAAGCTATATTTCAATTTAAAAACCACTTTGTATAATGAAAAATAACCTTGCCTCATATAAATAAAGTATCTAGAGATTCATTTACGCTAACTAGAAGCAAGAAAAGCGCTCTGAACTGAATCAAATACGGCGAAATAAACTTACCGCATAATTGATCTCCAAACCAAAACATTCATTGCTATGATAGCAATTTATAATATAAAAGCAATATGAGAATACGGTATACCCCCATATTCGCATTCTCACGATTCGTGGACTCGCCTATTCGTGGATTTCTTTATAGAACATATATACACAGCATTTGTGGAAAATTCGCCCATTCGCGATATTTTTCACTGAGAAATATTCACTAATTACTGTATTTTCATATAATTTTCATGGCTAAATGCACTTTTTGTGATAAAACTATTAAAATACTCATGTACCCAGGTAGTGCTTGAGTTACGATAATTCGCCTTACGATAATTCGATTTTGTGATGGGGTAGGCTATTAATACCGATACGACAATATTTTTATAAAATATTTTTAAATATTGCGTGGGTGCAGGCAGCAGCATACAATCAGGCAGCAAGAGAGACCAATTATAATAGACCAACTTCTTTTCCTCCACATCTTTATCCTATCTTCTAGTTAAGAAAATAAAAGAGAATGATCAAAGTATTGTTAGTAACGTTATACTCTTGCATAAATGTGTAGAGCCATAAACAACTGAACGAGAAACTGGTTTTGCTAATAACCGAATCGGATAACAAAAGCTGTTTTGCTTGTATTTCAACCATTGTATGGTAGTAAACAGCTCCCGTAGTTATATTACAAATGACGTTAAGTAGAATAGGAACTGATATATTTTTATATTATACCCTTATTCGCTATGGATAAAAGAACGGCAAGGAAATGCACTGCTAAATTTATGCTGCAAGTTGTAGCTGAAGCTGAGAAAACAATGTTCGAGCTGCTAATGACCATAAATTAACATGCATCGGAGAGAAAGTATTTTAATCAAAACTACCGGGCATGAAAGAACACATATTACTGCTGTTTTCACACTGAAAAAAGATAAATACGTAAAGCTTGTATTACGATGAAATAAAGTGAAAATAGCAAACGGAATCTTGGATTTTTTTACACAAAACAAACATGCCCCCAACGGCCAACATCATTTATTAACGAAAAAAATTGCTAAATTCATTTCACAAAGAGACTTATTTAAGTTATATTTCGATTTTAAGACCATTCGTACAACGAAAAATAACCTTGTCCCAAATAAATGAAATATCTAGAGATTCATTTACGTTAACTAGAACCAAGAAAAGTGCTCTGAACTGAGTCAAATATGGAAAAATAAACTTACCGCATAATCAATTCCCAAACCAAAACATTGATCGCTATAATAGCAATTTATAATACAAAAGCAATGTGAGAATACAGTAAACCTCCCGTATTCACGTTCTCAAGATTCGTGGACTCACCTATTCGCGGCTTTCTCTATGGAACATGTATACACATTATTCACGGAAAATGCGCCCATTCGCAGTATTTTTCACTGAGAAATATTCACTAATTACTGTATTTTCATATAATTTTCATGACAATGCACTTTTTGTGATAAAACTATTAAAATACTCAGGTATAAGCACTTTTAGTGTTTTTTTTTGTGTCTGAACTATCAAAATAGGCAGATTTTAGCATAAAATTTTAAAAGATCCATGGAAAAGATGCATATTTGTTATGTTGATGTTTGAATACCATATTAATGTGAATATAGAGTACTGTACAGTATAATGTAGGCTAGGCTACCGTGTATGCATATGATATACCATAGTGTAGGCTAAGCCAATTCTTGTTTGTTATTCAATTTCTCTTTGTACTGAATTATCATAAGTCAATCTGCATGAACCTCCAGAATTAGCTGATATTAATAATTACTATACCGTATATGTATAGACTATAATTTATAGTGTAGGCTAGGCTATATTCGAGATACGTTTTTTTCCGTGTTTTTAGAAGGGTTTTAGTATTCGTGGATTTTAGCAATTTGCAGGGGTTGATATGGAATCATCACCTGCGAATAAGGGGGGGTTTACCATATATATATAAGGCAGTCCCCAGGTTACAGCAGGGGTTCCGTTCCAATGGCATTCTGTAAGTTGGAAAATGTCGTAACTCGGGACATCAGCACCTACGTCGCCGTAACTCCAGAACATCAGCCATAACCTGGAACCAATTTTCTTGAAAAGTACGGCATGCCATAAGTCGAGCCTGCCATAACCTGGGGACTACCCTATATATATTATATATTATATATATATATATATATATATATATATATATATATATATATATATATATATATATATATATATATATATATATTATATATATATACATATACATATACATATACATATACATATACATATACATATACATATACATATACATATACATATATATATATATATATATATATATATATATATATATATATATATATATATATATATATATATATATATATATATATATATATATATATACAGGCAGTTTCAGTTAACGACGGGTCCGCTTATGACGTTCGCTTATGGCGTTCGACGTTACGGCGGCTTTTCAAATATATTCATCAGAAATTATTTCCCAGTTTACAACGCATGTTCCAGGGTTACGACGCATTGTACACCGATCCGACGGAAGAAAGATGGCTCCAAAACGGCAGAATAATAAAAATTTGGTTTTTTTGATGAAAAACTCAATAAAAATGCAGTTTACATCGTTTTCAATACAGGCAGCCCCCGGTTATCGGCAGCCTCGGTTACCAGCGATCCGGTTTTACGGTGCTTGTCTAGCAACGACGATAAACAGATTTTCGTTGTTGATAACCGGTTATCGGCGCTGATCGCCTCTTATCGGCGGCACTGATCACTGGTTATCGGCGCCGCTAACCAGGTATCAGTGCTATTACTGCTGATTTTCAGTTAGCGGCGATTTTCGGTTGTCATCACGCCGTCGGGAACAGAACCCCGCCGATAACCGGGGACTGCCTGTACACCCAAAGCATTAAAAGTAAGGTTTTCTTAGGATTTTTGATGATTTTCGCCGATTTTTCAGTTCACAACGATTTTCGGTTTACGACGCAGTGTAAAAACGGAACCCCCGTCGTAAACCGGGGACTGCCTGTGTGTGTGTATATATATAAAGTAGGTGCCGAAAGTCTTTTCACCCCTAGGCGATTAAAGCAAGCGCATACACACATGCAACTTTGTTGACCTGTAAGGGAATGCAAAAAATTAGTTATGACATTAAAATGGTGTGTGAGCTTACCTTAGGTTTTCTAGTACTGTATTTGGTTACACCAAATTTGTTCTCCTTAGCTGCCTTAAGCCATCGGGGAACACTTTCAATGGGGTGCTGACAAATCACGGGTTCAAGACTGTTCCAAGCAGCGACGATGACAGCTTGAGTTTGTTGATCGTGGAGCAGTCAACTTTCTGCAAACGTTGTTTAATGATCGACCACAGATTTTCAATGGGACTAAAATCAGGGGAATTAGGGGGCCAGTCACTTAAAAGCTACACACCACAATCCTTCAACCAGTTCTTAATCAATGACGTCGTGTGGTAGCGTGCGCCGTCTTGCTGAAGGATCGAAGCACCTGTCTTCTCAAAACTCCCCTCTAAATGCTCGTTAAGCACAACATAATAAATGTGTTGGCTGAATCGTTCATTATTTTAAAAAATACACAATTCTCCAACTCTCTCATAACCCACAGAACCCCATACCATCAAACTTTTAGTGAACTTTTCGTAAGGACGAATAACCTTGTCACTGTATTTGTTGAAGCGGGGACTTCGCCAAACTTTCGTCAAGATGCTTCCCAGAACAATGAAATGTGGATTCGTCAGTGAACAACACTCATTTCCAGTCATTTATGTCCCATTTACCAACCTTATTAAAAAACAACTTTCGTTTCTTAATGTCGGTGTCAGCTAGCTTGCTCTTCTTAGGAGCCACAACACTCTTGAATCCCAACTTGTCCGACAAGTACGGCTTTAAAGTACGTACTTTACACTTTCCTAAAATTTCAGGATTTTCTTCCCTGGACTGATGAGCGCTGTAAGTGGGATGAAGCTCTGCTTCCCTTTTCAGAAGCGAAATAGATCGCTCAGATAACAATGGGGGCCTCCCAGACTTCTTGGCAGGGAGGGGTACCTCCCTCCCACCTGATGCCTCGTACCTTGCGACTATGTTTTGAACTGTTCTACGCTTCACATCCGTTTGCCGAACAATTTCAGCAGTATTTAAACCTAATTCAAAGCATTGAATGACCCTTACACGATCATCCCCAGAAGTATAACTACCCACCATTACGCATAAAGGCACAGGGGATGGCAAAAAAAAAAAAAAAAAAAAAAAAAAGTCCTGACAGGAGCGCAAGCAGCAAAATACCACGGCTAATGAGGTACTAACCGTTATTATTTGAATTTATTTCCTCAGTCAATTGGAAACAACGAAATTTAAGTAATTTTTGTCTCGGGAATTTTCCGTCTGGTATGGAGGATTCCTTTCAAGTTTTTTCACAACCCCTGGGGTGAAAAGACTTCATCCTGCAGTCAAGCATAAAGATATTATTTATATATATATATATATATATATATATATATATCATATATATATATATATATATATATATATATATATATATAATATATATACAGGCAGTCCCTGGTTATCAACAGGGATTTGGGTGTGATGATAACTGAAAATTGCTGATAACCAAAAATCAGCATTTTTTTTGGCGATTTTCGGGGCTTATCGGCGCCGAAAATTGTTGATTTTTGGTTATCGGCACCTCTGTTAGGTATGTATCGCCGCCATTACCCAATTATCGACGCCAGTAAGTGGAAATCGGCGATTTTTGGTGCGAAAATTGCCGATTTTTATTATGTATATATATATATAATATATATATACAGTATATATAATTATATATTATATATTTGTGTATATATATATATATATATATATATATATATATATATATATATATATATATATATACAGTGATCCCTCGTCTATATGCGGATAATGGGGCCAGAACTTGCGATAAGTGAAATTCCCCAAGTAGCATTGGCCCTCCCTAGGGAGGCATATACTGTATATACATGGTATATATTTAAAGGCTTTACTGTATAGCCTTTCCCACACAGTTATAAACACTTCCTATGCACTTAAACACTGTATTACTATTTTGATCTCCTATCACAGTAATATGCATAAAAAAAAAGATCGTCCCATATTTGTAATGTTTACGTTCTGAGAATCAGCTGACTGAAGCTGATAACGAAAGAATTAGGAAAATAATTTTTATTGCCAAAAGAAACAAATTTATCAATGAAATTATTTTTAATTCTGTACATAAAAGATTATGATACAGTAATTCATATTTCATTGAGAGAGAGAGAGAGAGAGAGAGAAATGGTGTGTACTGTACAGCACAGTAGCTTGGGACGAGACTAAGTCTTGACAAGCTGGTGATGAGAGAGTATACAGTATCCTTGAGTTGCTTATGTATGAAATTCGGATTTTAATTATTTTTACAGTGATTTAAGATGAAACATCAACAGTGATAAGATATTCTCTTATGTACCACTCATGTGCCTTGTAGTGCCTGTATTACTATTTTGATCTCCTATCACAGTAATATGCATAAAAAAGATCGTCCCATATTTGTAATGTTTACGTTTTGAGAATCAGCTGACTGAAGCTGCTCACTACTAAGAAAGAATTAGGAAAATATTTTTTTAGTTGCTAAAAAGAAACAAATTTGTCAATGAAATTATTTTTAATTCTGTACATAAAAGTTTATGATACAGTAATTCATATTTCATTGAGAGAGAGAGAGAGAGAGAGAGAGAGAGAGAGAGAGAGAGAGAGAGAGAGAGAGAGAGAGGAGATGGTGTGTACTTACAGCACAGTAGCTTGGGACGAGACTGTATACAGTATCCTTGAGTTGCTTACGTATGAAATTCGGATTTTAATTATTTTACAGTGATTTAAGATGAAACATCAACAGTGATAAGATATTCTCTTATGTACCACTCACATGCCTTGTAGTGCCTGTACAGCTTGCGTCGGTCTCGCAAGCCGTTCTTCTCACGTAACATGATGAAACATCGCTGTTTTCTATATGGCTTATATATGGGACTTTTTAATTTTAATTTTTCGATGAATATTTCTGAAAAATCCGCGATGCAGTGAAGCATCTTTTGTTTAACTTCATTTTGTACTGAATTATATGTCGTAATGCAATGAACCAACAGTACTAGCAGATATTAATAATTATTAATGGAATTAATGAAATATTTGGGTCTTCATATATCGCAACTATTTTTGAAATTTCCAGAAAATCCGCTATATATTTTCTCTTATAATATACATACGTAATGGAAAAAATCCGCGAATATGAATATGATAGTTGAATATATATAGGGTTCACTTTATATATATATATATATATATATATATATATATATATATATATATATATATATATATATATATAGTCATACTTTCGAACTTATGCATAAGTTTGGCATGGTCTCTAAAAATACTAATAAATGCTTATTTCTAAAGTTTAAACACTAAATATGACCCTAATCATCTTCCCAAATTACTAAGTTAACTTTTAAATGGAATTAAAGTTACAGTACTGTAATTTCATTTAAAAGTTAGCTTAATACATTACCCTTTAAAAAGAGAAAAAGGTGGTTTACATAAAAATTGAGAGTTGTAAGAGATTTTTTTCTCTCTCTCTCCCCTTCCAACTGATCTACTTCTGGGCTCGACCTGTGTCACCCGGTGAAATTATCCATTAGCACTAATTTCTAGGTATAAGCATTGCTAAGTATACCAGAGAAAAAGCTAATCACAATGCCAGGGTTACGACCCCTGGATCGAGCGCCATTAGATGGTGTCGGTATACACAAGGGTGAGTGGTTGCCACTACCACAGGCCTCCGTCCTATAGAACTCTCCAATCTCAAAACCCCGAAAAGTGAGGAGCCGTTGCAAACCTCATCCTCCGCATCCAGCCAACCACCACCCCGGCTGCCATCTTGTAAACATTCCAATTTAGCACGCTTCCCATACACACCGCGTTTTTTCTTTGGTGCTGTGTTTTTTGGATTTTTGTGAATTCGACATGTCTGCCCACCCAGAATTCGTGGGCTGTGTCTGCCTCTGCCACGCTTGACCCTCAGTCTTCGCATGTTATTAGCAGGAATTTCTGCTAGTTTTTATCCATGCTCCATTCCTTTAGAGCCTTATTTGTAGAAATTACCATTTTGCTGATAGGAGGCTAGGGAGCCCGTATCTGACTGATCTAGGCTAGGGATGGAGGTATTCCCCTCCCCCCCTTTTTTCTGGTCATAAATTTCTCCCTTTTCCACTGGTTTCCTTCCTCCACCAGCGAATTGGTACCTTCTAGATGGTGGTATTGTTATGCTCATGATCATAACTGATGTGTACGAGGATGGATGACATGTCTATTCTTGGATTAGTCTATATGTGATTCGGCGTCAGAGGTGGCCATCTTGGGTATCCCCGCTTCCCGTATATCAGTTGTTGTTTGGCCCTCTCTGCCACTGAGTCAATTTTGTATTCATCAGTATATATCTTTAAGTATATATAATTTTAAAACTTTTCATCGAATGGTCCCCTTTTTTATGTTAATACTCTTGATGTCGGGTAGTTTATTCAATTAGGTTTAGCCTAGCCTACTCGACCGTACCGTAATCGGTTTCAGAGAGTTAGGCTGGACAGGATAGGCGCCTTTCACGATGCTCATGCTACCTAGCTCACCTGACCAGGCCGTTTTGAGGTTTTGGAGGGAGTTGTTAGGTTTGTGAGGCAGTTCCTCGTTCTCTCTTGGCCCACCTGACCAGGCCGTTAGGTTTTGGACGGTGAGATTAGGCTAGTGAAGGAATTTCTCTTCCCCCTTAGCCCACCTGACCAGGCTGTGAGGTCTTGGAGGGTGAGGTTAGAATAGTGAAGGGTCTTCTCAATTCATAGTCTTCCACCTGACCAGGCTGTCGGTTTTGGAGGGTGTGGCCAGGTTATGCGAGGTTCCTCTTCCCCCCTCACCTGTAGCGCTCATCCTGGCCTTCCTGAACAAGCCAAGATGTTTTGGTTTTGGAGGGTAGGCTGGGATCGAAGGTGGCACCGGTTTTTTTGTGTATGTAGCCTAGTCCTTCTTTACCTGATCTGTTAGCTTTTGGCAAGCAACCTTGGCTTCTTCCTAGCAGAGGGAAACCAATCGCTTGCGTTTGGCACCCCGTGGGGAGTTTTCATTCGGCTTCCAGAGGGTGCTACCCACCCGTCTGGTCGCCGTTCGCCAGGTTTCCGCCACTCTGCTACCTTTCCCTTATCGGGCGGTGTTTCGTTTGCTCGCTTTCCACAGTTATAGCTGGAGCGTCGAACACTGTCCCAGGGATACAATCATGAGTTCCACTATGTTCAGTCTCCGCCGGGTTAGTCGGGTCTTTCGTTGTTATCGTCCATGTTACCACTCCAGTGGATGTGGTTTTCAGTTAGTTGGCGCTCTCCACTATGTGGTTCCCGCCCTGGGCGATTGAGAGTTGGGGCATATGCGAACACTCCTTTCCGCCACCTTATGCCGTTTCCATAATATGTGACATAACGAGATTTCCGTGGCAAATCACGGCAGAGCACCATAGCGCCAGACTATCTTAGAGTACTTTCGTTTACATGATTAGTAGTTGGCCATTCTGTAGCATAACCTATGTTTATTATCTGTACTGCCGGATTCAATTCCGGCGGGTTTTACCTGATGACACGCATGTTTCATCAACCATAAATCTGTGTATTAGTCTTGTACTGCTGGATTCAATTCCGGCGGGTTTTGCCCGATGACACGCATGTTTCATCACTCATATCTACGTTAAGGTAGCCTATTACCGCCGGACCTACTCCGGCGGGCCTTGCCTTGACGTTACTCATGTACCGCCATTCCACTTACAGATGGTACACTGTCAGGAGCCAGGGTGCACAGCGGTTCTCCAACAACCCTGTGGACACGAGGTGTGCAGGTCGCACTCCAGCTGCTCGGTCCACGTTGGGGACCTGATCGTCTGGCACCCAGATGGCTGTGAAGACTGCTACGCTCTGTACGAGCTAGTGGTGGATGGGTCAGTAAGTTTTAAGAGACCGCTATCCTTTAGTCTCTTTTTGACTTTAATGATTTATATAGACATATACGGGTAATTGGAGAATATTCTCAGTAAATCCCGCCCTTTCTTACAGTCTGACCGGATCATCCGTGACTCTTCGCTGTCAACCCTGAAGGTCTGGGTCAGCAGATTTGGGAGGAACGTTGCGTCTGGCAACCCTTACGTCTTGTCGGAGGAGATCTGCAATCTCCTCTACCCCGGAGCCTGGATCTCTGCTGCAGTGCCGGCGGAATTGGCCGCCCCTATCATCGAGAGGATCCGGGAAGAGACGCAACCCTCCCAAGAAGACAATCTGTGCGGAGAGGTGACGGAAGAGGTGGCGGCTATCAACATCCACCTCGAACCGATGAGCGTGGACGTGGACCACCAGGTAGAAGGTAAGGTGGTAAGTGAGGCAGGGGGAGAGAGTTTTGGTAGTCCCCTTTTTGGTTCCCCTTCTTCTTCTTCTTCTTCTTCCTTTCAAGGTTTCCTAAACCAGCTATCCTTGAGGACAGATCTAGGTCTGTTGTCCCCAAGGTGAAATCCTTGAAAAAGAAGGACTTACCAAAGTCCTCTAGACCTAAAAGGTCTAATCCGTCAGCTCTCTTGGGGTCGTCACTGGCTCTTAATCCAGTGGCGTCCATTAGTAAGGCTACTCCCCCGTCCAAAGGGTTGAGATCCAGGGTATCCAAGGCTAATCCTCCACAGCCTAACTTTGACCCTGAGGCCTTTGCCGAACTTCTGATGCAGAAGTTGGACTCTGGGGTTGAAGCTAGGATTCAAGACCTTTCTTCCCAGCTTGCTTCAAGCTTGGAGACCTCTGGTCAGTCGGTGCTGTCATTGGCACAAAGGATGCAGGCCCAGGAGAGCTTGCTCTCTGGATTTATCCAATCCGGAGCAGTACAGCACTCTCACGTTGTTCCGGATGCCTCCAGACTGCCCCCCTTTGATAAGGGGAACCCGTGGCGGCTGGCTCTTCACGCCCCCCTGCATAATGCTACCCTGACCATCGAGGGCTTGGGCACTCGTCGTCTGGAAGAACTGGAGTTCTTTCCACCCGACCTGGTGCCTCCCTACCCAGGCTATGCCAGGCTAACAGAGGAAGCCTGGATTAGATCAGACAAGGTCCCGAAGGAAACAGTTATCTTTCCTAGGGACCAAGCCCAATCCACCCTGATGCGCACTCTCACTGACTGGGAGTGCGAGAATATCAAGCTTACTCCCTTTAAAGGGACTTTTACGATGTTTGCGGTAGGTGACTCCATCCCTACCCCATGCATGACTAAGATAGCAGTGTTGACTAGTCAGGCGGGAATAGAGGGCAAACCGCTGCCTCAACTCCGGAGACAGATCCCACCTCCTTTCTTTTCCCGGGATTGGAATTCTGGTCGGGAGCCCGGCACGTTCACGGTGGGTAAACTCGACCCTGAGTGTGCCTCCACCCTGTTCAGTGAACAGCTTCCCAGGATTCCGGAGGCCCTTCTGAAGGCGGAGTTTGAGGCTAAATGCAGGTTGGGTCGCTCCCTGCATTCCATCACCATTACAGAGGTAACAGCATTAATTTACACTGACGAACCTCTGTTCCAGGTCTTGACAAAATCACTGCTAGCGTCATTTCAATCAGACCTGTATGACTTTGTAGTGGCGAGACAAAACTGCAGGAAGCATATCTTCGCAGACGCCACTATCAGACATGAGCCCAAGAGACTCATGAAGAGTTCTATCTGGGGACCTAACATTTTCCCTGAGGATGAGGTCAATATGTCATGTTTACTCTCCATACGTCATTCTTATTTATACTACTCGTGGCTTTACATGTCAATTGTCCTGGCTTACATTCGGAGGCTACCATTCATTTTAGGACAATTAACTCAGACGAGCCTATATATAACGACTCAATCCTGGGCATAGGCCAAACAAGTGCAACACACTGGCCTAGGTTAATAAACCCGGATTACTCTTAGCTTGGACTGGTACTTGACGTGACGGACGAATCTTCATTTTGTAGTTGGGGTTGAGGGAAACGCCGACTCCAGCGGGTTGTTTAATGCTTCTTAGTAGGTTACATGGTGTAAACAACTTATTCCTAATGTTCCTTCCATAGCTTTTAGAACTGGTTCTTACACAGGTACTTATACTGGTTCTTGTACAGATATCCTATACTGGTTCATGTATTACGAATGCCTTAGACTGGTTCATGTATACGAATGCCCTAGACTGGTTCCCTGTAATACAAAAAGTTCATTTAGGACAGCCATTTTGTGTTAAACAGCATGCAGTCCTTAGCTTAGGCTATGCTGTGCTCATGCCTAACTTAACTGTTACATTACACAGTTAGCCTGGCTTTTCATGCATAAGAGGTGTAATTGAAGTCAAGAGTTGATATATATTCATAAAATCATGGAAGAATATCACACATCTTAGCCTATGGTTGGTGGCACTGCAACCACATGCAAGCTCATCATGTTGCAACATGTATAACATTACCATAACAACTCTCGGTAATTTGCTGTTACATTAAGGCAAAGATACACAAGAACACTATTAAGTGTTATGGCAACATGTACAACATAAACTAAGATATGTGCATACCTTTTACAAGGGAGAAATATGGCATTTCAAATGAAAATAAGGGGAACTAACATCCCTTTCCCCTCTGAAGTCGCCACCGTCTTGAACAGTGGAGTTGAGCTTGAGCTTCTACGCACTTGGTTGAACTTACGCACTTACGCACGCACACTCGATCATAGACAATCTCAATTTCGAGTGGTTAAGTCAACTTATTGATAAGATGAAAACCAATTCGTTTTACCAGTCCACCAATTATGAAGGGTATTGTCATTAATTCAAAAGAAGGATTTCCATCATTACAAATAATGTTCTGGCGGAGGCAACCAGAGCAAATCAAAGTCTTCGCTCCCGCTGGGGTCTCCCTTTTAAAAGGAAATTCACCGAGACCTCCGGACCTCAATCCAGGGAAAAGAAAAGGTTCAGAAAATATAGGAAACCCCAGGCTCAAACTATGCTTCAGGCTGTACCGGTCTCTCAGATCGGACAGCCTTCCACTTCCAAAGCTCAGCCTCAGCAGCAGTTCATACTGATGCAGCCGGCTCAGCAAACCCCTGCTCCGCCAGCCTTCGTAGCGTCCCCAGCCTTCAACACTTCGTTTGAAAGCCAAGGGGCGTTTCGAGGCTACAACAGGCATGCGAGGGGGAGCAGAGCCAGAGCTGCCTACAGAGGTAGGGCTTCAACTAGACCTCTCTCCCGTGGAAGAGGAGGCCGAGGAGGCAGAGGAAGTAAGTCCTCTTCTATCCAATGAGTCTCCTCAGGTAGGCGGGAGGTTATATCTCTTCCGGGACCATTGGACCTTCAGTCCGTGGGCCCACAGCATAGTTTCAAAAGGTCTGGGATGGAGCTGGAGCAGAGGGCCTCCTCCACCAGTCAGATTCCATCAACCTCCATCCAAAGACTTACTGGACTTTGTCAAAGACCTTCTTCAAAAGAAGGCAATAAAGAAAGTCAGACACCTGAAATTTCAGGGCCGTCTGTTCAGTGTCCCGAAGAAAGACTTAATCCAGCAAAGAGTAATTCTAGACTTGTCTCGTCTCAACTTATACATTCACTGCGACAAGTTTCGTGATGCTTACAATCTTGCAGGTGCGAACCCTACTTCCCGTGGGGCCGTCACCACCTCTATAGATCTTTCAGACGCATATTATCACGTCCCGATTTGAGAAACTTCTCTCCTTACCTAGGGTTCAGACTAGGGAAACAAGCATACTCGTTCAGAGTCATGCCATTCGGGCTCAACATAGCGCCCAGGATTTTTACCAAACTGGCAGAGACAGTAGTCCAACAGCTACGGGCCCAAGGGATTATGTTAGCCACATACCTGGGCGATTGGATAATTTGGGCATCCAACGCCAAGGAATGTCGAAGAGCAACATTCATAGTGATCAGCTTCCTGGAATCCTTAGGTTTTCAAATAAACAGGAAGAAATCCCGTCTAATTCCGGAGGCTCAGTTTCAGTGGTTAGGAATCCAGTGGGATCTAAACACACACAAACTGTCACTTCCACCAGCCAAAAGGAGGGAAATAGCCAAAGCTACCAGGCAGTTCCTCAAAAACAAAAGAGCCTCTCGTCGTACCAGGAAAGAGTCCTGGGTTCTCTTCAGTTCAAGCGTCAGTGACAGATTTGCTGCTGAAAGCCAAACTGAAGGATATAAACAGAGTATGGCAGAGATGAGCCAACAGCAGGAACAGAGACAAAATGTCTCTAATTCCGCCGGTGTTGAGGAAGAGGTTTCGATCGTGGTCAACAGTCAAGAGTTTGTCAAGGTCAGTGCCTCTCCAATTTTTCCCTCCATCATTAGTGATCCATACGGATGCTTCCCTGAGCGGGTGGGGAGGATATTCCCAACACAAGAAAGTTCAAGGAACATGGTCAACTATGTTCCGCCAGTTCCATATCAACATTCTAGAAGCAATGGCAGTATTTCTAACACTAAAGAAACTACTTCCAACCAGGCAGATTCATATCAGACTGGTACTGGACAGTGCAGTAGTTGTACATTGCATAAACAGAGGGGGCTCCAAGTCGAGCCGGATCAATCAGGTAATGATTGCAATTTTCTCTCTGGCAAGGAAACATCTTTGGCACCTGTCAGCTACCCATCTGGCAGGTGTCCGGAATGTCATTGCAGATTCACTGTCCAGGACAACTCCGCTGGAGTTGGAATGGTCATTGGACAAAGCATCATTCGAGTGGATTTGTCTTCAGGTACCAGGTCTCCAGGTGGACCTGTTTGCCACAGAGAGCAACCACAAGCTTCCGTGTTACATTGCTCCCAATCTAGACCCTCTAGCTCACTCCACAGATGCGATGTCAATAGACTGGAACAGGTGGCAAAGGATCTATCTGTTTCCACCAATAAACCTATTAATGAAAGTTTTACACAAACTCAGATCATTCAAAGGTCAAGTAGCACTCGTGGCACCCAACTGGCCGAAGAGCAATTGGTTTCCTCTTCTTCTAGAGTTGAAACTCTGGCGCAAACAAATCCCCATTCCAAGGTTGACACAAATAGTACAAACTCGGACTGTGTCAGCTTCCTCAAGAATTCTGAATGCCCTAGCTTTATGGACTTCATGAAGTTTGCAGCTCAGAAAGACGCTAACATTGATCCTATTAATACACTGTTCATAGAATCAGACAAGAGGGAATCTACTCTCAGACAATATGACTCGGCAGTTAAAAAGTTGGCATTATTTCTGAGGGAATCTGAAGCTCAGGAGATGACCACGAACCTTGCAATCTCTTTCTTCAGAGCATTATTTGAGAAAGGGCTGGCCTCTAGTACTATTACTACAGCAAAATCTGCTTTAAGAAAAATATTTTTACATGGCTTCAATATTAACCTTACAGACTCATATTTTTCGTCAATTCCTAAAGCATGCGTTCGTCTTAGACCAACAACCCGTCCCCATATGGTTTCCTGGTTCTTAAATGACGTACTTAAATTAGCATCAGACACTGATAATGAACTGTGTTCGTACTCGAGTCTGTTAAGGAAAACGTTATTTCTAATACGCCTAGCCTCAGGGGCTAGAATTTCTGAACTGTCTGCTCTCTCTAGAGAACCGAACCATGTTGATTTCCTCCCGTCAGGAGAAGTTCTCGTCTCCGGATCTCAAGTTTCTAGCAAAGAATGAGGATCCACAAAATAGATGGTCCCCTTGGAAGGTTATTCCCCCTTCCACAGGATCTGTCCTTATGTCCAGTTAACACTTTAAAAGCTTATTTAAATAGAACTTCTAATAGAATGTCTGGCCCTCTTTTTGTTAGGGAAAATGGAGGAACCATTTCCTTAAAGGCCATCAGGCAACAACTACTGTATTTCATAAAGCAAGCAAACCCGGATTCAGTACCTAGGGTACATGATATTCGGGCGGTGGCCACCTCAGCTAATTATTGCCATAATATGAATTTTGATAACCTTAAAAAGTATACGGGCTGGAAATCACCAACAGTGTTCAAACGCCACTATCTTAAGTCTCTAGAGGCTCTTAAATTCTCCACAGTGGCTGCAGGAAGTATTGTTCCCCCAGCCCTAGATTAGCCTATGTAACCTTAGTTTATCCTTTTGTTTTTTCCTCTCTCGCCTGCCGGCCTCGTTTACTCGCCATGCCTTCTAACCTTTAGGTCAGGCCTGCTTCACAGCCTGACTCCAGGCCGTTGTATGCATTTCATGTTGTAATCTTTTTGTTAGCCTTAAGTGTCTTGGTGTAGTTAATTTATGTTTTAGACTGTGTGCCCTATAATGTTAATTATGTTTTATTATAAATGCTTTGGGCTATTAAAACACAGTAATTTTCTCATAGTTTTATTTAGCTCCATTAAGGTAATTCTTAGAGGGCTCCACCAAGCTTTTGTATGGCTGATTCTCTGTTACAATTTCACCGGGTGACACAGGTCGAGCCCAGAAAAGGGATTTTGACAAAGGAAAAATCTATTTCTGGGGAAGACCTGTGTCACCCGGTGACCCATCCCTGTATTTCCTTTTCCCCCCAGAGTGGC
>NC_089756.1:51955630-52078130 GCF_040412425.1 Macrobrachium rosenbergii
TTTTTGGATGGGGTTACTCACCGCTTCCGCTATTAAAAGGTGACCATAGTTGTTTTCTTTATTGATGACCTAAGCGCCTTCGATGAGTTCTTGTAGGGATGGCTTCCTATCATGTATATCAATGAAGTGCTGGTGTATGGCCCCTTAGTCCCTGTGGGCCAGCATTCGCCTCTGAAGGGTTGTAGTAGTGTGTCCGATGTAGGTATTGTTGTGAGATTTACACATCTCCTCCAGGCATATGAATTTATACACTATGTTCGTACACATCTCCTTTGGTCCCATGGGGTGGTGCTGTTTTTCATTATCAGGGCTGCTACTAGGTTAGGCTTGATGTATATCCTGAGGTTAATTTTCTTGTAAGGGGCCTTAGGTATCACGCCTCTTATCAATGATTCCCCATAGGCTACGGCATTCCTCCCTGTACACAGTCCCATAATGTAGGTGATGATAAATGATAAGGTTCTCTATATTTTTTATGAATTGTGCATAGCACAAATTAAAACGTAATTATTTTGATTTTACAACTTGAAAAATACCAGAAACCTTACCAAACCACCCCATTTCAAAGAGGAGTATAGTACAGACATTTTTCGATTTTATAGAATGCCATTAATATATAATACTTTCTTCCATTATGTACTTCCCTTGATCAATGTATATTCCATGAATGGCAACATATTACTTGAAATATCATAGGGTTTAGTGCATTTGAAAACAGGTCAAGTGTAACTAAATAATTGACAATGAAATGAGGTCAGTTTCTCTGACTCTTATGAAAATATTAAGATTCTTGATTTTGTGTAATTGAATAATTGAGGATAAAATGAAGTCAATTTCTCTGAGTTTTGTAAAAGTATTAAAATAAATCTTGATTTTGTAATAAAGTAATGAATATGCAGTATTACATTTGGTTCTTTGTGTCTCCCCAACTTCAGGAGTAATGTAAACATTTTGAAAGAGGCTGAACCAAGTAACCCACTGAAGCCCATCATGAACTGCTTTGGGTCTGGTGGTGGAGATGTTTTGGTTCCTCCAGCTGCTGCAAATAAAGCAGGAGGATCGGCAATGTTCAACATGGACTTCTCTTTCTTGGGAGCTGCTAATTCTAAGAAAAAGTCAGAAAATATTGGTGAGTAACTGAAGGGTAACATTTCTAATAATTTTGAGAAATTTTTACTGTAGTGTACAAAAAACTGGTGTTCCTTTGGAGTTTGGTTTGTAGCTGTTGACCTGTTGTGCAATTATGCCCCAACATCAATTATATATTTTAAGACACAGCACAAAATTCACCCTGTTCTGTCAACTTGTGAGAGCACTGTATATTTTCTTTACAATGCAACACTTGCTGGACATTGCATAACTTCATGTAACATTTCTATGAAATTTCTTTCTTTCAACATGTTTGTTTTCAAAAATATTTTTCCATTTTTTTTTTAATTGATCCTCTACAGTAGAAGCCTTTGTTTCACTGCAGACCTGTTACATATGATTAGCCCCTTTTGTGAGCCATGAAATTATTCCAGGTCCTGTAGTCCCTCCAATAAAAAGCAAAGAAAATGGTAGTTGGCTGGTGGCACTGTGCATGCCTGGGTGGATCAGAGTCTCAGGCAGCTGCCAGCATCTCTATTTGTATGTGTAGGTTTTCACACACACAAATCTTGCAGTACACCCATAAATTTCTTTAATGGCTGTCTTTATTGAGGATTACCTCCTCATCTTTCATTATTTTATTTTTTATACTGTACTGTCCTCAATTTCCTATTTTGGTAGGTGTTTTGCTAAGCAAGTATGAAAGTACTGTACTATCTCAGCTTAACAAACTTCAACTTCTCAGATTTCATTACTTATCAGACAAGTCCCAAGGCCAGAAAAATAAAATTCATATTCTGTACCTAATAGGATAATCTATTAAGTGCACTTAGCACAGTGGATGATGAGTTCAATCAATGCATGCAGGTCTAAACCTGTAAGCCTGGCCCTGGTTATCACTTAGCCAAAGTAACCAAGTCATCATTCCCTTCACTGTGATCTTTGTTTTCCTCGGTCATTTGCCATACACTGTTTACTTCATAAGAGTCCACGATTTGTTTCAAAATGCAATCTTTTTGTGTCTGGCTTTTTAAGTTGGTGTGGTGATTTCTTGTGTTAAAAGTTTAAAAATGCAGTACACTTACATATTGTACTGGACTTTGCTAACAGTAATTCTTAAATTTACATTATGAAAATAATTTCTGGTTAACAATGAAACTTTTATTCTGAAACTGAGCTCGTATATGTCCTAAATTATAGGTTATACTTATTCATTGTATACTAGTTATACAATATTTATAGTACAGTATAACACTTAATTTTGTTGCACATGATTGTGCTATGCTTTGCCCATCTTGAAAGCGTGTCCTTAAATTCTAAGTCTGTGGTTTAAATAAGTGTAACTGCTCTGAGTAGAATGTCTTGTGTCACCACAGCCACTGGGGGCCTCAATAAGCCTGGCATCAATGCCTTCAAGGTACCATTGCTACAAAATTATACTGCATCATGTCAGTAGGCTATAGTACTTTTTATTAAAATTGATTTAATTGCCTGAGTCACTGTTCCACCCAAACATGCACTACTACTGACTGACTACCATTTTCTTTCTTTCTGTTAAAGATTCACCATACTGTAGTGTCTGAATAATCGTGGCAAACAAAAGTGCTAATTATACGTAACTGGTTTGTATGAACAAATTAATTTTGTTTTTAAAGATTAATATTTTTCAGTCAGTCAAGTACAGTAATGAAAATCCCTCAACATTAAAATAGTACTTCAAATTAGGTACTGTTGTGCATCTTTGTCATAGGTTAGGTTAGGTAGAAGGAATCTGAGGATCCTGTCTAATGAATGTTATGGGGTATTTTACCAAAGCAGTGACATTTGAAGTTTAAGAAGTAAAAATTACTTTTTCTTGTTCCCTTATTATAACTGTCAGTATGTTGGTATAGTATTCTTGCTTACACACCTAAAATGCTTGGCTTTCTTGCTGTTAATGCTCTGAAGTTTTATTCAGAGTTGAACAAACATAACCTGGACCATATATGGCAGAATCTGTTCATAATATATTACAGATTTGAATATGTAAGGGATGAAAGTAAACTGTGTAGCCTCTGCTTTTGTTTCTGTAAGACTGACCATTGTTTTGTGAAATAAATGAGTCTGTATTTCATCATGCTCACATAATACATTTTGTAGGTAGATTTCAGTTACTGTCCTGTAATGTATCAAGTTCAATAGTGAAGGCACTTTTAATACAGTTAGATAGTCTTTCATTAACACAATCATACCATTTTTGAAATAGGCTAATTTTGTCTGTCTATTCCATGCTAATGAGAGTGCTTTAAGTAATTCAAAGGTGCCATACATACACAGTATTTTAGTTTTTACTCAGACTGCAGTGTTTTTACTTTTTAGTGTTTTATTCTTTTATTATTATACTGTATTTCAAAATTGAAAACCTTTACTAACATCAAGGGAGAGGACTGTCACATAACTATTTCCTTAAAACCACATAGAGACCAACATTTCTTATACTGTACACAACTATTTTCTTAAAACCACATAGAGACCATTTCTTATACTGTACATTATTTTAGATTTTGCTGTATTATTGATGGATGTTTTTTTTCTTTCAAATGTACCTTTTCACCTATTATTATTTCCAAAAAATTGCTTGCCATTCATCATTTTCAATATACACCAATTTCATAAACTTCCTTTGCATGTTGCCTGCTGTTTCTAAAAAGATATTGTATATTTGATAGTGAATTGCACTACCTTTTTCATGAGGCATATGTTCATCTTATGTAGCTTTATGCTTCATTCCTGTAGATATTTTTCAGTTAGGACTAATGGTCCCATTTTACCTAGACTAATAGCCCCATTTTACCTTTGTAATTTTGTGAATAATAATACAGTATATTACAGGTCCTTACTCTATATTGCTTAGCATATTTATCCTGGCTGCTTTTTTTTCTGTTAGGGACTAGATGTGGTACGTTAAAACGACCCATTTTTAGTGAAGCTGCTTTGCTAGTTGAAAATTCAGAAAAGGAGAATCAGAAAAAACTGGGCTTCTTAACGGTTGTGCTTTGCTTGAGTAGCAAATTGAAAAATTTGCATTTATGTCTGTATTATTATTATTATTGATTTGGAGGATGAGACTTCTTTACTGGTATTTTCCCAGCTTTTCAGGATTAATAATCAAGTTAAATTTTATACAGCACCTCATTTACAGTAGCTATCATTGTAGTACTTCCTGTATATTCACAGCATATTCGAGTAGATGAAAATGGTCAAAGAAAGCAACAGAAGTATATACAAAATACAGGAATAATAAATTATGCATCTTACCATGTATGTGTGATTTACAATGTGTTTGAAAATAGGCATGCTTGTCAAATATCTGCTAATCATAAATTTTGTTCTAAATATTCCAGAGTTTGTAATAACTCCCTTTCCTTGTGGTATGTAATTAGTTTGTGGTTTCATTTTACCCTTTATTTTAGGCTTTAATGTGTTTAATGATGATAATTTGTTCGTTAATTTAATTTCATGCAAGTGAACTAAATGATTTTACATGTGACTACCAGATACATGTGTATGTTTTGATTCTATTGCTGTTTCTGTTAATGAATGCATTGGATGTAGTTTGATCATTTTATCATAGAATATGTGTTAATGCCCCTTCCTAATGCTGCCAATAAGTTTATTTATATAATATAATCTGACTCATCTTTTGTATCTACTGTATTGTCTACTCAGGCTACTATTTAGAACTTTCAGCCAATTTTGAAAATATTTAGCTCACATTTATGTGCAAAGTCATTCATCTCTTTATCTAAAGACAAGTTTCAAGTTTATGTGCATCAATCATGTCAATATTTTAAATGTTTAATGCATTTCTGTTTTTAATGGTTGCAGCTTGTCCTAGCTGTTGCAGCAAAATTTTAAAACTAAAATGTTTTTCATTACTGTTTTTGTTTTATAAAATTCAGTCCTTGTGCACTATTTTAACAAGTTGGTAATAAAAATTTTATACCAGTCAAATCTATAGTTATCAACAAAGTTCTTTACAAAGTTATTGAAAAGTATGAGCCATGGAAAAAATTAATAGGTTTTGATTATTCAATTCATTTAACAGAAATTCATATACAGGACTTTATCTAATACTGTATACATATACTATTGGCACAGTATTAAAATAACTTTTATGCATGGTATTTAATTTTTAATTCAAGTTTCTCTGAAAAACATCCCAGCAAGTGCTTATCCAGCACTTGAATGGGTTACTTTGGTTTTCATTTAGAAGTGGTAGAGTAAAATTTTTTGTTCATTATAGTAACATAACACCGTACAGTACTTATTGCTACTTGATCTAAATTCATATTTGGAATACCAGCTCATCAGTTACAAATTTCTGGAAAACTGAAACTTATGGTAATTTTCCCTGAAGCACGTTTACAAAAAGTTCAGAAAAATGGTTGAATACTGGCTGCCTAAGTTTTGCTTGAAAAACTTACTCTGATATATTGTGAGGTACAATATAACCCAACAAATCACTTTAGCAAACACGTATTAGGTGTAGAAGATTTATGAATGACACCAATGTTAATGTCTGACAGAAGTTATTGCATGTTTTAGGTGCTCCTATATCCTGTCATTTTATTGTTTCTTTTGCAAAATTAGATGTCTTGCTATTGTGTTGAGATGTCTTATGGTGCAGTACTTTGAATGCAATTCTTTTTATTCTTTTGGAACTTGCAGGACTCCTGACAGAACTTATGTTCTTGACGTAAGACTTTTGGAATAACTTACTAACATGGCTGTTGATATCAATAATAAAATATATCGCTACAAAATTTACCCTGAAGATTTTGTGCCTGGCTCCTTTATGGTAATTTTCTTTATTAAATTTCACATTAGCACCTCAGAAGCAATTTAAGGACAATGGCAAAGGTGGAAAGTAAATCTTTTTCTATGATAGTGATATTTACACTTTGTTTCTAAGGGTTCTAAGAGTAAATGGATATTCCCCATTTTATACCTTATGACATCAACAAGTTTTATTACTTATTTCAGTTTTTATGTTCTTTTAAACCTATCTTTCCCTTAATTGTTATTCATTTTTAACATAACACAACCAGCATAAATTCAGTATCATAGCAAATACAAAATACTGTGCACTTGTGTGGATATATGAGTGGAGATTTGCTGAAATGAATGCACAAGAAATGTATGTGGCAAAACTTCTGAGGCATGGCCTCAGTGAAATGTTGCCACTCATATTTCCTTTGCTTTACCCTCCAAAATCTCTACTCATTTCCAACTTCCTTTCTCATAGTTATCATCCTAATAGGTCTGGGTCTTCAAACTCTTACAGTGGCTGCAGGTGCCCAGCTGACAGCATTGCTCACTTTTTTTCCTCAGGGTTGTGCAAATGGCAGGTCCAAGCCATCTCCATCTCGCCTTTATAATTACCTCACCTACAAATGGAACTTCCATGATTTCCATTATGGTATAATTTTCTAACCATGTCCTGTCCCCTGGCTCATGATATCCTTTTCAAAGCTTAACTTTCAAACTGACAAATCTTTTAGATATTGTTTTACTGTCATATCATTATTCATGTCTGTAAAGCACAACAGAAGGGGAATCATAACTGATAAGTGTTTCTGCACCAGCCAGGATTCAAACCATGGTCAAGGGTTAGACAGACTTTTAGCAACAGTAATAGACAGTGACATTGACGAACTCTTTGAACCATGGTCTGCTTTAGAAACAATGACAGACACTGACTCTGATGACCTGTGTGCCCAAAATCACTTTCTTATTTTTTCTAAAGCAGACCATGGTTAAAATCCTGGCTGGGTCAGAAGCGCTTATCAGTTATAATTCCCCTTGGACGTAAGTTATTCCGAAGGTATAGTGAACTGGATATTGAACGATAATTGTGGCTTAATATTTGGGAATATATAAAAGTCAGAAGTCACTTGATCATAAGTGACAGTAATATATACATATATATAGAATATATATATATATATATATATATATATATATATATATATATATATATATATATATATATATATATATATATATATATATATATATATATATATATATATATATAATATATATATATATATATATATATATATATATATATATATATATACACACACACATATATATATATATATAATATATATATAATATATATATATATATATATATATATATATATATATATATATATATATATATATATATATATATATATATATATATACTGTATAGTATATATATATATATACATATATATATATACTGTATAGTATATATATATATACATATATATACACAGGCAGTCCCTAGTTATCGGCGGGGTTCCGTTTCTGAGGGTGTGATGATAACCGAAAATCTTCGGAGCTTTTTCGGGGCTTATCAACGCCGAAAAGCGCTGATTTTCGGTTATTGGCGCCTCTTTTGGGTATGTATTGGCGCCGATAAGTGGAAATCGGCAATTTTCGGACCTGAAAATTGCAGATTTTCGTCTCTAGACAAGCGCCATAAAACTGGATCGCCGTTAACTGAGGACTGCCTGTGTATATATATATATAATATTATATACATACATATATATATATATATATATATATATATATATATATATATATATATATATATATATATATATATATATATATATATATATACAGTATATAGATAATAATTCGAAAGATGCACCATTTGTAGATTGCATTATTTAATCATTTATACCTGTATTTCATTTAATTTATATTTAACATTTGTTTAGTATGAGCTGAAAAGAGGGGACCAACACTGGTCTGGAAAAAATTGAAAATCTGGCATGGTCTAGGAACCAAGGATGCTGGAAAATCAATGGTTTCTCTCTCTCTCTCTATATCTATATATATATATATATATATATATATATATATATATATATATATATATATATATATATACATATACATACAGGCAGTCCCCGTTTACTGGCAGGCTCGGTTATTGGCAATCTGGTTTTTCGGAGCTCGTGCAGCGACAAAAATCAGAGATTTTCGGCGCCAACATGTGCAGATTTCTGCTTATTGGCGTCAATAATCATGTATTGGTGTTGATACATACCTAACAAGAGGCACCGATAAGTGTTGAACATTGCCAAAAAAGCGCCGAAATTTTCCGATTTTAAGTTATCGGTGACTTTCGCTTATCATCACGCCATCTGAATAGAACCACTGGGGACTGATAATATGGGGACTATATATATATATATATATATATATATATATATATATATATATATATATATATATATATATATATATATATACTGTATATTGTAGTGAATATTTGTTGAACTTATTACAAGGGAGAACTCATTGGAAATTATGTCCTTCCTTCTGGAATTTTATTAAATGATCGTTCTACAACTTTTCAAGTAATAGTAATGTCAAATAATAGTTCCCCCCAAAAAATAAAAGTCCCTTGTTTGTTCTTCCTTGTTTAAGAATGTGAGTTATGTCTTGTGATTCTTTTCCATCTGCATTTTCCTATGCAGTTCTTTCAGGCATGAGAGACCATGATACATGTTTTAATGCTTTGTGGATAAGCTTTTCTCTGGCAGGAAATCTGTATTAAAATGAGAAGCATTTTGCATTTCCTCTCGGTACGAATTGATTAAGATTTAAAAAAGGACAAGATAAGTTTGCATGTAATAACTGCATGTATTTATAAATTGTTATTGTTTTTTATGTAATTACAAAATGCTTTTTTTCTATATTTCTGTTTTGCTATTTATAGTTGCACTTTTAATTTTTTGTAGCAGTATTAAAATTCCTTAATATTTTGTTTATTGTTTTTTGTTTTACTTTTTCAGTTTCATGTGAAGACCCATACATGAGCCGTTTGCAGCAGTACTTTACAGGTACTGTATACAGAATGAAAATGAATCCTGTCAAATGTATTCTTGCCATTAATCCACAGACACTGCAGTAAAGTATATGTTATGTTTGTGGGAAAAAAATATTAGAAAATACAAGTATTTTGTGCAGTAATACAGTACACATAAAATAAAAACAAAATCTTACGTTGCACATAAATCGTGTGTACAGCGTGCTTTTACATACAGTAATTATGAGAAGTATATAATACAGTATTAAATAAAAAGTATATAATACAGTATTAAATAAAAGTTTTGGGGGGGTTACATGGAGCAACTGATGAAAACAAACTCAGTAGAGGAAGGCAGCTCATTTGGTATTCAGGGAAAGTTGTACTGCAGATAAATAAGGTATAATACAAGGGCAAAATGTCTTTGGTGGCTTTTAATGCAATAGCTTTGATTGCAGTAATGAGGTAAATTAGTTCTTGAGTGGCAAGTTGGATGCTTGCTTTATAGGTGAATTGGTAGGCATTTCCCTTTTTAGTCGTAAGGATCTTATAATTACATTGCTAAGTATTATGTCTGGTTGCAACTGCTTTTCTTTTGCCCACATTAGTTTAATAAAGCCAGTTTATAAATATCACTTCATTACGCTTTACATACAGTACATTATTATAGCAGTATGGTGGTAAGTAACACTGAAGCCACATAACATTAAAAGTTGTAGCCATATCCATGGATAAAAAAGAGATGGGCCTTTGATTGTTTAGGATAATCTAGTGAATGCACTAACCTCCAGCAAGCATATGCTATTGTGTATAATCCTGTAGGAGTTTATAACTTGTATTAAAACACTAGGAGTGTTTAGTTTCTCACTTGTAGTAGCAGAGCACAAGGATATGGCAAGGATATTACAGTAGTGAATCACTTCATTAGATGTGAATGATAGAAAATTAACCTCATCACACACAAAAGGCGACATGTTTTCGCAGGATTAATTCTTTGTGGTCAGTTGATTTGGAACATTTCTGTTGATGTTTTAGTCTCCCACTGCAGATTTTTCATTTATAATACAGTAACCTATTTTAAAGGGTACCAAATGAGTTGTAATAGCAATGCTGGGATTGTCTATCAGTTGCTGCAAGTAGGTATTGACAGTATTTCATTTTTAGTAGCCTGGGTAAGTTACATATTTTTAATTTTCTTTTCTTATTTCAAATTCTGTTATATACCTGTATAGGATCTTCATAATAATGAGTTATTCCATCAATATTATACCTCTCAAATTATACCAATATGTTCCCATACTACAGATCAGTAAGGATTACCAAGAAATATTCATATGGAAACAATTAAAAAAGGATTTAGTTAAGAAAGCCTACAGACAGGAATATCAACACATTTTACTTTAAAGATTATAAATCCTTTTGGTATCTATGAGTGAATACTGCAAAGCCGTTACAATTGCCCAGTTGCAATACATGCTAAAATTGCCATTCCATCTACAGCTTATGTTTTATTCCTGACCTCTTCTAAATTTATACTAGCTGGCTGATGAGAATTTCTCAGACTTTAATGAAGACAATGTAAGAATTAATTTTAAACCTTTCAACAGACTTTTATTGTGCTGATCATATGAAAATTACTCAGCAAAACATTACTTTTATAACCAATTACTATGTTTGGCAGTTTTATGAGTACCATGTTGACATATAGTCCTGTCAGACTTTTAACAAAGGTATGCATTTTGTTATCCTTAACTCTCATTTTAGTGAATGATGCAGCATTTCTTTAATTTTTAATGCAGTAAAATTTTGTCCTAATTTGAAAAGATATAAGACTATATTGTCCCAACCTCAGTATTTTCCAAATGGTTTGTTTGTAGGATCTAGTTGTGTAGGGTGAGTTATCAAAAGTTCTAGGTAGTTTCATCTTTGTTAATGGTTATTTTCGAAAGTGTACCGACTGCATCCTTAAAAATAGTTTTGTCTTTTCTCCTTTGCTGCATCTGACAATTTCTTGAGGATCCTTACCATCTGAAACAGGAATGGAGGGAGGTACTCCTTCAAGACAGCCCCTTTAAAGTATTTATCCACAATAGAGAAGGGCCAAGATAATGTCCTTTGCTTGACAGCTGTTCCTGAAATAGTCTTCAGGTTCTAATACAGTAGAGAGATTTCGGAGTTAAAGCTAATAATCAGTTTATGTATAATGTACCCTAAGATTCTTATCTTGATGGCAGCAAAAACAAAATTCTGAAACTTATCACAGCCTTGGGTAAGTCAGCATTACACTTAGAATTGCTGCATTCCTGCTGTTATCATGTGCCATTTTGCACCTACTAAAGCCCTGACCCCTTGGATTTTTTGTCTTGTGAACTACTCTTGGTAATCCTCTGATGATATGTAGTATGAGAGTACATTAATTCCATAAGCTGCTTGAGGTAACCCATAGAATTCCTTTTCAGAACTCAGGCTTTTGTATAAGGAAACATATTTAGAATGCAGTGTGTACATTACGGTATCTGTGGGTAACAATATGAAAAATCTGTGGCAAACAGTACAGTATTTCAATCTTTTATGCAGGAAATGCATTTTCTTCTTTAGCATCTTAGGTGGTTTGGTGAACCTTTTAATGCATTTTGTTTTGTGAGATTACTCTTTCTGGTTGGAGGGTTGTTGAATATCAGTTGACAGTGGTACTGTATTTTTTGGCAATTTGTAAGTCA
The DNA here is from genome assembly GCF_040412425.1 of Macrobrachium rosenbergii. Classification (NCBI taxonomy): domain Eukaryota; kingdom Metazoa; phylum Arthropoda; class Malacostraca; order Decapoda; family Palaemonidae; genus Macrobrachium; species Macrobrachium rosenbergii. The sequence goes on from NC_089756.1 coordinate 51,967,303, forward strand.
GGTGAGATACTGAACACCAAAAGATTATTTACTTTTATAGTTAGTTTTATGATCCCATAATTATTCATTTACTTTAGTAAAGTAATCAAAAGGAGTTTCAGATTTTGTTTTAGCTGGCTTAATGTTAAATAATCCTGTCCATCAGTGGTGGTGTATGTGACAATTTATCAAACAGTCAAATATAATTACAGTAATGCTAGTTGCAATTAGTTGTCTGAGAAAGCAAAACATGTAAGTTAATTTACTTAGTCTTACTTTAATTGATACAAACATTTACTGAGATCAAGAGTAATTAAAGGTATCCTGTATCATAGGTTTGGGCCCTCTGAATATCTTCATAAACACATTTCTGGCATAAACACTGAACTTTGGGGTAGGCTGATGGACCATTTCTTTGACAAACATACTAAATACATTTAGTACAGAAAAACTGAGACAAAACACTGTAATACAAATGTAATAAATTTTGTACATGTCCTCGTACCATTTGATGTCTAGTGACTGAGGGTCAAGTATAAATATTATTATTATTATTAGAGAGAGAGAGAGAGAGAGAGAGAGAGAGAGAGAGAGAGAGAGAGAGAGAGAGAGAGAGAGAGAGAGAGAGAGAGAGAGAGAGAGAGAGAGACTATAGGTTTGAAAATAAGGGAAAATATAATTTGCAAGGTTTAATTAAATGGTTCCATTATTAAGAAGTGTATCCATTACTTAAATTATTATTTGGTCTTAATATTCCAAAACAGTATATTTTATACTCATGTGGCTCTTCTATAGAAATACAGTGCTGTATTTTTATGGAATGATAAATTAATAATAATATATTGATAGTACACCAAACCACTTCCTACTGCAGTAGTGCATTTGTGTTCATCATAGTTAATTATTTAGTTTTGTTGTGTTCATGTTTTAATGACAATGATCCCTGTTCTTTTTGAGATGTTTCCAATCTTGTGAATATGCAAACTTTTCACAGAAAACCTTGTCTGTGAACTTATAATGGCATTAGATCTTTCATAACATCTCATGTATTTGTCTGATATTCATGATTTATTTTTATTTATGGCATGCTTGAAATGTTATGATGTTGACATTATCCTTTGCTTGGCATAAGAATTTTAAAAAGTATTTTGAGACTTGAATTCAGGTAACATCATAGCTAAACTTTGCCACATCAGTGAAGTTATGAAAATCTTAGTTTGAAAAAAAACAAAGATAGGAGTCCATTCTGCATAAATGATTAATAACAAAACCTTTTCAAGGAAAGCAAGGTTCCCTATATTTTCTAAAGGTATTCTGCCACAGTCAGGTAAATACAATTAGTAATTCACAATAGTTTCACAAAAACCCACTATGTACTATACTTATAATAGCCCACATTTGTGGTCCACATAATTCCCAAGACACTTCAATTTCTATAACAAAAAAGGAGTACATAGACAGATAGGTAAATGGATGTGCCCTGTAATCCTTAGGTGCTCAGAAATCAGCTGTTTGCCTGTGTCATTAACCTATTAAACATTAAGCCAAAACATCAATTATTCCTGTGAAATTTGTTACATTACAACCCAAGCAATTTTGATGCTGTTCGGCAGAGACAATGACTACATGCTGACCATAGATTTGAAGGACACTTACTTCCAAATCCCTGTTCATCCCTCCTTCCAGAAGTTCCTTCACTTCAGTCTCAGAGAACCGGTGTTCCAGTTCAAGTTCCTTTGTTTTGGTCTGACAACAGCTCCCCAGGTGTTCACAAGAGCTTTCACTTTAGTGTCGACATGGGCTCATGCTCAGGGAATTCGCCTCCCAAGATGTCTCGACAACTGGCTGGTCTTACCGAGTTCTCAGGAAAAGATAATTCGAGACAGGGATGGTCTTCTTCAATTTTGTCACAGCTTAGGCATCGTGATAAATTTGGAAAAGTCCTATCTTCAACCCAGTCAAAGAATCCTTTACCTGGGAATGATCATGGACACTGCCTCGTCAAGGGTCTTCCCATGGGACCAGAGGATAGAGAAGTTCAAGACAGTGGCTTGCTCCTTCCTATCCAAATGGAACCAGCCGGCTCAGCAATGATAAGTGATCCTAGAACTTTTGGCATCGCTAGAGAAGCTGGTTCCTCAAGATCATCTTCATCTTCATTCCCTGCAATGGAGGCGGGGGGACTTTTGGTCTCCAGCAAGGGACTCTTCTCAGCTACAGGTCCCTGTCGACAGAAGTAAGAAGCGACCCTCTGTGGTGGTTGGATGACGAAAACCTGACAGGGGGAGTGTCTCTTCATTCACTTCCTCTGGAGCTCCTCCTGTTCTCAGACGCTTCTTCCAAAGGTTGGGGAGCACATCTAGATCTCCTGACTTCAGGTGTGTGGAGTCCTCAGGGCAGGAAACTTCACATCAACATGCTAGAGTTGAAAGCAGCCTTCCTAGCACTTCAGGAGTTTCAGGAAAGGGTGATGGGGCACTCCGTTGTTCTGATGTCAGACAACACTACAGTGGTAGCTTATGTGAACAAACGGGGGCTAGTGCCACACCAACTTCACTTGATAACAGTCCAGTTACACTAGTGGCTATCTACAACTCAGTGGACCTCATGGCCAGGTACATTCCAGGCAAGAGGAATGTAGCGACTGACAAGCTAAGTTGTTGGGGACAAGTTCTAGGGACAGAGTGGTCTCTGCATCAGGAGGTGGCAGACAGGCTTTCTCATCTGTGGGGGAGACCAATGACGGTCCTCTTCGCGACAAGGTTTAATAGGAAGCTAGAAGCCTATTGTTCAGTAGTTCCAGATCTCTTTGCCGTGGCAGAGGACACCCTTCAACATCCTTAGAACAACCTGGATGTCTATGCCTTTCCCCCCCTTTTGTCTGATCCATCATGTCCTGAACAGGGTGATGCAGGGGTGGGGAACCTATTTTTGCATGAAGTCCACATTGAAATTCATCGTCCCTCACAGATGTCGTATTCAATAGGTGACTGGTTTTTAGTTATTTTAAACCTTTTGTAAATATGTATTACTTAATCTAATAGAAAGACAGGAGTAAAACACTTAACATGACAAATAGTTTATTTACCTTTTACAAAAGTTAGTGATAATTTGAGATTGCTTCCTTTGAGACAGCACTTTGATATCGGGTTCTAACATAGTAGTTTTCAACATTGATTGGTATTCAAGGGTTTTTTAGTAATTAAGATTTACCTCTGAAAGCTGCAGGAGGCCGCAGGTTCCCCACCCCTGGCAGGTGATGATTTCCCAAAATCTGCGGATGACCCTTGTAGCTCCTTTATGGCCCCAAACAGAATGGTTTCTGGATCTTCTAACTGCTTTCAGCAGTTCTGAGAGAAATACCCTCTTGGCACAGTTTTCTCTGTCAACCTCATGTAGAGCAATACTATCAATCAGTAACATCCCTATCTCTTCACGGTTTGATACTATCCAGTATTTCCTGTGAGCGAAAGGCTTTTCTCACAGAGCAGCGACACAGGTGTCTGGTTACCTCAGAAGGTCTTCTTCAACCATGTATCAGGGGAAATGGGCCGTCTACTGTGACTGGTGTCATCGACCGGGTTTCTCTTCACTCGGAACCTCTATTCAGTGGATAGCTCATTTTCTGATGTTCCTCAGAACAGAAAAACACCTTTCTGTTTCTGCTATTATGGGTTACAGGGCTGCCTTGGGATTGGTTCTTTGTTTGAAGGACATGGGCCTAACTTCATCTTGGGAAATCTCTATGCTGCTCAAAAGTTCTGAACAGCCTTGTTCTCCTACAGAACTGAAACCCCCTACCTGGGATCCGTTAAGTAGTCTCACTTGAGCCCCATACGAACCACTGTGTCACTCAACAGACAGGAACTTGACCCACAAGCTGGTTTTCCTTCTAGTCTTGGCTTCTTCGAAGAGAGTGGGAAAACGCCATGGCCTGGCTTTTGATGTTAAACATACCAGGGGTTGGAAGTCAGTAGCGTTCGAATTTGTCCTGGAATTCGCGGCTAAGACTCAAAGCCCCTCGGTTCATGATGAAAGGTTTACCTCCTTTTCCATCCCTTCCCTTGGAGATTTCATTAATGACGATCCAGATGAACTGCTCCTTTGCCTCATCAGAGCACTGCGTTGCTATCTAAAAAGGACTCAACATCTCAGACTGGGATGCCGACGACTTTTTGTTAGCACAGGGCAGATCAAGAATGAAATGTCCAAGAATACTATTTCATTTTGGCTTTGTGACGTGATTAGGCATGCCTACTCCTCATCATCATTTTCTATTACCAATACTGTGCATCCAAGAGCACATGACATTAGAGGACTAAGCTCCTCCTTGGCATTCAAGAAGAACTTATCTGTTCATAGTATCCTGAATGCTGGTTCTTGGCTTTGCCAAACCACGTCCACTTCCTTCTACCTGAGGGACATTGCCCACAGGTCCTTGGACACTTTTTCCTTGGGTCTGGTGGTGGCAGCTCAAGTTGTGTAGCTCATCCAGTGCCCCTAGCAGAACAGTTTTGTATCTTGCCTAAGATGATGGTATGAAAGTGAGGATGACTGAGATAACTGGTCTCTTTTCCTTCCCCCCTTTTTTCCTTTCTTCTCTACCTACGGGCAGTAAGAAGATGGTTCCATCATACACTGTAATAGGCCAGATACAGGTAAGTGTAGTAGCTTTACTGTTGGTTTGTTTTATTCTACATGAACATACCTAACAGTAGCAAACCCTTCCTCTCTCTAGCAAGGAGAGAGAGTAATGATAACACACGTATAGGTGGCTACCTGTATTTGAACATCCTCTAATGCAATGAATTTCTGCATTGGACTTAGCCCAGTAATCTGACTTGTTGGATACTCATATATCTGACTTGTTGGATACTCATATATCTAACAGATCAGAGGCTTAGGTCTCCTTCCTTTGAGTTCTCTTATTCAGGAGGTATGACCAGGTGTGCTGAACCTCCAGTCGGTTCAGGATTCTCTTAGCTCCCACCAAAAGTACAGTGAACCCCCCGTATTCGCAGGGGATGCGTACTGCACCCCTCCCCCTGCGAATAGCTAAAATCAGAAAATACTTAAAACCCCTCTAAAAACACTTAGAACTGCATATTTTGATAGTTTAAACAAGAAAACCCTCTAAAAATGCTTATACCTGAGTATTTTAATAGTTTTATCACAAAAAGTGCATTTAGTCATGAAAATTATATGAAAATACAGTAATTAGTGAATATTTCTCAGTGAAAAATACTGCGAATGGGCGAATTTTTTGCGAATAATGGGTAGATGCGTTCCACAGGGAAATCTGTGAATACGTGAGTCCGCAAATCGTGAGAACGCGAATACGGGGGGTTTACTGTAAGTCTGTCCTAATGTTAAGACCCAGGTTTGTTCTGCATATGAACAAATGGCAAATTAAATTAATTTGCATTTTTCATTGCTAACCAACCTGCGGTCTTAACTTTCACTGCCCACACACCTGAAGTCAGAAGATCTTCTAGATGTGCTCCCCAACCTTCAGAAGAAGCGTCTGAGAACAGGAGCAGCTTCGGAGGGGCGAATGAAGAGGAATTCCCACTGTTAGGTTTTTGTTGTCTAACCACCACAGAAGGTCACTTCTTACCTCTTACCTCTGTCGACAGAGGGACCTGTAGCTGAGGAGAGTCCCTTGCTGGAGACCAAAATTCCTTCAGCTTCCATTGCAAGGAATGAAGATGAAGACACCTGTGAGGAACCCGCTACTCTAGTGATGTCAAAGAGTCCTAGGATCACTTGCCATTGCCAAGCCGGTTGGTTCCATTTGGATAGGAAGGAGCGAGCCACTGTCCTGAACTTCTCTATCCTCTGATCCGATGGGAAGACTCTTGACAAGGAAGTGTCTATGATCATTCCCAGGTAAAGGATTCTTTGACTGGGTTGAAGATTGGACTTTTCAAAATTTATCATGATGCCTAAGCCGTGGTAAAATTGGAGAAGACTATCCCTGTCTCGAATTACAGGCAGTCCCCAGTTATTGGCGGGCGGGGTTAGCGGCATTCCGGTTTTAAGGGGCTTGTCTAGCGACAAAAATCGGCAATTTTCTGCAATTTTCAGCGCCGGAAATCGCAGACTTCCGCTTATTGGCGCTGATAATTAGGTATTGGTGATGATACATACCTAACAGATGTGCTGATCCCCAGTTATCGGTGCCAATGCCTGGTTATCAAAAATCACCAATTTTCAGTTATCAGCGATTTTCGCTTATCGTCACACTGTCAGAATGGAGCCCCTGCTGATAACTGGGGACTGCCTGTATCTTTTCCTGAGAACTCGCCAAGACCAGCCAGTTGTTGAGATATCTTAGGAGGCGAATTCCCTGCACATGAGCCCACGTCAACACTAGGGTGAAAACTCTTGTGAACACCTGGGGAGCTGTCAGATCGAAGCAAAGGACTTTGAACTGGAACACCAATTCTCTGAGACTGAAGTGAAGGAACTTCCAGGAGGAGGGATGAGTAGGGATCTGGTAGTAAGCATCCTTCAAATCTATGGTCAGCATGTAGTCGTTGTCTCTGATGGCTGCCAAGACTGTTTGAGGAGTCTCCATCTTGAACCTCGTCTTTCTGATAAAGAAGTTCAACGCTGATAAGTCTATCACCTGCCTCCAATCTCCAGTTGCCTTGGAGACTAGGAAGACTCTGCTGTAGAACCCTGGGGAAGGACGCTTTACTTGCTCTACAGTGCCCTTCTCCATCATCTTCCTCACTTCTTCTTGGAGAGCTAAGTGTTTCGGAGAGCCCTGGCGGTAAGTGAGGTGAGGGAGAAGACAATCAGAGAGAGGGGGAGCGAAGTTGAAAGGTAGTAGATACCCTATCCGAAGGACATCTACCACCCATGGCTCTGCTCCATAATTCTGTCACATAGCCCAAAGGCTCGCCAGCCATTCCCCCACTGGTGGCACAGAGTGGGAGGGGCACCCACTCTATCATCTACCTCCCCCTCCTACCTCTGCCCCTATTTCCCTTTCCTGGCCTGGAAGAGCGTAACTGGAAGGGACATTGTTGGGAAGGCTTCTTCAGTGATGAAGCAGGTTGAAAAGTCTTGAGCACAGAAGGAGTCTTATAGGCTTCTTAGGAGGAGGCTGCAGATTGTGCCTTGGAACATTCAGATGAAAAGGAGCTGCTGCTTTACTCACTGCTTGTTGGACGAGATGATTATTATTGTTGGCTCAACCCCTGTCGACAGCTGCATCCAATTGATCCCTGGGGAAAAGCAGCTGGGAATCCAGAATATCGTCATTCCTCAAGGATAACAAGGAATCTACATCGACAGACCGAGCCACTTTGGAGAAAGCTGCATCTCTCCTCATCAGCAGGATATTAGCCCACAAATTAACAGTCAGATGGGTAAGCTAGGAAATAGCCTTAGCACCAGATTGCAACAATCTGATGTAAGCTGAACTATTGACTTTATTCCTTAATAAAGGGGATGAAGAAATCTTGGCAACATCTGAAGACCACAAATCCAGCCAAGAAACAGTTTGGAAGGCAGAAGAGGCAGTCGACTCCAAAGAAGCAGCTTCTTGAAAAGAAAGAGAAGAACCCTCTGCTCTGACCTGATTCAGGGTCAAACCTGGCTTCAGACGGATGACATCGGAGTTCACCTGTCTACTCAGAAGAGGCACGAGAGGAGTTGCATAATACTTCCTGTGGCAAGGTAGAGGAGGAGAGAGGAACTTAAATGATCTGCCAGAATGAAGGGAGTTATCTCGTTCTGAAATCAAGGAATTTACATGATTCAGGACTGAGTCAACATGACTGGAACAATTCAACTCAAAAGATGTCTTCGAGTCCTTCGGTCCCAGCAAGGCTTCTATTCCTGTCAGAATGATCATAGGAGTCACAGTCTTTTTAGAAAGATTATTGAGCTCATGAATGAGATTAATAACCTTTTCATAAGAAGAAACTCCTGATTCTCCAAATCCTCTGCCTCCTGGGCAAGAGGATCCCTATCTGCCTCCTCCAAAGGATTCATAGGGTTTAGAACTGGAGCATAAGATCTTTCAGATCCTAATACCTTTACGGGAGCTTGCAGTTTTGAAGCAGAGGAAAGAGAGAGCTCTCGATCACTGGTTTGAGACACAGAAGACCCTTCCTTGTACGACAGACATGCATCATCCTGTAGCCCACATCCACGGATGCGAGATGATGAATGACGACTGCGGATGTGGGAAGGCGAATGGCGGCCGCGGATGCAGGGAGGTGAACGACGGCCGTGGATGCAGGGAGGCGAACGATGGTCGTGGATGTAGGAAGGCAAACAACAGCTGTGGATGCGGGAAGATGAACGACAGCGGTGGTCCTTTCTTGAATATTGCGACGAGGAACGCCGTCGAGAATGGCGAAGCAGCGAGTCAGATGAAGAACCACGGTCGTATCCATCTCTACAGCGGTGACTAATTGTACGTCTGTCACCATCTACACAGCTGTGTCTATTCACACATCCGCGTCCAAGGGAATCAGGAGGAATCATGAAGGCCGAGACGGCCATGTCTATTCACATCTCCATGTCCAAGGGAATCAGGAGAGGAATCACAATTTCTTCTGGGCGACTGTGATTTGGAACGAAGATGTCTAGGAGACATAGGCCTGACAGGACTTCTAGGAGGTTCTACCACATGGGATTTCTTGATTGGAGCCTTGTCGTCCTTCCTCCTAACTTGAACAGGACACGGAGATGAAAGAACAACTGTAGAGTCTCTCAGCACGAGATTCTTGATGGCGAAAGGATGACAGACAAGACACATTTTCCACAGGAACATGTACGTGTGCAGGAGAAAAATGGCCATGGTCCAAAGGCAAAGAAGAGATGGCCTTCTGTTTCTTGGGGAGAGGAGCTGCAACAGTCATTAATCCTCCAACATTTGATGCGGGAACAGACAGAAGGAGCAGACGACAAAGAAGAGGATGACGAAGATGAAGAAGACAACAAAGACGAAGGAGATCTACACCGTCTCCTCTTAAGAAAAGGTCGTAATTCACTCAAAGGGCCAAGTCAACAGTATCGCGTACAGTTTGAACGAGAGAGGAAGCAGATGGCACAACCGCAGATGATGTCATAGTAGGACTAGGCTGTGATGTCACGGGAGAAGACAAACTCTGAACGCGATCTGTGGGAGCAATTGAAGCTGAGCAGGAGTTGACCCAGGATGATGCATTGAGAGAACCAATGGCATCTCGCTAAAAGGCGTAATGCGAGAACCAGTAGAGTGAAGGCCGGGAGGGTTGGGAACTGTCATGGTGGCCGACACTGAAATGAGTAATAACATGAAATGAGACAGTAGGCCATCTAAGGTTGGTACCCCAGATAGGCCTAACGAAGTCCAAACAACTGACATCTGCACATCTGAGCCTGAAACAGAGGAAAAAGATGGCGCTGCCCCCACTCTGCCGAGAGGGGAAACAACCCCCCGAGAGAGATGGGGCAGCATGAGGCATACAGTATTCAGAGGACCTTCTCCCAAAACTCCCGAAGATGAATCAATGGAAGAGAAGGAAGGAGACAAACTTGACAAGGAAGGAGAAGCAAGGGGAGAAGCAGAACAATGAGGAACCTGAGAAACACCCATCAAAGGAGGAGAAAATCCTTCCCAAGATGGCGCCTCTGACTTCCTCTCGTGCTGCTCCTTCATGGCAAATCTCTTCCACTGCACAGGAGGCCAAGAACAACACTCAGGGCAAGGGTTAGTCACATTACAATCATTTGATCTGCACCTACTACAAGCTGAATGGGGGTCAGTCTCAAAGGAAGCCATATAACGCGAGCAAGGATAGGAGCCTACACCAGGACATTTTCTCCGAGTCTTAAGGGAACTTTTAGCAGGGTTTTGGGATTGCATGACAAAAACCAAAACACAGGCACACTAAACACTGATCACAAAAAACCAAAAAACATGGACAAGGACAAAAACATCAGGCTATGGAGAGGAAGGAGTGAAAGAAATGACCTCTCTCTATTGCTGTAAGAAGAAAAATAAGACATATGGGGTTGAGATCAGGTAGATGGCCGCTTCCCATCTCATCTTCTTGATGGATGCCAGACGCCACCAATTCCTTGCATGAACAATTCTTGTTTTTATTTTTACCAGTTTCCAGCTGGTGCCAGAAGATTTATCCTAATGTTAAGACCCAGGTATGTTCCGTGTATGAACAATCTTAATTTCATTCACAGTAACTAAAAAATTATAAAACATCTGGGTTTTCTTTATTTTGAACTACACTGTATATATCTCACTCCAGAATCCCCAAATAACAACAATAATCTCCTGCATGACAGACAGTACACCTGCTACCCAGCAAAGTGATGATGTCATTATCATTTACCATTGCCTTATAGTGCAATGATTCTGAATAGGATGAATCTCTAGTTTCATTTTCACTAAAATCATCCACCACTGTAATCATCATCAAGAATTTAATCTACTGTATTACTCTTGGTGCAAAAGTAGATTGTCTTTTGGAGCAGTTAGCATGAAGTATGTATATGCAAAACAAAAATCGACACAATTTCAAGCTTAAAGAGGCACTAACTCTATCTTGGTATAGTACTCTTGTGCAGATGCTGGCAGATGGAATTACCAAGAGAAAAAAGTTGCCAGATAGTACAGTACTTTCAGCTAATTGCAAACATAAACTGACACATGTAGAAATACAACCAGTTCTGGTGCTTTAACACTTGAATTTGACTGTAGTTAATAAAAGCATTAATGGAAAGAAAGAACTACCTTATTTTCTTTGTCTCGTCATCGTCTACTGTAATTTTTCTTTTGTAAAGAGATGGTGTAATTCTTGTTACTCAGTGATTTTTAAGCTAGTGATTGCTATTTCTCAAAAAGGATTTGTAAGTAGTGCTTTCCTTTTAGTTCAGAGGAAAAGCAACTGCTCATTTTTCAGCTAGCATTACCTTCTTGTTCTTGTCAAATTCTAATTTCAATATAGTCAAGTAATTTTTTTATTTGCAGCTTTCTCTAGTTAGGATTTTTGGTGTTAGGAGTGCTAGTGGTTAATAATTACTATATTATAAGCTATTTAGCAATCACTGTGTTCTAATTAGCACCTGGTCAGTTTTTCACTATCTTAGGCTTGTTTGTTTAGGACTACCTTATCAGGCTCGATGCCAGGTTGACAATGGGGGGTTCAGTTGGTGTAAGGTGGAACTTTGAAGGCGGGGGCGTGGGGGCTGCCTAGACCGCCAGTGGGGCCCAGGGGCAGAGCCCTGGTGCGGGGGGGGGGGGTCCAGGGGCCAAAGACCCCGTAAGCTACAGGGTTTTAGGAGTACTGTTCGCACTGTACACAACTGTACTTTCCAGAAAGCAAAGCACGATAAACAAACATGTACAGTATTTGAGTAATTTAATGAAGATAAACATGCACAGAGTAAGTACCTAGTCTTTATTTATAATTAGCAAGTCCAGTTGCATTCACCTTGTGTCTTTTGCAAACAGCTTAACAACCCTTTCAAGGTTTACCTCCTTGTCATAGCAAATATGCAGGAGAGCCAGGGATGTATGTCTGCCCTCAGTCATGCTGGCATGCATTTATGTGTGAAGGCGCCTCATAACACTGGCCGCTCCACTCACATTCGCAGGATGTGACTAGTAGGGTGCATGCAATTAAAAGTAAAATCCTAATGTTGGGGAAATGGTGTGGGTCACACTCCTTTATTGCTGCTGCTGGGGTAGCAGGCCTGTTTTCACTTGGAACCCTTGAGAATTTCACCTTCCATTGCATGATCTCTTGGGGCACCAGTTCTGGCGAAGGCAGGTCAGAGCTGTATGTTTCAATGGCATCTTTCAGATTCACTTCTTTTTCACCACAAATGACAGAAGGCACAATTCCAAGTAGTGAAGTTGCTGTGATTGAGAGTTTAGAAAAGCTCTCCTGAAAGTTCTATACGATGTAATCCAGAAGTGGGATTGCCAGATTCATTTCATAGTGCTCAAAAGGAGCCTTTGTCTTTACAGCACTTCAGTGTTGCTGCCTTTTTGTCATGCAAGGCATGCAGGGATCAACTTCAACTTTTTCTGCCATTTCCACTGCCATTTCAAAAATTCTGTTGTATCCAACATCCTTTTTATCCACACTTTCCCTTTCCAATTGGTTATCTTTTTTACATCATCTATTTGATGGTGGGCATCAATGATGTCCAGAGTGGAACTTGTAATTTCACAGTGATTCCTGCCATGTGTGAAAAAAAGGTACTGGTCCACTGTGACAAAAACAGTGATGAAATCAAAACTGGTTATTCCTGAGAGGATCTGTCGTGCCTCGGATTTATTTTGGGACTCCCAGTCCACATAATCTTTGAATGTTTTCTCCTCTTTGTCCTCTAGTCCATAGCCTATCATCTCTAAAGTTTGGAAAATAAATGTGTGTCCTTTAAGGAAATGCTGGTAGGCACTGTCATGCTCAGCCCAGCAGGTTTCGCACAGGTCTAAGAGAGCTTTTCGCTTGTACTGTATATGTCTTTGACACATTCTTTCACAACTTTTTCTAGAAAGCCATTCTCTTCAGGCTGTTCAGAAAAAATCTGCAACAGTGTTTCAGTTTGTCCAGCATGTTTCAAATTGCTGGACTCCCACAACAGTGACTAATCACAAGGATCTTTCCTTAACAGCATCATAAAAATGTACAGTGATTTAAAAAAGTATCCAAATGATACTTTTGTGTCCATTTTCGCAACACTGGCCAGGTGGAACTCCAGGTGCTCTGTGGGGGGTTTATCTGAACCCCCCCCTGGCTACAGGCCTGCTTATTCAGTCTAGCAAGTGATTTTTTATTATCATATTCTGTTGAATAATAGGTTCTTCTGTACTTAACGATCAATCTTTTCCCATTGCAGTTATTTTTGCAAATTTTACCTGATGTGTATTTTTCATGCAGACTTAATGAGTTTTCTTCCTGCTTTGTTTATATAGGCTTTACTTAGTAGTTTCATATACTGTACAGTATGTTTAAGTGTCCAGTGATTGATGAATAATGAATCTTGTATGTCACACCATGGTAAAATACTGTACTGCAAAAAAGAGAACAGGGAAATAAAATATTTATTTCTCAAACACTTATCTAGAAATTCTAATTGTAAACATAAATGTAGTACTGTATATGCAAAATCTAAATTAGCTAACTAGTTCATTGTTCAACCTACTGACATCAAATAACCTAAATACCAAGAAACACTGGAAATACCAGAAACTCAGTTTACCTTACGCAAAGGCTGCGTTATCCACCCACATACACTAACAAAATTTTTTTTACAAAAACTGTTCTTGCTAGCTAACGTTCAGAAAACTCTGCATTCAGTAATGAAAATACATACCTCAACAATATATTACTAATTCTTATCTCTCAGGGTAAGGGAGGGTGAATGGATGAAAAGATGAATTTTGATGAACTGAATTGCTGTGGTTATGTAAATTCATTGCTTTATGATACAGTAAAGATCCAGGGAATTCTATAAACCACGTACAACAGGGCAGGCAGATGACAAGTACGACAGTTATGTATGTGCTGGTTATCTAGGTGTTTGTAAGTGCATGCATAGGGCTGCTGCCACTTTTTTTGTCATTTAGGTGAAGCACTGAAGTGTCTGAGGGACTCCAAGACCATGAATGTGGACTAATTATATGTCATGATTTTGTGGTAAAAAACATTTACTTAGTTTTATTCATGTATAAATGTATTAATTAATGCCTTATTTGGTCATTCATTCTCTGCATTCTTCCGATTATAATTTTACCATATTGGAGATCTTTAATTAGATTAGCTTCTAATGATAATGGCCTAAAAATTTAATTAAAGGCACTGTGGTACAAATAATTAAGAAGATATTCTTATAGGAATTTAATGACTCTTCAATTAGCGTTTTTCCAAATCGATTTCTGATGTTGAGCAAAGAACTACCTTTGGTTAAGTAGCTCAAGAACATATACATTTGACTATCAGATTTTCACTCTGCATTATTGCCCGTTTTCTGTGTGAGTATGCCTTATATGAATGACCATTTGTATACCCATTCTCATCAAGAGTTGAATTGCAGAAGGTTGTATGATATTTTGTATATTATTTTGGCATGCTGTGGCTTGCAGATTTGTACCTCACTGGTGCGAAATGAATTGCACTTTACCAGACAGAAAAGCAAACTTAGTTTATTGCATTTCACAAGAATTAGAGGTGGTAAACTAAAAGGAAGTGTGCAATAGGAACATTTTGCATGAAATGGGGATGTTATGTGGGCACCACATATCAAACTTGAAAGTGAACTGTAAGAATAAACCTAATTAAAATTTCACTATCTACTGTATACTTGCACAAAAAAAAAATATGGCGGGGACACAGTCAGCTTGCAGTTGTTTACTGTCTGGTAAGGAATGGTGTCCTGTGATTTTTATAGTATGGGCTTTATTTAACAATCTTTGCCCTCATGCAGAAGTATGTTTGATAAATATAGTATGTACATTAGAGAATATAGTTATTATGACATCTTTTTTTTTTCCAAGTTTAATAGTACTGTAGATCAAGTTATCATATACAGTCTAGAAATCTTTAATTCATATCATAGCTTGACTTTATTTGCTCTGATTTCAAACAAATTTTCCTGTTAGGTTTTGGTGCATCTTAGATATTTTAGCTTGTTTTATTAACATTATTCTAATTTGCCTTGCTTTTAAGAATTTTTATTAGCTCAAGCCTGTATGCAAGTCACTATCTTCCGTTATCATCACCCATGATCTTGTCCATGGGGTACTGTTTTCTGGAGACTTCCTAATTTTACCCATATCTTCGTCACACAGATCTGCTGGGTTTATCAGACGGAAATACTCATCCTCCTAAGCAGCTTAACAACCAAGGTATTCATCACACACCAACACGTATATTTGCATTACTGCATGTCTTTTTGATTGAAAGGGTAATGATGAATATAATTCTCTTTGGCCAGGTATTTTAAACACCTTGATACAGAAGGGTTTAAAATGAGGCTCAGGCAGCAATTGGTGGGAGTTAATGGGGATCAAGTCCTCAGAAGCTGTTCTGCATAGGATGATGTTTAGAATGCTGGTTTAAGCACCCAGTAGTAATGTTTGATTGTATGTGAATAATGCCTCAGCCATTCTGCTTTAGACTTACTTTCAATTTGCTTATCTGATACTTTCAAGTTGATATTTTTCATTACATCAGCATTGTTACCTATCTACTAAAGTCAATTTCAATTTCCCTTCTTACAACCCAGACTTTTTCGGGTAAGTTTATTCTGATCTTCCTAATTGGGTTGTTCTTTCAGATCAAGTCTGAAGTCTGTCTGTATATTCAAATTGTGCATAGTGAGTAGATTACAGTACTGTGCAATGAAAAATATTTTGTGGCTCAGTTTCAGAAGCTTGATCTATAGCTGTGCTTATTGATAGATCTCATTGGATATTGACTAAGGGAGATATGTACTGTACAGGCAGTTGTAAATACGAATGCTTTAGGTATTGAGAGAATAAGGCATGCATAGTGTACCTTGCTGTCAGCATGCTAGAATGTTTGCAGTTTGAATGATAATTAATCCTTTCAACTTCACCTTAAAGGATTGGCTTAAGTTAATTTAGAAAAGTAGGATGTAACCTAATAGGAGAAGGTAGCACATTACATTATCCATGAGATGGTGCGAGATCAATCAGAAAGGGAAAAAAGGAGAGATTTAATAGAAGAGGTACAAGGGAAGAAAAGGGCTTACCATGATTTTTTTTATCTTTATCCCAAAGCAGGAAAATTAGAATATTATATCACTCAATGCACTTTACAATTTTATGCTAAAAATTTTGTTTAAACTTGAAAATGCAGAAGCCTTGAGATAAACTACATCTGTTTGTACAACTGATAAACCCAGTACTTTACATAAGCCCATTTCACTAGCTGAAGTCAAGAAACTATCCAGAATTATCACTGTACAGAATGTACACTCATTCTCATAGAACAAGCAACATGGCCATTTACAGTACTTGACAAGTAGGTTTCCAAAGATGGGATCCCATGATGTCTAGCCTCTTGGTATAGTTATGGGTCAGCAAAAAGTAGATTTCAAAACCTAATCCTGTAAATTTACATTTGTTTTTGCTCTAGCTAGATTACCTGGGATTTTTATTTTTTTTTTTTTTACTTTTACGCTCCATTTTTCTTCTTTATTTTCTGGAAAGTGAAATTATTTGATTTGATGTCCAGACATTTTAAGAAAGAACATAACACTTCAATTAGTGACTAGCTCCCTAAGTTCTACTATACTTAAATAGAGATGTTCTGTACAGTATTGCCTGGAGACAAGCAGGCTACTGGTGGGAGAGATCTACATCAGTATAGGGACCTACTGCATGGCTCTCAATTGTCAACCTTCAAGGGTTTGGGATCATCAGTCTCCAAGAGCTAAGGATTATAAACCTCAAAGGGCTTTGGATCATAAACCTCCAAGGCTTCGGGATCATCAGCCTCAACCTTGAGCTCAAGGTCATCCACTAAAACAGGTGAAATTTTGCACTTGATTCTTAAAGTGACCACAGAGAAGACTCAAGGGCCGTTGCCGTCGAAGGTATGAGTTATAGATGAAAAGACTGAGGCCCTTTTAGCAATTTTCTGAAACAGGTCATAGATGATGGGCTGTTTAGCAGAATTTACTCTCTATTTGCCTATGAGTTCTTGTACATGGCATGGTACTCCATGACTGAAGCTGTTAAAGAGGAAACATCTCTCAACAAAATTGAATGTCTCTTCTGATAAGGTAACCTTCTACTCTCTTCCCCTTCATTGCTGCTGCTGTTATTCTTTATGTCTAGCGCCTTTGAGATGGTAACCCTCACCTTCAGAGATTCCAGTGACACGTGAACGTTATGTCAGATTAAAATCATTTTATAATAAATGCATTGTAAATGCATCTACATTTCACAACAATGAAACCTGTAATGTCACAAGATGCTTGTGTTATGTGAAAGAAGTAGTCTGCTTGAGAGTAGGACTCAAGGCTGCCTGGCTGGGCAGCATACACAAGCAGTCTCCTACAGCCACTGGTATTGTTCAGATAAGAGGTCTTTGATCTTACTGTCTTCTTACTGAATCTCTGTCAATCCTTGATATTTTGTGTTTGTTCATGAAGTAATACTGTAAAAAGTCAGTGGGAAATACCTACAGTACATGTGTTACAGCATTGTTTTGCAGGGAAAGAGCACTTGAAATCACAAGATGCTGTTGAATTTCCAGCACCAGTGGAAATGTCAAACCACTTTTGTTTACTACAGCTGAGTAGGTTATACAGCATTCCTCGATCCTTAGTAAATAGCTGAGGGTGCCAGATTGTTTTGTACATGATGTAGAAGAACGTGATATTAGTGATGAATTTGCAATTCTGAAAAACAGTGATCAAACTTCTAGTGAAGATCACATTCTTTTTATTTCCCAAGCCAAGCAAGGGGGACAGAAGAGGTTAAACCATGCATTCATGTGTTAGGGAAAAAGAAACTGGCTTCTCCTTTCCTCCTCCTCTGTCTCTACCTCTGCTTCTGCATGTGTCCTTACCTCTGACCTGCTTGTGGAAGAAGAAAGTGAGAGCTGAACCATGGACCAACAACTGCCATGTGCGCTTGATTTCACAATTTTGCCAGGCATGACAGTTTCGGTACCACGGATTCCTTTTGGTTTTATTTGATTTTTCCTACAAGATGTTCTTTGGTAGTATATGGAAGGGATGAATAAATACAAGAACTTTTGCAAAGACACTTTTCATCAGATAGCTGGGTATAAATAGCTGAGATGCAGCATTGTCAATGTACAGTAGTGCATTATCTGTGCAACCATGCAGTGTTTTTATGGGAGTGGTAAAAATACTCCAAGAATGGATATACTGGATGTATTCCAGCACTACTGACCCCTTTGGGTTTCACTAAGGTTTATTTTTTAATCTACAATAAAACTCCTTTGGTAGATCATGGATATAAATAAATATACAGTTCTGAAGAAATGCTCTTCAAAGGACTAAGCATATGTAGCTTGGATGCAACACTGTCAACATAGCACATTATCTGGGTACAGTATACTGTACATATTTTGATGAGGGGGTAAAAAGTTTAAAAAATAAATGCATTGATCACAGAAACGAGAGAGAAAAGGGAATGTCTTTTCACCTTACACAGTATTTTGTGAAATACTGTACAGTAATCTTTCTCTTAACTGCACAAATAGATGCAAAGGAGGTACTGTATAGACACCTGCAATATGTGGATAAGGGAATAAGGCAGTCCCCGGTTTACGACGGGGGTTCCGTTCTTGCACCGCGTCGTAACCCGAAAATCGTCGTAAGCTGGAAAATCGTCGAAAATCGTCAAAAATCATAAGAAAACCTTACTTTTAATGCTCTGGGTGCATTGAAAACGATGTAAACTGCATTATTATTGTTTTACATCAAAAAACCTTCAAATTATGATTATTCTGCCGTTTTGGGGCCATATTTCTTCCGTCGGATCGGCGTACGACGCGTCGTGACCCCGGAACATGCGTCGTAAGCCAGGAAATAATTTCTGATGAATATATTTGAAAAGCGTCGTAACCTCGGAACGTCGTAAGCCGGAACCGTCGTAAACCGGGGACTGCCTGTAAGTATTCCTAAGCTTAGTCAGAGCTCGGCTATCTCCAAATAAAATCAACAGAATCCACTGAATTAGGAACAATACTGTGCTGAAGCAAAAGAACAATTCCAATAAATATATTTTGCCTGAAGTACATCCATAAGCACAGTGCTTTAGGAAGCAAAATGTCTCACCTAAGATCTTTATCATGATATCCGAACTATGAAATCACAAAAAAGCATGTACTGTTCTACCACACAAGTGGTCCCTAAAAATTGTGGTAAACTATTGTATTGTATTTATGTATGTATGTACTGTACTATATTTTCTAGAGTAAACAAATTGTGTAAGAAGAGCTGTAGTCCCTTCTATACTAAAGCAACTTATTTCTCTACTAATGGAACATTAGTGATGACCCATCAACAATGGTGTACTGTACTGTACTGTACTGTATAGATGTTCATACAACTAAATCATGGGCCATTGATCTCCCTATCTCTTGCTCTCTCACACATTTAACTTACCTACTATAAAAGATAATAAAAGATTTGCCTACTATAAAAGATAATAAAAGATTTAAGTGCTTCCACAGACGTTTTCCTGAGTGTTCAGTAGCAGACATGAGCCCTACCACATATGAAAAAATGTAACTACAGTTTGTATGGCACTAAAAGTCAGATCACACTCAGTCACAAGATCACAAGACTGAGGGTGAATCATAAGAGTATTACCCCATTTCCTTCTGAGAACCTCCTCAACATCAGTAAGCCATCAGCAAACAACAATTACAGTAAGACAATCAGCATACCTACAGTACTGAGCAAGCTTGACTGGCTTAGCAAATGTTATAAATGTACTATTTTTTCTCTATTCAATTTGATATTTGCTTTACATCTGATGTTAATTCATTTGCACAATATGGGTTCTATCCACACTTCAATGATTTTGTGCAGTTAAATGCATATGCTCTTCACAGTGAAAATAGCATGGTTAAAGATGAAGAGTGGAGGTCAAAAAAATGGGATAAAATCACACTCACAGTTTGTGTCAATAAAATGGAACCTTCCTCTACAAATGAAAGGCTTGTTCTTGGAGTACACATTATACCTTGTAAACAGTGCAATAAGTTTTACACTGGAGAGACAGGTGAGAATTTGGAAATCAGGACAGAAGGGCTATTGCTCGAAATGATGAGAGGAGTGTAGTTGCAGCACATTGTTGGCAAGGCAGTCACTGAACAGACTTAAATTACCTAAATGATATACAAATGTGAGGACATGAAAATTAAGTGGTTGGCTGAAGGTGCCTTGTCGAATAACATATTTGTGAGGACATGAAAATTAAGTGGTTGGCTGAAGGTGCCTTGTCAAATAACAATCTCAGCATTTTAGGAAATGAATCTTTTGCTAAATGTGATAAATAAAAATATTAAAAAAAAGGCTGTGCACTATTGCCCAGGAGTTTAATCAAAGTAAATCCTTTAATGGGTTAATTCTCAAGGGTCTACCCATGCAAAAAACTTAATTATATTGACTCGGGTACATTAGGCCATACCTTTGTGGGATTAGTGTATCCCAAAGGTTCTAAATTATTCAAACAAAAGGGCTTTCCTTTTCCATCAAGAATGCAATGTTATGGTCAATTCCTCATACAGTAATGACAAAAAAAAAAATATATATGCGAGAAAAAGATCCATGTGTAAAATTTGTTGGTGTATTAGGCTACCAACTCAAAATTTTATGTTTAAAAGATTTACACAAGAAGGTCTTTTGTCTCCTACAATTGTCAATATGTAATACAGTAGTTCCTTGTATGCTAATAATAATTATATGTCGCTGTTTCAATGGCATTCAGCTTATATAGTCTCCTCTATTTTACTTGGTAGGTAGATTGTGTAAGAAATTCCCAAAGGACTTGGAAAGATTTAGTGCTGTAGTTGTTTATTTATAAACTCCTACTTTTTGATGCACACACAGGTGGTCATCTACAGAGAGAACAAATAGAATACAAAAGTGTACAGGTGCATATGGTGGAGGAGGAAGTTTAAGATTGGTGGAAGTCTAGGCAGGTTGAATTGTCACTGGTTAGTTATAACACCAGACATTTTTGCTGTAAAGCTTACACCCTAAGATACTGGGTTTCTGTTGGTGTGTTTCCCACGGTGCGACTGATGTAATGGCTCACTTTGATGTAGGGTGTGTTATTCATCTTATTTCTCCCTCTTGGTATTTGGTGACAGTGGTTACTCATGATTTTTTCTGTCTGTCTCTCTTCCATCTGGGTGTGAGGTCAGCCTATGTTGTTTTCTGATAAACCAGGAATGGCAGATTGTTCATGTGGTGGTACTGATCATACATTCTCTCTATCTCTCTCTTCAAGTCTTGATGGTATTTGATTCCAAGTGATTTCTTACATTTCTTCTTAAATTCAGTGTCATTTATATTATTTATGCTGGGATTGTAGGATATACAAGGTTTAGAGAAGTGTCAGACATTGATGGTCTGCTGCAGTTTCTGTAATTTTTATTGCCTTAATCAATTCTTTTCCTTCTGGTCCTCTCCCATGTTCATATTTGTAGTGATTAAATATGGTACCTCCTTGTAAGTGACTTGAGAGATGCATTGAGAGCTTAGTACTCGTCATCCTGATGAGTGATTGGTGGCATCCATCCACTGGGGATTAAGTTCACAGATATTACTTTTATTGTTCTTCAAATCTTTCTCTATGTGTTGGATTGTCTCATCCTCTGTTATGGGAGTGACATTCTCTTTTAGTATTTTTTTTTATGGCTCTTTTATCTTCCAGGTATTTTTGGTGCATATGGTTTTAGAAACAGAGTTTGATTGTAATTTTTGCCATCTCTGTTGGTGAGTTTTCATTGGCACGCTACTTATTTAGTGTAATTCTGTCATTCTATTCAACCATTTTGTTTGAGAAACCACTGTTGATGAGCAACTGTGCAGATGCCTCAATTGCCTTAGTAGTGTCCTTCCAAGTAGAACAGTGCACAAGGGCATGATGTAACAAAGTATCCACTACAGATATCTTGCACATGTCCAAGTACTCACTTGAGCCATTGAAGCACAGACCTGGATTTGTTGGTTTTCTGTAAACTGCAGTGGCGTACCCTGTCAAAGTCTGTTGTATGCAAGTATCCAGGAAGTGGAGGGCACTTTGTTCATGTGTCAACTGGAGGACAGAGCACTCATTCAAAGTTCTTCTTATGGTTTCTTTGTACTCTTCGATGTTGACTCTCACGAAGTGTTGTCAACTTAGTGGTGGTATTGGGGTGGAGCAGGGTATCATTTTGAAGACCCTGTCCTCTATGTTGCCCATTAGTAGTTGGCAATTAGAATTCTTAATGTGGATCCCATTGCCACACCATCTTGGAATATGTGATTTAGGCATAAAGCCAAGCACTGGGACCCACAGGGTCATTCAGTGCTATGATGAGAACGAATGAAAATGCAAATGATATAAATAATGAATTTAAAATTGATATTCTAAAGATCAGTGTTTAAAATGGTAAAGTTGAAGATATTCAATTTTTAATGGAATTAAAAACTGCTATAAATAAGAAAAAAAATACATATCTATTTAAAATTATAAGATATTTTTATAAAAACCAAAAGCCTTTAAAAAACTCAAAACAGGGCCAGCATCAATGTTGTCTCCTACAATTTCTGTCATGGTTTTACCATCTAAATGGCACATCTGCCTCTCATTAGCATACCTAGTGCAGTGAACCAAAGGGCTATCACAGTGAACAAACACTGGAGCACTA
Organism: Macrobrachium rosenbergii; assembly: GCF_040412425.1. NCBI lineage: Eukaryota > Metazoa > Arthropoda > Malacostraca > Decapoda > Palaemonidae > Macrobrachium > Macrobrachium rosenbergii. The sequence continues at coordinate 51,989,688 of NC_089756.1, forward strand.
CTACCATCAAGAAGAAAACTGTGTGCAGTCGACAGTGACCAATCCTCAGCCTTGTTAGAATAACTTCAGTCCTATTGTTGCCTTGATATGATGATTGCCAAAATCCTATTTGAGGTCTAATAGTTTTTAACTTCTTATTACTGTATTAGCAAGAAGGGGAGATGACCATTGCTCCTGCCACTTACTTAATATATAATTGCGAATAGAGATTTCATATCAAAGTGGGGAACTATATTTATATCAATTTCTCTTTTGGTACAAGCATTCTTTGCTTCTCTGCTTCTTTTAATTCTCATCAAGTGTCGGAGGCCTAACTCCTCTCGTTGTAAATCAAGTGGAAGTTGGTGCGTGTCCACATAAATGATTCTCAACAGATGTTGGAAAAGTCCCAGAGCAAATACAAAAACCCATATTGTGGACTACATCAAGTTCATGGAGTTTACTTTTGCATGCTGATGAATAAATCTGACATCCATAATCCAATTTTCATCTACATAGTGCATCATATAGTTGTGGCAAAGGTTTCTTATCTGCAGCCCCAAGTTAAAGCCAGAGATCACTTTCAAAAGTCTGGGAGATTCTTTTATTTTCTACTTAAAATTTTCAATATGCTTAGACCAAGTGAGTTTGGAATCAACAGTAATTCCTAAAAACTTTACGTCACCTGCATATGGTAGAACACACCCATCAAGTTTCAAATTTGGTACAGCTTCTTGACGTCTACACCTAGTAAAATGAACAGCAATTGTCTTACTTGTAAAAACATGAAGCCATTTTGTTTTGCCCATCTAGAGATAGAGTTGATGGATTTTTGTCAATACCTGCAAGCCGATTCAGCACCATATGCAGTGTAATACATAGCTAAATCATCAACACAAAAAGTGAGGCCCATACAGGATTTGAAATTTCATTTATGAAACTATCAATGGCAGCAGCAAAGCAAGTTACACTTAGCACACCCCTGTGGAGCACCTTCTTCTAGTTTGAATTGGAAAGACAAAGTATTTCCTATTCTTACTCTTATAGACCAGTCTGTTAAAAAGGAGTTAATGAACATAATCATATTTCTTTTTATGCCTAATTTATGTAGCTGCTTAATAATTCCATGACACCATGTTGTATCATAAGCTTTTTCAAAGAGTACACCAATTGTCTGGCACTGGTTTACAAAGCCCTGTTGAATTTGATTAGAAAGTCTTAGCAGTGGGTCCAGGGTACATCTGTCTTTGTGAAAGCCAAACTGGAGCAGAGAAAGTAATTTGTGTTTCTTAATACCAGACTAAACAAGAGTTGATCAGCTTCTCCATCAGCTTGCGTACACAGCTAGTAAGAGCTATGGGTCTGTAACTAGTAGTTTGATGAAGGTCTTTATTCAGTTTTTGAATTGGAATTACTACAGCAATTTTCCATCCATTTGGTAAGATTTCAGTATCCCAAATTTTATTAATAATCTTCAAGAGGTAAATTTTTGCCTTCTCTGGTAACTGTCGAAGCATTACATACAGGACAGTATCCTCACCAGAAGTGTCATCCATTGAAGAAAGGGCATCTTGTAGCTCATGAAGAAAGAATTTAGCATTGTAAGCTTCATTACCACCAGATAAAAATAAAGGAACCTGGGAGTTCCTAATCCTCTGAAAGTTGGTGGGATAAGTATTTGGACTTGAAATATTGGAAAAGTGCTGACCTAGGTATTCAGCTACATCTTTGGGACTTGCAATTAGTGAATCTCCAACCTTTAGAGAGGGTGCTTTAGGAGGAGAAAATTTCCCTGCAAGCTTCCTTACTTTCTTCCAAACTATTCTGGATGGAGTTTTTGAATTAATCCCATTTATGTATATATCCATGTACTGTACTGTATTTCTTTTTGCACTAAGAAAATATCGATGCTGTTTGGTTATAGCTCATTGATATATTATCTTAGCAGCAGATGTGCCATATGACTTGTATTACTTATAGCATCCTTTAATTTTTCTGAGAGAAGCACATTTCTTATCCCACCCTGGGACAGCAGGTCTTCATAGTTTTCCACTTGTTCTTGGTATAGCAGCCTCTGTACTTGTTAAAACTGTTTTTGAAAAATAGTTGTATGCTTCTAAGTGGCATTTAAAAGATTCATAAGTTTTTTCTAATTTTATACCCGCCTTATATTTCACCCAGTTTGCTTCCATTACCTTCCATTCTGGTGGTGCTTCTGTAGGAACATTCCTGGCAAACTTCAAATGGATAGGAAAGTGATCACTACCGTGCAGATATTCATCAACAGACCGGTTAAAATCTAAAGCTATGTCTGAGAAACATACTCCAACCAATAGCTGAATAGGAATTAAAATATATGTTATGGTAAGTCATCATACCATCATTCAGAAGCACAATATTATCATAATTATTACTGTAATAACTTTCTCTATCACTTTTCCCCATTATCTATACGATCACCTCCCCACAACGGATTGTGTTCATTAAAATCTCCTAGAAGCATGAATGGTGATGGTAGCCAAGAAAAAGCAGATCTAGGAGGAAGGTAGATGGAACAAACATTAATCTGCTTGTCTAAAACTATCTTTAGTGCAAGTGCCTGTAAATTTGTAGTAAGGGGTGTTTGACAGTATTCAAAAGATTTTCTCACAATAATAGCAGCTCCCCCAAGTGCATGGGAGTTGGCAGGAGGAGCAGAGGAGAAAATCTCATAATTATGCCCAGGATTAAAAATCTCAGGGCCTAATTTGGTTTCTGGTAGGTGCACTATACAGTACCAGAATTTCTCTCTCTCAACAGGACTTTTAGCCCTTCTGCACATGTACGCAGTCCTTTACAATTCCACTGCAAGATATCAAAAGATGCCATTATGAAGAGACCTTTTCAGTTGGCTGACCAAATGAAGAATATGAGACCCTTGAAAGAGAGGGCTTACCTGAGGGAGACTTGGTCATACTAGCCTTTCTTGGTGGTCTATTCTCTCAGAGGAGGAAGACTATTTTGATGGCACAATTTTACATTTCCCTTGCCTTGTGACAGAGGAGGAGATGGGGAATGGGTACATAATCTTTTATAACTTGTCATTTCATATTCCATATTTATCTGATGTACCTCTGCCACATGAGATACAGAAGCCTGCAATCTCTCTTGTGGAAGATTCCCTAAATCTGGGAGTGAGATTGCCTGGGATGCCTCTACAGATGAGGCCAGGAAGGCTTCTCAAGAAGCCTGAAGTGCCCCTAAAGAAGGGGTTTGAGAAGCTCCCACAGAGGAAGCTTCTGAAGCTTGAACAATTTCAAGCTCTGAATTCAGGAAGCTAATTCAAGGGATGGAGCTCCTTTGCCTAGGCTGAGGAGCTATATTACTTATAGAAGGATGAAATTCCTTCTTTGGTAGAGGTTGTTTGCTAGGGGAAGTGGAATTACTATATTTCTGTTTCACTACATCAAAGTGTGGTGCATGGGCTAGCAAAGTTTCCTGTTCGGCCTTGTAAGATTCACAATTCCTGTCTCTAGGACAATGTTCCCTCTTACAGCTTATGCAATTCAACTGTCTTGAACAATCACCATGCTCTGGGAGACAGCAGGTACCACAGAGCTTAGGTCTTGTGCATACCTGGGATGGATGACCATAACCAAGACAGTTGAAACACACGAGTGGCTGGGGCTTAAAAGGATGAATATTCATTATTTCTTTTTCAGTTTCAATGAAATTTGATAAGTCTTCATCATAAAATGTAAAAATAATCATGGAAGACCTAGGTACTTTAAATACTCTGCAAACATTAGGAGGACACATATCAAGGATTTCCTCCTCTGAAAATTCATATACTGTAAGTCCTGGTGGAAGATGACACATTTAGCATAGCTAAAATTGTAGTGAGGCATTACTTCTTTGATCTTACCTTCTGGGGTAATCCTCCAGTTGGATATCATGGTTGCCTGTTCCACTGATTCAGCATGGATCAAAAAGCTGTTATGTCCAAAGCATGTACTTTAATTCTGGAATTATTGATGCCTCCTATCTGATCTTTCAAATACCTCCTGAATAGTATTGTTACCCCGCTTCTCTTGAACTGTTACTACTAGCCATTTTGCTGGCTTGGGGGTTCTTGCTACCGAGTTTTTACTATTTTGTTGTCATCAGGGTTTTTTGGATAATATACCTTCAGGTTAGAAGGGGCCCTTTTTACTAATAAACACGAGATATTCTTTCCAGACCTCTTACATTTAGAGAAGGCAACCAAAGCCTCTTTATAGTCTAAAAAGGTTATCCAAACCTACCAAGAATGAAGAGTGTCAGCCAATTTGATTCCAATTTCCTTACGAGTTCCATATTTGCTAAATTCCTCATCTCATATTTCATATCTCACATCTAATGGAGGAGACTCAATGAAAGTAGATTTGTCTTCTGCAGACTCAATACTTGGGCAAATAAATGGTTCTAGGATTGCCATCAATTTATTTCCACTTTTCAGCAGATTCCAAAGCAGATGCTTAATGTCTCGAAGTCAATCCAAGGTCATCAACATTTGGAGGGTTTTCAATCTCCAAGGTGGGTGCAGAGGTCGTCATCTGTGCCAAAACATTATCAACAGAGGCCCCAAGGTTACTCGAATCTTTACAGCTACAACTCATAAAGATCAAATGTAGAGAAAAAAAATTAAGTAAACCTGAAAACCTCAGAAAGATATCATCAGACTTTCCAGGAGTTTATTCTTCCACCAATGGCACAAGTGAGAACCAACTCCCAAATGTCCACACCCTACCCTATCCCACAGGGCATAGCGCAACATGATTGAAGTGGTCCAAGCTTAAGCCAAACCCGCTTGCTAGGACCGAGAGTATTACAAGAATACAAGCATCCCCACCCTAAATCATATCAAGGGCAAACCGGTTAGAATGCTGAGAGTCCTATCCCCAGAACTAGACCTCCCTAGAATCTGTAGCCCCTGTCCTAAAGAATAGTTCTACCCTTGAGCTATCAATCTGATATCTCTCAGGTCCTACCACAGTTCCCACTATTTAGCTTTGGATATAAACCCAGTCCCAGCTATGGTATCTTTTCCTATTTATCAGGTCCAATGAATTTTAGCAAAAGTGGAAACTTCCACAAAAATTAATCCAAAGGTGGTCCCATGTGGTCCCATGTCGAAGGGGCACCACACCACCTTTCTGGTAGTACAAATGGCCTCTGTGTGATGATGAAAGTCTTCTTGGTATATGGCTTTAGAATGGCTTTCAGGGCCGCCTCCTTTATGTTGGAAGTTGGGGTATCCTCATAATTATATGTTTTGTCAAAAGATATCATACATATACATTGGGATGACTGCTCTCAAAGTGTCTCTCAGGTAACTTACAAAAGGGAGACATATTCAGTTACAGTACTACACTTACTAACACCAGAGAAGACCAAAAAGAAAACAAATGATTAAGGCCATCAATGCCTACGCCTTCTTGAACCTTACATATCCTAAAAAGAAAATCCCAGCATAAATACAGTAAATGAAACCAAACCTCCCAACTATCACAACAAAAATTAAGAGATCAGTCAGCACCAAATACTATTAAGACTGACAGAAAGAAAGACAAAGCTACAGTATACCAATACAGTTCTTGAACATATAAACAGGAGGGAACACAGAAAATTGCACAGTTCAAAAAAAGAGAGAGAGAGAGAGAGAGAGAGAGAGAGAGAGAGAGAGAAGAGAGAGAGAGAGAGAGAGAGAGAGAGAGAGAGAGAGAGAGAGAGAGAGAGAGAGAGAGAGAGACTAATGGAAATTTAAGTAACCAATCAGCTCCAAAACTAACCAATGAGAGGGGAAAAATAAGATGAATAATCATCCCTGTACCAGCAGAAATCTCCCAACCTCCCCTATCAATACAAGTGCATACGACCAAAGAGGTCCCAGTGTCGGAGGATGAGAGCTTTACAGTAAAGCCATGCCTGGACTTCTAATCTTAAACCTGTGCCCACACATATATTCCTGTGCACCTTTATATTCTATTAATTCTCTTTATAGATGACTGCCTATATGCACATACAGGCAAAATATCTTTTCATGTCTTGAAAATCTGTTATATCATTTATCTGCTGATGAGAAAAGTATATTAAGAAAAATTATATTTTTATGATAAAATAAAGTTTTGTACATACTTACCCGGCAGATATATACTTAGCTATAGTCTCCGATGTTCCCGACAGAAATTCAAATTTCGCGGCACACGCGACAGGTAGGTCAGGTGATCTACCATACCCGCCGCTGGGTGGCGGGAATAGGAACCATTCCCGTTTTCATATCAGATTTTCTCTTCCACCTGTCTCCTGAGGGGAGGCTGGGAGGGCCATTAATCGTATATATCTGCCGGGTAAGTATGTACAAAACTTTATTTTATCATAAAAATATCATTTTTGTACATGCAACTTACCCGTCAGATATATACTTAGCTGATTGGCACCCTTGGAGGAGGGCAAGAGACAGCTAATAACTAAAAAACGGGAAACAACATATGTTGTAGGAAAAAACAAAAACCATGGTTCTTACCTGATTGGGCAGAAGACTTCATGGATACTGTCTATGAGTCTGCATGCCTCAAGAGCTTCAGCGAGGAAGTGACCTAAGACTGACAGCCCTTCTGGATCGTATCAATGGGGAAAAAACCCACTTACATGACAGAGCCTGTTATGGATCGTGTCAATGGGGATTAACCCACTTACAAGACAGAGCCCTCTACCTGAATCATATCAATGGGGGCTATCCCTCTTACATGACAGAGCTAGGTAATAAAAACTACAAGGAGCTAACAACCAAAACCAACCACCTGACCAAGCCTAACCTTGTTAGTAATACGAGATGAAAGAGAGAGACCCTCAACACTCTCTTTCAGCCGACCATAAAAAACACAACAAATCATTAAAAGTAAAAACCAAAAACTAGACTAAAAAGGATTAGCTTCAGCTCCTTGACCCAGCACCGAATCCGCGGATACGTAAGCTCCTAGAGAGAAGCACTTCTCATAAGTAACACGAACATCTCTCAAATAATGAGAAGCAAACACTGAGTTACATCTCCAGTACGTAGAGTCCACAATAGACTGGAGTGACCAAGACTTGTGGAAAGCCAGAGAAGTAGCTATGGCTCTCACCTCATGAGCATTCACTCTTAGGAGCTGAAAATGTTCGTCTTTGCATGAAAGATGAGCCTCCTTGATAACATCCTTAATGAAGAAAGCCTGGGTTCGTTCTTGAAGGATCCTTGACAGAGCACCAAAGACTTTCAGTGTTACCTCCCGAGCTGTTTCTTTCTCTCCAGATAATATCTAAGACTTCTTACTGGACAGTGTGTGTTCTAGCTCCTGTCCTGAAAGATCGGAGAGTCCCTTGACCTCAAAACTCCTAGGCCAAGGTTTTGAAGGGTTCTCGTTCTTTGCTAAGAAGAGAGGCTGAAAGGAGCAGATCGCAGAGTCCTTCTTAAAGCCTACAGAACCTTCCAAAGCCTGTAATTCGCTCAATCTTTTGGCAGAAGCAAGAGCGAAAAGAAACAACGATTTTCTGGTTAAATCCCTGAAAGAGGCAGATCGAGGAGGCTCAAACTTATCAGACATTAAGAATTTTAGAACCACGTCCAAATTCCAGCTGGGAGGTCTAGGGGACTTGTTTTTAGAAGTTTCAAAAGACCTTATAAGGTCGTGAAGGTCTTTATTATCAGAGATGTTAAGACCTCTGTGTCTAAAAACTGAGGACAGCATGCTCCTATACCCCTTGATGGTGGAAACCGCCAGGTTACACTGCTCCCTTAGATAAAGAAGGAAATCCGCTATCTCCATTACAGAGGTACTGGAAGAGGACACTTTCTTAGTTCGACACCATCTCCTAAAGACTTCCCACTTCGACTGGTAGAGGCGCAAGGTAGAAGATCTTCTGGCTCTGGCGATAGCCCTCGCAGCCTTGCGCGAAAATCCCTTCGCTCTAACCAGTCCTTCGACAGTCTGAAGGCAGTTAGGTTTAGAGCGGGAAGGTTCTTGTGATATCTGTCGAAGTGGGGCTGTTTGAGAAGATCGCTCCTGAGAGGGAGCGACCTGGGAAAGTCTATCATCCATTCCAGTACCTCTGTGAACCAGTCCCGGGATGGCCAAAAGGGAGCGATCAGGGTGAGCTTGGTGCCCTTTGAAGAAACGAACTTTCTTATTACTTCCCCTAGAATCTTGAACGGGGGAAAAGCATAGCCGTCTAGACCGTCCCAATCTAGGAGAAGGCCGTCTATTGCTACTGCTCTGGGGTCCGAGATTGGGGAGCAGTAGTTCTCCAACCTCTTGTTCCAATGGGTGGCGAAGAGGTCGATATGAGGTCTCCCCCACAGGAACCACAGCCTTTCGCAAACCTCTTGATGAAGAGACCATTCCGTGGGAAGAACCTGGTCTTTCCTGCTGAGCAGATCCGCTCTCACATTCCTTTCTCCCTGAACAAATCTGGTGAGGAGAACGATGTTTCTCTCCCCCGCCCATAACAGAAGGCTCCTTGCTGCAATGTACAGGGAGAAGGAATGAGTCCCTCCTTGCTTCCTGATATAAGCCAGGGCTGTGGTGTTGTCGGAATTGACAAGAACTACTGATCCCTTGACCAGAAGTTCGAATCGGGCAAGAGCTAGATGAATGGCTACTAGCTCCTTCATGTTGATGTGCCAGGACCTCTGATCCGTGTCCCAGGTGCCTGACACTTCTTCCGAGCCTAGTGTCGCTCCCCAACCCGACTCCGACGCGTCTGAGAACAACACTAGGCGAGGGTTCGGCGGTTGCAGAGGAATTCCTAGACCCAGCTTCTGTGGGTCTAACCACCAACGGAGATGTTCCTTTACTTGACATGAGATCTGAAAGGAGTCCGACAACTCTTGGGACTTCCGATCCCAAGATTCTTTCAGGAAGAACTGTAGAGGTCTGAGGTGAAGCCTTCCTAGAGAAACGAACTGTTCCAGCGAGGAAATGGTCCCCAGCAGACTCATCCATTCCCTCGCCGAACATCTGTCTTTCTCTAGAAAGTCTGTCACCTTTTGAAGGCAGCGTTCCCTTCTTTCCAGGGAGGGAAACGCTCGAAAACCCCGAGAATCCATCCGAATCCCCAGGTAGACAATTTCCTGCTGAGGAATCATCTGAGACTTCTCGAGGTTCACAAGAAGTCCTAGAGACTGGACCAGGTTTAACGTACGAGAAAGGTCCTCCAGACAACGGTTCTTCGAATTGGACCGAATTAGCCAGTCGTCGAGATACAAGGAAATCCTCACCCCCTCCAAATGCAACCAGTGAGCTACATTCCTGAGAATGGTCGTGAACACTTGGGGAGCTGTGGAAAGTCCGAAGCACAGAGCCCTGAACTGAAAAGTTCTGCCGCCTACCATGAACCTTAGGAACTTCCTGGAGGAGGGATGGATGGGAACGTGGAAGTAAGCATCCTGAAGGTCCAGGGACACCATCCAATCTCCTTGACGAAGAGACGACAGAACTGAAGACGTCGTCTCCATAGAGAACTTCTTCTTTATGATGAACGAGTTCAGGGAGCTCACGTCCAAGACCGGTCTCCACCCTCCCGAAGATTTTGGCACAAGAAAAAGCCGGTTGTAAAATCCCGGGGAGTGAAGATCTTGTACCGGTTCTATGGCAGCCTTTTCTAGCATTTGTTCGACGGCTAGCAGAAGGGCTTGCCTCCGCACAGGATCCTTGTATCTCGCCGATAACTCCCTCGGAGTTGTTGTCAAGGGAGGTTTCGAAAAGAAGGGAATGAGGTACCCCTTCCTCAAGACAGAGAGGGACCATTCGTCCGCCCCCTTCTGTGCCCAGGCTTCGGCGAACTTTAGAAGTCTGGCACCTACTGGAGTCTGGAGGACTTGCTTCTCACTTGGACTTCCTGGAAGGGAGTCCTGAAGGTCTAGATCTTCTTTCAGGCCTACGCCTCCTGATAGACCTGGATCCTCGAAAGGGCTCCTGAAAGGGGGTCTTCTCCTTCTTAACAAGTGGAGCAGTAGGTCTCATCCTCTTAGACGACTGAGCCAGCAGATCCTGAGAAGCTTTCTCAGACAAAGAACGAGAGACCTCCTTCACAGTCTCTTGCGGGAAAAGATGGCTAGACAAAGGAGCGTACAAGAGGGAAGACCTCTGGATAGGAGAGACCGATTTGGAGAGGAAAGCACTGAATACTGACCTCTTCTTAAGCAGGCCAGTGCCGAACAGGGAAGCGATCTCCATAGAGCCGTCCTTAACAGCCTTGTCCAAGCAAGACAACACACTGCTTAGGTCCTCCATACTGACTGAATCCTCTTCAAGACTCCTCTTAGCTAAGGCCCCTAGAGACCAGTCCATGAAGTTAAAAACTTCCAGCACGCGGAAAAGGCCCTTGAGGAAATGGTCCAATTCACAAAGTCCCCAAGAAGCCTTGGCCGAATTAAGGGAGAGTCTTCTGGAAGAATCAACAAGCGAAGAGAAGTCTGAGCCAGCTGAAGAGGGGAGAGCTAACCCCATCGGTTCCTTAGTCTCGTACCACATTCCCGCTCTTCCCGAAAGCCTAGAGGGAGGCAAGGAGAAGACAGTCTTGCCGGCATCCTTCTTCGAAGAGAGCCACTCTCCGAAACCTTTAAGCGCTTTCTTCATGGAGATCGTAGGACGCATCTTAACTAAAGAGGAAGATTTCGAGGCCTTGGTGCTCGAGAGCATGGAACCAGGAGAAGGAGGAGAAGCAGGCTTGAGGGAATCTCCATACTCCTGAACCAGTAAAGCTGTCAACCTCTTGTAATCAGAAATGGTGATATCCTTAGGGGATTCGTCCTCCGATAACGCCTCCAGGCCAGAAGGAGGAGGAGAACGTCTGGAAGTAGAAGGGCACTTGCCAGAAGAAGAGCGCCTAGAAGGAGAGGAGCCTTTGTCCACTGGAGAACGACGATCCGGAGAGAAGCGCCTGCAAGATGACTGGCGCCTGACAGGAGAAGAGGCTCGAACGGAAGAGGAGCCCTTGCTGGGAGAGGGGCGCCTAACAGACGAGAGGGAGGCTGGAGAGGAACTTCTACGAGGCGAAGAACGAGACTGACGAGCAGAGCGTTTGACTGTGGAGAAAGTATCTCCAACAGGAGAAGACCGACGACGACGAGGGCGCGAGCGCCTGGGTGGAGAGGCGCTATCCGCCGACGAAGAGCGCCGAGGAGAGAAGCGCCTACAAGGAGAGGAGCGCCTACCAGGAGAGGAGCGCCTAACAGGAGAGGAGCGCCTACAAGGAGAGGAGCGCCTACCAGGAGAGGAGCGCCTACCAGGAGAGGAGCGCCTGCAAGGAGAGGAGCGCCTACCAGGAGAGGAGAGCCTGGAAGGAGAGGAGCGCCTGCTGCTGGAGGGGCGCTTAACAGGAGAAGAACGCTTCACAGAAGACGACTTGCTGGGAGAAGAGTGTCTCTTGGAGGACTTGATCGGAAGAGAGGCATCCTTCCGACGAGAGGAGCTCTTTGATAAAGAGCCAGCAAGAGCAGCGAGCTGAGCCTGGAGGCCTACCAGGATCTGCTTGGTGGACTCCTGACCACCAGAAGAGGAGGGAGATCTTCGAGTTCTCTTCTTTGCAACAGGAGAACCTTCAGGGAAGCACTCAGGGCTAGAATCCAATGCGTCTCCTCTAGGAGCCTTCCACGTCCTCTTCAAAGGGCGAGACTCCTCAGCCGAACTCCAACCACGCTTAGGAGAAGAAGAAGCAGAAGACGAGAAACACTTCTTTAAGATCCCTTTTCTACGGCGATCTAAGGCAGCCTGGGACGCGACAACAGGAGCTGCCGAAGGGACGCCTGACCGTTGGGAGCGCTCTTCATCCCCCTTGCGGCTGTCGACATTCCTCCTCCACTGGGTCTGGGAGTTTGGAAGAGGTCTAGGCCTAGGAGCGATCGCGAGCCGGTCAGACGCCCCCTCCACTACACTGGGGACACTACACACATCACTATCACTTCTCACTTTCTTTTCCTCCAAAGCATGCATCTGCAACTGCATCTTGCGGATCGTAGCCTTCATTGCAGCCATCTCCGATGACGAATCCACAGGTTCGACGAAGGGTGAAGGAGCTGAAACAACTGGAGTGACAGGCGAATCTGGAAGAGTGTTAGGTTCTAAATCTACCTCCTTGGAAAGAGACCTACTTGAGCTTCTAGAAGAAGCCTTCCTAACTCTGTCCTTCTCCAACTTGCGTACATAAGAGTTCAACGCCTTCCATTCCAGATCAGTGAGATTCTAACATTCAACACACATGTTCTCAATAGAGCAATCATTCCCCTACACCTCGAACACACAGTATGAGGATCTACCAAGCTTTCGGTAGTCTCACCTTACAATCAGACCTAACACACACACGAAACACAGGTGCAACACTCTGATCAGACATTCTTACAGAAAATACCAAAGCCGAAATCAAAACAGTCCACAAAAGCGTATGCCAAGCCAAAGATCCAATACGTCACCAAAGGTCAGTCCAAAATAATCCTCAGCAAGCGAAAAATGAAAGTCTAAGCAGAAGGAACCAACAACAGATGTTGCCGGAACCAGCGACAGAGAAAATCTGATATGAAACGGGAATGGTTCTATTCCCGCCACCCAGCGGCGGGTATGGTAGATCACCTGACCTACCTGTCGATGTGCCGCGAAATTTGAATTTCTGTCGGGAACATCGGAGACTATAGCTAAGTACAGGCAGTCCCGGTTCTGACGGTTCCGGCTTACGACGTTCGAGGTTAAACGCTTTTCAAATATATTCATCCTATGTTCGGGGTTCTGACGATCTGTCGATCCGACGGAAGAAATATGGCCCCAAAACGGCAGAATAATCATAATTTGAAGGTTTTTTGATGTAAAACTCAATAATAATGCAGTTTACGTCGTTTTCAATGCACCCAGAGCATTAAAAGTAAGGTTTTCTTATGATTTTTGACGATTTTCAACGAGCTTACGACGAGTATGGCGCAAGAACGGAATAAACGGGGACTGCCTGTATATATCTGACGGGTAAGTTGCATGTACAAAAATAGAGGAGACTGTACAGTATAAGCTGAATTCTGTTCAAACAGCAATGGTTCTCAATAACACTGCCCTTAAAGAGGGACTCCTTCCAAATAATAATAATAATAATAATAATAATAATATTAAAAAGGATGGCTGTATTATGAAAATTTATCTTATACAGTATCTTTTCTATTTTCCTTAAGATTCACTTTTCGGGCTCAGCGATGTTGGTCAGCAACTGGCCGATATTCGTATTGGAAAAAGGATAGTGCATGGAATACAGGAAGTCTTTTATTGAAATATCCAGTCAGAAATGCTTCTTCGTCTGGATTCAGGTTCTGTTTCAGGTACCGTCGACAAGTTTTGACCAGCTCGTTGGTCATCCTCTGGACGTGATTGAAAAAGATCTGGAGAAGCAAGGCGCTTGGGTCGGTATTTATAGGGGGGTCTTGATCGGTGCTGAATTATGATTGGCTACCCGGGGCAGTCACGGGCGGAGCGTTCTCTCCCATGTTGATGTTCGGGGCTCATCTTGCGTGCAAGCGGCATTGTAGTGCTGGGGATGAATGGGAGAATTTGGATCCTCAGATGCCAAATTTTGATTCGCTCATTCACTATGGGGGTCGCTCGGTGCAGGTCTCCTGGCGGCCGTGGGGAGGAGAAAGGTTTCCTGTGTAATGTTGAGGGTTGGTTTCTCCTTCTCAATGCACAATGCTTCCAAGAGGCACAGGCGGCAGTGGTCCCTAATTCCGTCAATTATTTCCATGTTCGTGATTATGTCTTTTCTTGCAATTCTTTGGTTATGGGTGGTCCTGGCATGGTTAAAGATGGCTTCCTCTTGGGCATGGCATGAAATCCTTTTGGAGAAACGCATGGTGGTCATACCAATGTAAGAACCGAGGCATCCTCGGACAGGGCGTGAGTACCGGTATACCACTTTGGTTTTCTTCATGGGGTCCTGCTGAGGGGGGGCAGGATTGCTATGCATCACCAGTCTGCTCGTCGTTTTGCTCTTGTAAGAAATAACCAGATGAACATTCTTGTTGGGGTCAATGGGGCTGACATTATTCTCGATGATGTTCTTGAGGCCGCGTTCGTCCTCTTTATATTTATGGTGAAATTGTCCTTTATAGAAGAGCTCTATGCATTCAGGGGCATCGGGGCAAGGTTCCTGCCGGTACCATTTATCGATGTTTGCCTTGACAGACTCTTCTATATTCTGGTTTGGGTGTCCATTGTCGACAAGGGTCTGGGCTACACATTCCATTTCTCCGTGTGTAACGTTCCAGGAGGAGCAGTGCGAGAGGGCCCTCCTGATGTAGGCTCTGATTGTGGAGCGCTTGTACCTCTCGGGGCACTCACTCGCCCTGTTCTTACACATGCCCAGGTTCGTGCGCTTCGTGTAGACCTTTGTAGAGAAAAAGACCTCTCTATGTTCCACAAGGATGTCACAGAAGGGGAGGCAGCGCTTTTAACTATGTTCGATGGTGAAACTGAGGCAGCTATGGTTGTGGAAAGCACGCCTCCGGTTCTCGATCTCCTATTGCGAATTGGCGGTGACGAAGGTATCGTCGATGTAGCACACATACATCCTTGGTTGGTCTGTGTTTTCGAATAGTGCTCCAGTGCCCATATAGAAATTGGCAAAGAGGACTCCAAGGGAGAACCCATTGCCACCCCGTCGATCTGGGTGTACATATGGCCACGATGGTTGGAGAAGGGGGCCTTTTTGGTGCATATTTCCAGGAGGGTGCGGAGGGCATGCTCAGGGATGTTCAGGGATGGGGTAGTGGGGTCCCTATACACACGGTCCAAGATCATCTGGATGGTCTCATCGACGGGAACGTTGGTGAAGAGGGACTCCACATCCATCAAAGCAATACACCCTCTGGAGGTGCCACACTTAGGGCCTCCAGGAACTCTGCTGACGATTTCAGGCTGTGGCTGCCCGGGACTTACGGGGTTAGGATGGCATTGAGCCCCTTAGCCAACTGGTATGTCGGGAATATAGAAGAGTCTATCAAGGCGAACATTGATAAATGGTAACGGCAGGAGCCTCACCCCGATGCCCCTGAATGCATAGAGCTCTTCTATAAAAGACAATTTCACCATAAATATAAAGAAGATGAACAAGCCCTCAAGAACATCATCCAGAGTAATGTCAGCCCTATTGACCCCAACAAGAATGTTCACCTGGTTATTTATTACAAGAGCAAAAAGACAAGCAGCCTGGTGATGCATAACAATCCTGCCCCCCTCAGCAGGACCCCTGGAAGAAAACCAAAGTGGTATACCGGTACTCATGCCCTGTCCGAGGATGCCTCGGTTCTAACATCTGTATGACCACCATACGTTTCTCCAAAAGGATTTCCTGTCACACCCAAGAGGGAGCCATCTTTAGCCATGCCAGGACCACCCATAACCAGAGAATTGCAAGAAAAGACATAATCACAAACATAGAAATAATTGATGGAACTACGGACCACCGCTGCCTGTGCCTCTTGGAAGCATTGCACATTGGGAAGGAGAAACCAACCCTCAACATTACGGAGGAAACCTTTCTCCTCCCCACGGCCGCCAGGAGACCTGCACCGAGCGACCTCCATAGTGAATGAGCGAATCAAAATTTGGCATCTGAGGATCCAAATTCTCCCATTCATCCCCAGCACTACAATGCCGCTCGCACGCAAGATGAGCCCCGAACATCAACATGGGAGAGAATGCTCCGCCTGAGATGACCTGCCCCGGGCAGCCAATCATAATTCAGCACCGATCAAGACTCCCCTATAAATACCGACCCAAGCGCCTTGTTTCTCCAGATCTTTTTCAACCACGTCCAGAGGATGACCAACAAGCTGGTCAAAACATGTTGACGGTACCTGAAATAGAACCTGAACCCAGATGACGAAGCATTTCTGACTGGATATTTCAATAAAAGACTTCCTGCATTCCACGCACTATCCCTTTTCCAATATGAATATTGGCCAGTTGCTGATCAACATCGCTGAGCCCAAAAAGCGAATCATAAGGAAAATAGAAAAGATACTGTATGAGATAAATTCACATAATATAGCCATCCTTTTTAATAAGACCTGTTTAAAAGGGGTCTACTCCCTTCAAATAACAATAATAATAATACAGTGGGCCCCCACTTACTTGCAGTTCTGGATTCATGGCTTCACCTATTCACAGATTTTTCTATGGAATGTATATACACATTATTTGCAGAAAATTCGCCTATTCGGGGTATTTTTCACAGAGAAATATTCACTAATTACTATAGTTTCATATCATTTTTGTGACTAAATGCATTTTTTGTGATAAAACTATTAAAATACTTACGTATAAGTGTTTTTAGAGGGGTGTCAAGTATTCACGGATTTTAGCTATTTGCAGGGGTTGTGGTACACATCCTCTGCTAATACGGGGGTCAGCTGTAATAATAATAATAATAATAATAATAATAATAATAATAATAATAATTTGACAAAATAATATACTGTTTCATATTTGCGAGATGTAAGAAGAAACTTAATACTGTACTGTACAGATAATTATGGCAATTTTATGCACAGTAAGCAAGATACACAAATTCTTGCTTTGCAGTCTACATGAATGAAAATAGGTCTACTTTTTTTACCATTTACAATATAAACATTCATTTTAACAAAGCATAAGATAATTAATACAGTATGTAAATAATGCTGGAAATGAAAGAATGACTGATAACAAATTTTGCTCTCTGACTGACTTTTTATCCATTCTTTTGCTCTCTTTCCACAAGGCTGTCCAGTGTCTTTACCATTTTTCCTTGTTCCAGTTTTCACCCCTCATTCATAAATGAAATTCTAGAAAATCGACTAATGGTGTGGCTCAGTTATTTAATAATAATGGTAATTCAGTATAATGACAGCTCTGTGTGAGGCAGCGTACTGTTGATCTGACAATACATTACAATATTACTGTACTCTGTTAATTGTTTCTTTATATTATGCACTGATGTGCTTTACTGGCAGAAATTTTTGCTGTGTAAATGAAAATGCAAACCTGTCACAGTAGTCCAGTGATCTCTTAGAAGGTTTCACATATGTTGGTTCTCTTTTCATTCCTGCATGTCAGTCTGAACTCCACATAAATATCTTTGACAACAAGTTTAAATGCCTATTTAATTACCTAGTCATCAGCCTATGTAGCTTGATGACTCTCCGTTTGTTTTTTTTTTTTTTTTTGCAAAACTGGAAAAAGCAGAGTAAAAGGGCACATACATGGTAATTACATAACCAGATTACATTCACAAGTTACTGATTATTCCTTGGACCATTAGTTTCATCTTCCCTGAATATCCTAAAGTCTAGTCACTCAGGCTATTGTGCAACTAATAAATACACTGGAAGCTGACAGGGAATAAGTAGTAATGACAAATGTAGATCATAATGTCACAAAAATTTGGTAGTTTCTGTTTTGATGAAAAGCTTGGGAAGAGATTCTTTCAGTGTAACAGACTGATGCTGTTGAGTATTCTGAATCCTCATTCAACCTATTTATTGTCATAAAATTTTATGTAATAATTGCAGTTAACCATACTGCCAAAACTTTTTTTTCATATTTCCCAGTTCCTTCATTTTTTTTTATTAATAAAATGTGTTTAACCTATTTATTTTTTTGTTTCAGCATAAGAAAAGAATGGTTGTCAGTAACAAAGTATATATAATAAACTGTTAGGAAATAAAGTTGTAACACTGACATCAGCAAAAACTACAGCAACAAAATAAGATTAGCATGAAAGATATTATGATTTCTTTGTTTATTATAGTACAGTACTGATATTATTTTACATAGAAAATCCAGTGATTGTTTGTTTGACAGTATTAAGGCATTTTAATTGTTTTTAGTAGCCTTTACCAGTTTGAGTTGTTTAACCCAACCCCATCAGTTTACCTGTACTGTCTTAATTCTCCCTTCATTGCAATAAATCTTGTTCTCCCCATTCAGCATATGTAAACTGATGTGCTTGTGTTAAAAATAGATTTGACTTCTGAAAATCTCCTTTTTGCATCAATACTGAGCATGTATTTTTTAACACCTGTACATGATATGCCAATCAGTTTTCATATCTTTAGAGCTAAATAAGAGTAAATTTTAACGTGCTGTTAATAATCTTTTTCTCACTGGTTAAAATGTATACTGTATTTGTATTTCAGGTTGAAATTAAGTACTTTTAAAAACTAACTCCTAATAACTGATGATCATTGGCTAGATTCCTATGTAGGGCACTGCTGCATGCATGATCTTAGTGTGCTCTGTCGACTATATGTGGTATACTGCTTACTGTATTCTGGTACAGTATACCTTAATAAGACAATTTTCATATTTACCCACCTACATATGTTCTTGAAGATGTTGTAAGTACTCAAAGGAGCTGCCAAGGTATTTTATCATTCCTAACTGTTTTTATTTATGTATATTACTTCAGTTTAATGTAGTTTTTTCCATAAAATATGCATAATTAAAAAATATCACCAAGTGCGCATTGCACCCAAGGGTTTAAGAATTGCTTATTACGTGCAACAACTTTCCAAATAATTTTTCTCTATATAAAGACTGGAGCATTCATAATCATTTTGTTAGAATAAACCCATGTGCTATGGCCAAATCAATTTGCAAATTAAAAAACAGGTTAATTCATAATCAAATCTTAATACAGGCACTTTCAATCTTAAATCTTTCCACTACATGGTATTGTGTGAAGTAATGATGCTATTGCATACTTTCGGTTGCCCTACAATTTCTCTAACAGTTACATGTGCATTACTTGCATCATCATCACATCTTATTTTATTTAACGTTATTCATTTGCTTTTATATTTCTAAAATCTGCTGATGTAGGAAGCACAGTAGAGGCATAAATGCAAAATTCTGTTACTTTTGCTTTCTACTTAATTTTTCACTCTTGCACTGTACACTAATGGTTACAGTATGCCATTCACCTCAAGGCTATTAGCTTTGTATCAGTCATTTGTGTTGAGCAGTTTGCATCCTTAACAATGTGAACATACACGTACAGATGTACAGACAAAACAGATAATTTGTTTACTGTTTTCTTTTGCATATCAACTCAACCTTCTCCATCCAGAGCCAGGTAATAACCAAAATCACCATTGTCAAACCATTTGACAGCTGTTTTCCAAAGAAATTACTGTGCTTGATTTGGCATTTCCTCCAGTGTTGTATTTTTTTTATATAAAGAGTATTATTTATACAAATTAAGTTTGCACATCTTAGTTACACATAATATATGTGTATACTGTTAATATAATTTTAAATATATTTTTTGATAAAATAAGGTTTTATATATACTTACCAAGTAATTACAGTACATAGCTACTTGCTTCTACCACGGCAGTCTAACAAAATTCAAGTTTCGCGATGGCGCTACCATCGTTCATGTAGGTGAGATGGCCCCGCCCACATTCAGGACTGATAGGTACAATTCAGCAGAGAACTTCAATTTGTTTGAGGCCTGATGTCCATCTGAGGGGAGGAGGGAGGGCTCCAATTATGTAATTACTTGGTAAGTATATATAAAACCTTATTTTATAATAAAATTATAATTTTTATATAAGCGACTTACCAAGTAATTACATAGCTCATTCCACATTGAAAGGTGGTTACGTGGACATATTCTATTCCAAAACATTAATAAAAGTACAGTAATTACTTTGAAATAGAAAGGTTGCTAGCATTGGTACAATGCTTGTTGTCCCTTACCTGGTAAGAGAGCTACTGCAGGTGGGTACTGCCTCTAGTTGGTGCTCATCTTAACCAGTAGAGGGCGTGGCAGTATGGCCAAGAATCACCCCCACTTCACTGGGTACTTTGCAGCCATGGAAGTTCACCGATGATTGCCTTTCTCAACACCATGTCAGCCACGGATAAAGGACCCAAAGTACAACAATTTTCGAATGGTTTCTACGTCTTTAAGGTAATGTGAAGCGGAGAGTGACCTCCACTTCCAAAATGTTGATTGCAGAATAGCCTTACGAGACATGTTATGCCGAAAAGCTAGAAAAGTCTTGACGGCCCGAACCTCATGAGCCTTCACCTTAAAGAAGGTAAGACATTCTCTTGAACTTAAGAGTGTGCCTCAATAATCAAGCTTCTCAGAAAAAAGAAAGAGCATTCTTCGACAGGGGACATGAAGGATTCCTTACAGAGCACCAGAGATTGTACAAAGGTCCTCTGATCCTTTCTGTCCTTAGAAGGTAGCACCTCAATGCTCTCACAGGACAAAGAAGTCTTTTTTTCTTCCTCTGGTCTGAGGATGTCTGTTAAGTTCTTAATGATGAACAAGCAAGGCCATGGCTTGGAAACGTCCTTGTCTTGGTGAGGAAACTAAGAGACACAGAGCATATCGCGTCCCCGTGCGAAAAACCCACTCTCTTGTCAAAGGCTTGCAGTTCGCTAATGTGTTTG
The DNA here is from genome assembly GCF_040412425.1 of Macrobrachium rosenbergii. Lineage (NCBI taxonomy): Eukaryota > Metazoa > Arthropoda > Malacostraca > Decapoda > Palaemonidae > Macrobrachium > Macrobrachium rosenbergii. The sequence goes on from NC_089756.1 coordinate 52,010,147, forward strand.
GCAGTTGCCAATGCCACGAGGAAGAGTCTTCTTGGTGAGGTTCTTAAAAGAGGCCAAGTGGAGAGGTTCGAAGTTGGGGCCTGAGAGCCACTTCAAAACAACGTCTAAATTCCATGAGACTAAGCCAGGCTTTTCTTGTTTGGTAGTTTCAAAGGATCTGATGAGGTGACTGAGATCTTTGTTTGAGGACAGATTCAGGCCTCTATGCTTAAACACCAACGAAAGCATAGACCTATGCCCCTTGATAGTGGAGACAACTTCCTGGCGGTCCTCAGGAAAAGCAACAAATCGGCAATCTGATTTACAGAGGTCTCGGAAGAGATGTTATTGTGGCTGCACCATCTTCTGTCCACTTGGACTGGTAGAGCTTGCTAGAAGATTGTCTGCACCTAGCAATAGCTTCTGCAGTCTGCCTCGAAAATCCTTTCGCTCTGACAAGGCTCCTGACAGTCTGTAGCCTGTCAGGGCCAGAGCAGACAATCCTTAGTGGAACCTGAAGAAGTGGGGTGTCTGAGAAGTGACTGTTTTTGTAGAAGGAGCCTTGGGAAGTCTATTAATAGTCACAGCAGATCCGGAAACCATTCCTTCTTGGGCCTGAACCGAGCAACTTGGGTCACCGAGACATTCTGCTGAGATAAAAATTTGTTGTTCACCTCCCTGATCAACCCAAAAGGTGGAAACGCTTGTATGTCCAAGCCTGTCCAGTCCAAAAGCATGGCATCCGTCACCTATGCAAGAGGATCCGGGACTGGTGAGCAAAAGAGAGGCAGATGGAGGTTCCTTGATGTTGCGAAGAGGTCCACTGTTGGTTTGCCCCATAGCTTCTGATATCATTGCATAAGAGGAAGTCCAAGGTCCATTCTGTCGGCAGGGCCTGATTGCAACGGCTCAATTCGTCTGCTAGGGTGTTTATTCTCCCCTGAACAAAGCAAGTGATAATCTTCACCTGGTTCTGCTCTGCCCCGAGAAGATCTTTTGTAGTCTCGTAGAGAGTAAAGGAGTGGGTGGCTCCCTTGTTTGCGGACATATGACAAAGCTGTGGTGTTGTCGGCGTAAACTGTTACTATCTTGCCGGAGACAAGTGGAGAGAAGGCCTGGAGCCCAGGTGAATAGCCTTCAGCTCCTTGACACTGATGTGGAGAGCCCTCAGATCTACCGACCACATTCCTGAGACTTCTGACTCCCTAAAAGGGCTTCCCAACCTAGATCTGAAGTGGCAGAATAAAAGTCTAGATTGGGGTTCAGAGGCAGAAGAGACTTCGCTTCTTGAAGTCTTTCTACGGCCAACCACCAACGAAGGTCTGCCTTGACCTCTGAAGAGATGGGGAAGATAAAGGAGTCTGGCTGGGATTTCCTGCTCCTGTTCACTTTCAGGTAAAACTGGCGGCCTCATGTGAAGTCTGCCCAACTTCACAAATGGTTCCACGGAGGCCAAAGTCCCCAGCAGACTCATCCACTGAACCGCTGAGCAAGTTCTGAAAGATAGGAACTCTCGGACAGTCTGGAGACAAGAGTCGATCCCTTTTGGGGAGAGCAAAACCCAAAAGGTCAGTGAATCCAGAATCATCCCTAAATAGGGAATCTTCTGTGTTGGAATTATTTGAGATTTCTGGAAGTTAATTAAAATGTCTAAGACCTGTGTCAGGCAAAGGTCCTTCTTTAAATCCTACACGCACTTCTCCTCTGAAGGGGAGCGAAGAAGCCAGTCGTTGAGATAGAGGCGTATGTTTATGTCGAGAAGATGAAGCCATTCCCCAAGAGGTGTGAGGATCTGAGTGAACACTTGCATGGCTGTGGACAGGCTGAAGTACAAGGCTCAAAACTGGAGAACCTGAAAGACAAATTGCAAGAACTTTCTGGAGTCTGGATGTATAGGGACATGGAAATAAGCGTCCTGCACACCCAGAGTGACCATCCAGTTGCCCTGATGGAGAGAGGACATGACTGAGTGGTTGGTCTCCATGTGAAACTTGGTTTTCAGAATGAACAAATTCAAGGCGCTGACATCCAGAACCGGTCTCCAGCCCACTGATGACTTGGAGACCACAAAGAGATGGTTGTAGAATCCTTCCGAGTTGTGATCCAAAACCTCCTCTGCTGCCACTTTGCAAATAAGGGACTCGACCTCATGAGAAAGGGCAGAAAACTTCTCGGAGTCTGCTGAGTATGCTGTCAAGATGATTGGTTAGGACTACCCAAGGTTCTGCCCCTCTGCAGCTCTATTCCTGGCTCCTACTAAGGTGCGAAGGACTAGACTCATTTCTTGACAGCTGGTTTGAAAGAAGATTTCTTGATCAATCTAGATGGGGAACACAGATTGGCCTGAAGTCTAGGTTGAGGTCTAGATCTTCCTCCTCGAACGGGCTTGCAGAGGTGAGTCGCGACTTCTTTCAGGTGCTTAGTAGACTGAGACAGATCAGTAGTGGATTTCTTTTGTAAGTCCGACAGAATTTCCTTAGCTGTGTCCTGGGGGAAAAGATGGGACCTGTCCAAATGAGAAAACAAGAGGACTGACTTCTGCATTGTGGTAACCCCTTTTGTAGCAAAAGAGCACCACAGCTCTCGTTTCTTCAAAATCCCCATTGAAAAAAGGGAGGCGAGCTCAAAAGAACCATCTCTGATTTCCTTGTCAGCACAACATAATACCCCCAAAATCTTCTGCCAGGACTGGACAATCCTCGATTTCCCTTGCCGAAGCCCCCATGGTCCAGCCTTGGAAGCTAAAAATTTCCAAAACCTTTAAGAGATTCCTGTCGAGATGATCTGGCTCGGGCGAAGAAAACGAAACCTTGGCTGAGATGAATGCGGAACGACATGTTGCATCAACCAACCTGGAGAAGTCCCCTTGGGAGGAGGCAGCTTCTCCAGTGGAGTAAAAGTGATACCTCCTCTTGAGAAGCTCAGGAGGAGGGAAAGCAAAGGTAGCTTTGCCTTGCTCCCTCATCCACTTCCTGAAGGACTTAATTCAGGGAAGAGGAAAGAACCAACTTTGGAAGGCAAGCGCTATCAGACGTCTGTTTCCTCATGAGGAAGGTCGAGGCTGGAGAATCAGGAGCGGCAGGCTCAAAAAAATCTGGGAAATTAGCCAGGAAAAACCTCAGTAAGGAAGAATAAGCTGAAGGAGCGGCATCTTATTCAGCATCTTCACCATCAGAAGAGACATGGGACAAAGATGTCTCCTTACTCTTGGAGACTGCTGTTTTGTTCTTCAAAAACCCCATGAGCTCCTCAAGTTGCACTTAAGCAGGGATACAGATGAGTCTTCCTGAGCTGATGAGAGCGAAAGAGGTGTCAAGCGCTCCACAGCTGGTGCCGAGCGCCCAGAGGTTGGTGCTGAACATTCCACAACTGGAGGCGAGCGCCCAGAAGATGGTGCCAAGCAGTTGGGTGCGGAAGTCTGAAGAGATGAAGCAGGCACCAAGCGTTCCGGAGGAGAGGGGTGCTCAGAGATGAGAAAGCACTTAGCAGCGGGTGACGGGCACTTACTCGGAGCATCTGGGCGCTTGGGATCCAAAACAGGGCGCTTGAGACTCGAGACTCCAGATTATCCCACAAAGACTGAAGACGACGAGCAGAAGCAGCTGCAGAAGGCTGAACGGCGAAACTGCAGGAGGGCTGGCTTCCTTGTACCTCTTGACAGGAGGCGGGGAGCTGTCTGCACTGGCAGAGTGCCTTTTCAAAGGCCAAAAAGCAGAAGCACAGCACCACTGTTGCTTCCTGTCGGGAGTGGAGCCGTCCGAATCTGACGACAGACGATTCACGCCAAAAGAGACGCCTTTCCAGTGGTGCTCTGTTGCAGCCTGGGAGCGTGCAACAGGCTCGATGGAGGGGGCGACTGTCCATGGTCAAACCCCACTGGCCTCCCTTGGATCTCCAGTATGTCTTCACCCCAGTGCAGGGGAGCAGGACAGGGACCTTCATCTAGGAGCACCGGTGGGACAAGAAGTCACCTCCTCAACATGCACAACACTGTCACACTTTGCACACTGGAAATGCTTTCATCACAAAATCTCTGACAGAAGTACCTAACTCCATTACAGTATTAGCCAAAAACTCAAATTTTTGGTCGAACCTCGATTTGAGACTGGCAATAGTGTTGAGATTAGACGCACGGGAACCTGGTAAAGGAGTATGGGGTAAATATGTAGGAAGGCTAAGGATGGGAGACATAACAGGAACATGAGAAGAAAGCGCTATCTTCTATCACACTAGGCAAAGGAGGAGCGTCTACACTGGCCCTACTTTCAGTAAAGGTATAGGAAGGCTAAGGACGGGAGACATAACAGGAACATGAGGAGAAGAAACAGCGCTATCTTCTATCACACTAGGCAAAGGAGGAGCCTCTACACTAGCCCTACTTTCAGCTCTATGGGCTGCCTTCCTTTTCCTATCTCTGTCAAGTTTGTCCACATGGGACTTCAATGCCTTCCACTTTTTATCTTCCCAATCCTGACATTCCAGACAAATAAGCTCTTTACTACATTCCTGCCCGCTACATTTGACACGCTTAGTGTGAGAATTATAAGACGATTTAGTTAATCCAGTTTTGCAACCCTCCAGGCAACAATGAATGCTTGAAGAGCTGGTGCCAAGCATCTTGAACTAATGTTAGAAATAAAGTTAACCACAGCTAACAATACAACTAATCTTAAAGGCCACCAAAAGTAAGTGAATACTTCACCAAAATACAGGAAAAAATATCCAAAAAGATGAAGCAAAACCACCGATGATAGTCGGGAGCCGGCAGAAAACGAATTGAAGCTCTCTGCTGAGTTGTACCTATCAGTCCCGAATGTGGGCAGGGCGTTGTCACCTACATGAATGATGGTAGCACCACCAAGAAATTTGAATTTTATTAGACTACCGTGGTCGAAGCTACTAGCCATGTAATCACTTGGTAAGTCACTTATATAAAACTGTAGGTTACAATGTAGATTTTAATCTCTTGCACTTTATTCCTTTATATACAGTACAGTACATGTATATAGGAGCCAACATAATAAAAATTACTTTTAAGCTGAAGTAAGAATGAAAAAGGAAATGTTCCACAAGTGAGTTCCCTTTCATAACCTTAGCTGTTTCCTATTCATGACAGTGGTAAGATATACATTAGTAGATATTGAAAATTTTCACCTATACTGGTATTATCTAATTACCTCTTTAAATTTCAATATAGTTTCAGGCTAGTAGTTTAAGCCACAAAAATCTGATTTGTATAGTGCCATTTCAGGAAACTTGAGTACATTTTAGGATATTAATACTGCTTTTCTATAATGATTTTTTTCTACTATATGGCAACTGAAACACCCCAGGTATGGGTACAGTGTGAAACAGGGAGTCTTTGCACCATTTAGGAATTAAAAATGGGCACTCATTCAAGGTTGGTAGAATGTGTTCATATAAACCACATAACTAATTAATGTCATACCATCCAGGTGGGTGGACAAATCGAAAGATGAATTACCAGTTAAATGATATAAACATTAGTTAAAATTGGGCAAGACTTCCCCTACTTGGATGAGCCTGTTATCTCACCAGCAAAAACTATCACTTCTTGACACTGGTGTCAGGAAGGTTTGTATAACTATGGTAGTTCTCTGCACCTACCCTTGTACCTTTTCATTGTTCCTTCTCATTAATTTTTCACAATCAATCTTCACAACACTGTATGCAGATCTGGTTTAGTGTACTGTATACACTACAGTTTTCAAAGTTTTGATCTGGTGTCTGGGTAGGCACTTTAGTGAGAGTTTGTGCTTGTTGATATATTCTGACATAGTCAAATTTCTCTATTATTCACTTTTCTAAATTCAAAGCTTTGCATATACTCACAGTTGTTTTCAATCATTTCTTTAGTGTGCAACCCATTTAGAGTCATAAGGCTACTCCTCATCATCTAAGATGAATGATATATAACAATATTTATTTGTTCCAACATGAATATGAACCTACGCTTTCATATGTGGAATACTCGTACTTGGCACGCTTCCTCTGCTACTGAATCATCTCTAAAAACAAAATCCTATCATCAGACTCCTCCATAGAGCTTGCAACCACATTTGCCTTTGCATGTTCTCTGAGTCATCTCATGTTTTTGCACTATACTTTTTTCTTAGTGTCCATTTGGTGTGCATACCCACATTTGTTTCGTTATCATCAAGGCATAGCCTGAAAATTTATATCTTCCCCTTCAGCACTATTGCATAGTGCAGCACTGTTTTGTGTTTTTACCTTGGGTCCTACCCTTTGTTTGGTGGATGAGAAAGTAATGCGTCTGTGCGTAAGAGCATAAATCGCGTGGTGTCCTTTGCGCATACAAGTGGTAACATGATGCTCGAGTGTTTCAGGTGCTTCTCTTTCTTGAGTATGGCCCAGGGTTTGTGGTCAGCCTTTATGGCTTTCCCTGTGAAGCCATGTGTTAGTTTTAATTGACTTTTCCCCCTCTTATGTATTTTTTTATCCCTGCAAGCACCTCGTAGTACCCATGTGTTCCTGTTCTCTTCATCCCTCTCCCACACCAATACATGTGTGATGATGAAAGAGAATCTTAAACCTGCTCTGGCAGGGGAAAACCCTGCAGTAAGTTTATGTTCCTGGAAGCTGCGGACCCCCATTCAGTTGTATCTCCCATAGGGGCTGAGAATGTTCCCGTGAAATCATGCGCGAGGAGTGTGTACTGTACTGGCCCTCGCCACAGTGGTTGAAGTATGGGAAATGGCGGTGGAAGAAGGCAAAGTCCATCTCCAGGGAGCCCCTGCCAAGCTTGTCTCTGTGCCCTCCATTGATCCCTCTGTCATCTCCCCTCTTCCAGTGACTCCTGTGAAGGATTTGTATGTACCCATTAAGCTGCCGAATGGAAGGCAAACAGTGAAGGATTCTTCCAGAAATTTCTGGGATGCCTGGCCCACAAAGTGAAGGTCATTCTTGCAGCAGAAACCACAGATGCGGGGAGACCGATCTTCTTCTATCAACACTGGTTTCAAAGGACAGGGAGACCAGCGAGAATCTAGTTCCAGTTAGCAAGTCAAGACCGGACTGGGTAGCCTGCCCTTCCCCACCATCAAGTACCAGAGTGTGGAAGACATCTGATGGCCAGAGGATTGAGCAGGGAGGGGGTCTTGGTTGGAAGAGTCACCCTCCTCGTCAGGGCTCCATCAGCGGTGGGACCTTCCTTATCAAGACGGTACAAGACAGAGAAAGGCCTGCTTCCAGTAGGAGAGAAAGATCACCAAAGGGTTGTGGAGTGGAGAGGAGTCTCTCGAGTAGGAGGAGCATCTTCTCTCGGGTAGGAGGAGCATGTCTCACTACACTGATAGACTGGCAAAGCCAGTGGCAATGATGTAGGAATAGCTTGTCCCGGTAATCTCGCAGGAGAAGTCCCTGGTCCCACTCCAGAGGTATGTCACACAGGCATACCCCCCCTCTCAAGACAGTCAGGACAGAGCAGTGTAACTCTGCTTGGCCTCGCTCCAAATGCCGGTCATGGATCGTAGCAAGGTCAGAGACTTCCCTGCCCCTGGGAACAACAAGATCAAAAGGGGGGCCTATCTCCAGCAGCAATTCTTCCCTGTCATCCAAAGTTGAGGATAGATGTCCCAAGACCCTGAGTGAAGGGGAAGACCTTGAGAATGAAGACGACTTCTCGCTTCTAGAGCTACCGTATGAGAAGGGGTTTATGGACTTTTCCTGCAAATCAGAAGAAAGTTGGGCCTGGTAGAGTTGGACGACTCCATAGCAGATGAGCCTCCCTGGTCCCCATTGATTCAGGGCACCATGAGGGAACTGAACAGCCTGGTAGTGAGGGAAGAGGGGTCCTTAGCCTCCTCCACGGTTGGAGAATTCCCACCCAACTCCCCTGCCATGACAAGTATTACGTTCCAGAATGCCTAGAATGTTAGACTTGACCATCTACAGACTCTTGAGCAATGCACTACTGGAATGTTTCCAGCAACAAGTTTTGGATTTACCAGCACAGAAATGACAAACCTGGATGCAATGTTTGGAAAAGTGCTGCAAGCCAGCGGCTGGATAGATGCCAGGCAGCATGGCTGAGGGACATGAAAGAGGTCATCCTGCCCTCAAAGTGGCACACCATGAGGGAGTACATGGCCCCTTCAAGTAAGGCCCTGTTCTATGTTGTCAAGCAGGTGGCACATGCATGGGCCAACATCAGTCTGAAGAGAAAGGACTTATTCTTGGCTAACGACATCGTTAACCAGATTTTCAGTGACGGTAAGTGATTTTCGGCGTCAATAAGTGGTTTATCAGCATCAGCAAGAAGTTTATCGGTATTGGTAAGTGGTTTAGCGGCACCAATAAGCAGTTAACAGCACCAGTAAGCGGTTTATTGGTGCTTGCGACGTCTTAAACGGCATTCACTACTATGATTATCGGTGATTTTTGGTTATCGGTGCTCAGCTGGAAATAGAACCCCGCCTTTAACTGGGTACTGCCTGTATTGTCAGCAGAAGAACCAGTTGACACTCCAAAGTAAGGGGGGAGAAGGAAGAGTGCAGTCCTTCCAGTTCCCACTGCCCCTCCGACCCAGAAGACAGAACAGGATTGGGAAGAGAGGAGGCTCTAGGTGAGATTTACAGTGTTTCCCCTTCTGGAGCTGCCAAAGGTGGGGGGATGTCTGGGGAGCAAGTGGTCATTATGGTAACTTTTAAGAGCATTTAAGAGCAGAGGAGCGGACAGTCCGGACCTTTGCATAGACCAGACCTGTCATCGGAATCGACTGAGTTCTCCTCCTACTATAAGGGGAGGACCTTGCAACGGGAAATTGGAGACATACTGCAGAAGGAGGCAACAGAAATAGTGAAGGATGTCACACCTGGTTTCTACAGTCACCTCTTCCTGGTGGAGAAAGCATGGGGGTGGGGGTGGAGACTGGTCACAGATCTGTTGGTATTGGCACCAATCAGGCAAGGGGACTTCATGGTCTCGATAGACCTACAGGACGCCTACCTTCACATCCCTATACACCCTTCCTCTAGAAGAATCTGCAGTTTGTCTCCCAGAAAGTGATGTACAAATTCAGGGCTTTCTGCTTTGGTCTCACAACAATCTCCCAGGCCTTCACTCGGGTCTTCCAGCTAGTGTTGGAATGGGCATGCAGACAGGGTATCAGACTGAGGAGGTACCCTAATAACTAACTCATCCTGGCATCCTGAGCAGAGAAAGTGTCAAAAGACAAGAACAAGATCCTGGCACTTTGCAGAGACTTGGGGATCCTGGTCAACACCAAGAAGTCAGCTCATACCAAAGCGGAGTCAATTACTTGGGCATGGCAAAAGAGATGGTGGTGGGGAAGCTTACCCCTCCCAGGAGCGGTTAGCAAAACCGATCAGTGTCCAACCCGTTCCTTTCAAACCTCCTCCAACCAGTCAAGCAGTGGCAGGTGCTGATAGGCCATCTGGTGTCGTTAGTAGTTGGTGCCCAGGGGAAGAGCATGGATCTGTTCCCTTCACTGGCAGAAGAAAAGGAAGGGAGAAGACAGTGCAGAAGTCCAATCACAATGTTTATGAGTGACGGAAAAGGTGTTGGAAGACCTGTGGTAGTGAAGAGGCCTGAGAGAACACCTGTGGGGAATACAACTAAGTCGTCCACCTCCGGAGATGCGGGTATGCTTAGATGTATCCCAAAGGGGATGGGGTGCTCACCTGAATAGCATGTGCGTTTCAAGGATCTGGAGCATGGAGCAAGTGCAAGACATCAATGTCCTGGAGATGTGAACAGTCTGGCTGGCATTCCAACACTTCCAGGGCCTGCTCCAGGACAAGGCCACAGTCATGATGAGTGACAACACCATGGTGGTGGCATACGTGAACAAGCAGGGGGCCATCATCTCTTATGAACTGAAGGAATTGGTGGTGGAAATGCACAATGATCAGAGACCCGGGGACTTCTACTAACAGCAAGATACATCCCTGGAAAGAAGAACATCATGGCAGACCAGTTAAGCAGAGCAGACCAAATAGTAGGTAACGAATGGTTGCTGGAACAGGGTAACACAAAAAAATTGTTGAGTCTGTGGGAGGGTCCCATGTTAGACCTGTTTGCCACAGCAAGGAACAACAAACTTCCATTGCATTGTTCTCCAGTACCCCACCAAAAGGATGTCCTGCAGGACACCTTCCAGCACCCCAGGGACAACAAGGACATGTCTCAGGGGCTGAGGATGGCCCTCATAGTCCCAAGGTGGCTCCACGCAGGATGGCATGTCGATCTCCTCTATCTTCTAGTGGACATACCAAGGGAACTTCCTCTCCCTCCCAAGTTGCAGAAACAAGAACACAACAGTTAGTATCATCAGGCAGTAGCCTCCCTCCAACTTCAAGAGTGGAAGCTATCAAGCAGCTCCTCAGAAGGAAACACTTTTCGGAGAAAGCTGCAGTGGCCATCTCCAATCCCCTCAGACCATCATCCCTTGGGGTACATCAAAGTAAGTGGAAGGTCTTTCATTCATGGTGCAGTGAGAGGGGTCTTAGTCCCCTCAAATCATCTATAAGGGAGGTGGCAGATTTTCTCATCTTCCTCTGGCAGGAGAAAGACCTTTCCATGACTGAGATCAAGGGATACAAGGCTGCCCTTGCCCCAGTGTCCAGACCAGGAGGCATAAATCTTTCAACCTACTGGAAACTGTTAGTCATGGTGAAATGTTTCAAAATAGAGATGTACTTTACAGGAACTAAAATCCCCCAAGTGGGACATGACCAAGATCCTCAACCCCCTGATTCTGCCAGCCTATGAGCCCCTCAAGAAGGCATTGGACTGGGATTGACTCTGAAGACAGTCTTTCTACTAGTCTTGGTGTCAGCCAAGCAAGTAGGTGAGTTGTACACCCTCTCATACGTTGTTTCCCACACCCATTGGTGGTTGTCACTCGCTCTCACATTTCTCCAAGAATTTGTGGCAAAAACCCAGAATCCCACTACCCAGGACCAAACTTAGAATCCCACTACCCAGGACCAAACTTCAATGGTTTCTCTGTACCCTCCTTGAAGGACTTTGTAGGGAGTGAAAACAACCAAATGTTACTGTGCCCGGTGAGGTCCTTGTGAACCTGCCTCAGGCGTACACCGTGGGCCCCCCAACAGACCTGCCTGTCAGAAATTTTTCATCAGTGTGGGCCAGGAGAAGAGGGAGATTTCATGAAATACCATCTTCTTCTAGTTGAGGGAAGTGATCGTCAGGGCATACCAGACAGATCACAACGACAACCCTCCACCAGCCAAAGTGAGGGTGCATGACATTAGGGGATCAAACCCTCAGGAGCTTTAAAGAAGAAACACTCACTCTTTCAGGTTCTGAGAGCAGGGGTCTGGAAGAAACAATCAACCTTCACCTCCTTCTATCTCAAGGACTTAGCACACAGTCCTTGGACACCTTTGCCATGGGACTGGTAGTAGCAGCCCAACAGGTGATATAGGGATGTCAAGCCCTGTGGGACCTCCATCCAAGGAGAAGGACATCGCCATATTCGTCATGGAGGTTGTGGTGAGTCCATACAAGACACATCCTGATCCCATGTATGGTTGTGACTGGAAGGTCGGTAGATTTCAGAGGGATTTCTCGAAGAGCCAGAAGGGTCAACTCCTTCCAATTATCGTGGAGGGGTACACCCAGCTGGTAGCCTTGAGAGATTGACCCCCCCGCCTCCAAGTGAGGCTCCATATGTATAAGTATAGGTTCGTATTTGTCGGAACAAATACCAAGTTCTAAATTAATTTGTATTTTTCTTAACATACTAACCCACACTTTCATATGTACAGTACAAGTTTACCCTCCTCTGACCACCCTGCGTAGTTTTGATCTCACTCCATATAGGGAGTAGAGTGTGGCTGTAAACAGGCTGGTTTACACAATGGAGGAGTCAGGCCATCTCAGGTCACATGCGACCATAGGCCCAACGATAGGATTTTGTTTTTAGAGACGATTCAGTATCAGCGGAAGTAAGCCAAGCGTGAGTACTCCACATATGAAAATGTACAATATGTTAGGAAAAATACAAATTACTTCAGAATTTGGTATACTTGTTTATCTAAAGCTTATGTTTCCACACTGCTAACAAATGAGTAGCAATGGAGTAAAGAAACGAGAGAGAGAGAGTGTGCGTGTTAATAATAGTTAATAAACTATTATTAATATGTATTTAATGAAAATCGTTAAATATACAGTATGCAAAAATTTTATCATTCCTGTTTTATGTATTTATGGTAAGTTTAGATAAAGATAACAACCCTTAATAACAACATCCTTAATACTGTAGTGTAATCAGTAAATTTTACATGAAAATGTTTGCAATTCATTTGTCTATAATATGGTAAAGTTTGCATACACGATTCTCTCTCTCTCTTTTCATATGTGTCATTATTTTTTGGGTTCCAATAAAGGTGACATTCCTCTACTAATTGTTATAAAATACATAAATTACAAAATGGACGACATTTGCCTATGTAATTACCTGTCTGGTTAGCAAATCCTTGCATCTCTCAGGCAATGACTACTGGCTGTTCTAGCACAATGAATACAGTATTCTTCAGCTGAGTTAGCTCTAACCTAAACCTACTTCAACTTACAGTCTATCTCAGTCCTGAGATAGATGTGGCAGAAGACTGGGTGAGACCTTGATAGCTGTAATTATAACGGTTCCAGTCCTTGAGTCTGAGTTCTTTGGCAGCCATTCCTAAGGCACTTACCATTGTTGGAAAACTCACATGACAAGAGGAAGGAACATGAAACAGTTGCTGCAACTTAACAAGGAATTGGTTTTTAGCTAGTGAAGGCAATCATCTAGTAGAGTAGTTTATGATGCTTGAATCATCCAGACAGAATTTAGCATATTGGTAAGGGCCACACTGATGAGAGTACCTTCAGTAGCATTGTCACCATAAGTACTACTTTTGTGAAGGGCTAGGGAGCCCACCCAGAGGACAGCTGGGATTCACAAAACTGGTGAAAAATGAAAATGAAATTTACATTCATAAACTGCAGCTCACCATATTCAAGATTAAACAGTCAATCCTAGCAAAGATATGGTCACTCTAATGACAGAGAGCTTGTGTTAAGTAGTACTGATGACCCTCACCCCTAGGGTGTGAGTTTGGAAAATAAAAAATAATTGCATACACTTCACTCTCATCTTTAGCAGATGGCTACATCTGGTTAAGTACAGTACCTCCTTCACTCTGATGTACTTACAGAGCTCACCCGACATTAGGGACTTACCCTGATAGACCCGCTAGTAACTACCATGAAAAAGAAAATTCCTGTCCACTGGTCACTTTACCAGCCCCAATGACTTAAAAGATCACTGTTCTCTTATATTTCTGAGGTAGCCTAGAAAGCTATGCATTTACTCCATACTAGAGTGTTGAGCAGGTTATATTATGCAAAGAATGACTTTAGTAGCAATTTATGTCACCAGGAGGTTCAAGGTTCAGGGTCAATTTTATTTTCTAGCAGACCTAATATAAAACTTTCAGCACTATCCACTCTTCTGCATTAACTCAACTTTGGTTTGTTTCACCATAAAAAAGACATAATCTCTAAGGCCTACAAGCTCAGTTCAAGAACAGGATTAACCTTACAAAGCTCAGTTTGCAGAAAATTAGAGCATTATCCGTACCTTCAATTGAAATGAAATGCCTATTGTTCAAGTTACCATTATAGGTTGGAGAAAGTGCCAGTGAAACAGAGCCAAATTTTATTTGAGGGATATGACACACAGGTGCATATAGATATACTCTCTTGGTAGTACTTGTAGCTGAGGCCAGTCAGGTTGTTCACAGTTTTCCATTATTATCTCCTTTCACTTTGCTACTCAGGACTTTTACTGCAATTAGCCCAGCCACAAACAACCCTCCCATCACAGACTCACTGCAAGAGAATTTTAGAAAAATACTATGAAGCTAAAATGTACCACAGATATGGGGAACAACCCATGTACAGGTAGAAACTACAGAAAAAGCAACTGTCAGAAGACAATGGAGCTTCCAAGTAGGATGGAATTTGTAAATCAAAGAGTTAAAAATTTTCACTTGACCTTTACCTAAGTCAAAGGTCAAAGTGGTGAACAGGAGGGACTCAGTCCGACACTATCCTCCAAATATGATAATAAAGGTATTGAGAATTTTAAAAAAGACAAATTAACTTGGTTAGCACAGATGCTGACAATAAGGATGATGCTGAAGGTATCACGTAACTCCAAAAACATCGTCCTGGTGCGCTAGTAAGTGTTATCAAAGGGAAACAAAGCCTATTTGGTGGATTAAAATTTGTAAACCAGGCAATGAGTGTGATCTATGAATAACTTTGCTTTACTCAAAGTCAGTGTGACAAATGGAATGGAATGGATATGGAAAAACTTTTAGTCAGCTGTCCAAGAATGTCAGTACTAATGATGACAATACCTGTAGTAGCTCTCTGGATATACATCAATGATTTAACGAGAATTAATATATCAAATACCAACTACAGTATTGTAGACAATACTCTCCAACTAGACAATAATCTCCAACTAGATGCACTTGCAGTTGAAGACTTCAGGAACCAATCTCTTGCTATGCAAAAGAATTTGGCCCTGGTATAAGTAAAGGGTTTGGAAATCAGATAAGCACATCAAAAATTTGAAGCATGTTTTGTGCTTTAGAGGTACAAGCCTACTACTTTAACTTAGAAACCCTTCCTCACTAACTTCTCCAGTTGGCACAGCTTTAGGTTGCGTTAAAGTGAGAGCTTTTGCCAGGAGAAACAGGAGCTCCCCCAAATGGACCCAACAGGGGTTATCACCTACAATGAGCCCTCCACAGCATAATTATAAAAAACTAAAGGTTTGTCAGTGTCCCTCTGGACCAAACAATATTGCTTTCTGTGTTCTATTTCTCATATACAGTGTACAGTGTTCCCTTTGTCCTCTTACAGGGTATTTACCATGCATTCCCTTTGACCTCTCCACCTAGCTGTCCAATTTCTTAAAATTTGCCTTGTTACAATTTTCCCCTTTAAGTTAAAACCAAATACTTAAGGCATACAGTATGAGTCCAGAAATCTGCCTGTGGTGATGTTAAACTATTCCACAGTAATAATAACTGCTTAATGGGGAAGTCTTATCCAACTTTTAGCTATCACTATATTCATTTATTATACACATAGTATTGTTGGTAACTTAGTTTACAAAACTGGACACTAATAAAAGTTCTGTAATAGGTCTATATCTAAAAAAAAAAAAAACATTCTTTTCAAGAAATCATCCTTTGTATTCCAAAAAATTGAGTGTTCATGAAGAATAAAGTTTTGTACTTGAGAGCGTGTAAACAATGAAATAAAAATCTTCGTAATACACTGACTTCAAACTTTTTAACTGCTGTAGATTGTTACTTTTTTAACATCAGTCAAACCCTTTTCATACTTTATTTCAGAATTTTAAATGAAAATGTAATGGGTAAGATTTACAATATTTTTTTGACTAGCCTTACAAATATTCAATTAGCTTTAAATTGTTTGTGATAATCATGTACGGTAATTAGACCCTTATTCTGGTGCTCTAAGCTTTGCAATTGATTTTACCTCTCTATCTAAGTTCATAATTATGATGTACACATTAAAATAACAAAACAGGTTAATATTTTTCAAAGATACCACCAAGAAAATTTTATAATACTTCAGTGTACCACTACAAATTACTTTTAATTTCTCATAACATAACAGTTTCACTAATTATACCATACAGACTGTAACCTTGGTAGTGTGATTACATTTAGTTAGGATCTATTTCACAGGCATCAAAAATACTGAAAACTTTCACGCACTTGTCTTCAGACTGCAGTCAGTATGCTCTATACCAAAAATTTTTTGCCTTGTAGAATATTCAGCTCAAGATATTGTTGCTTTGTAGAATATTCAGCTTAAGATATTGTTAAGAGAACATTTTTTCAACAGTTACAAGCAGTCGTTCACCACAAACAAAGCTGGGGAAACATCTACAGGGACTCATCGGAGGTGTGGGAGGAGCTGATCTCACTCACGGTATCTATAGACTTCAAGTGGAGGGCAAGGATGGTGGCGTCTTCATAATATTCATTGGAAACGGTAGTTATGAAATTATTTGTGACCCTTTAATTTCTCTATACTGTACTCCTATGTTTGTTTTTTCTTTTAGGTATTCATGCTGTCTCTAGTATTTTAAAACTACATTCCCCTTTGTAAATTTCTACACGTTTTTTTATCTAAAGACTAATTGTAATTCTAGATATGGCAATCAAGAAAAAATGTTGTGCAGGATTGTTAAGTAGTAGTAGTAGTAGTAGTAGTAGTAGTAGTAGTAGTAGTAGTAGTAGTATTAGTAGTAGTAGTAGTAGTAGTAGTAGTAGTAGTAGTAGGGAAGAGGTAAAAAGAAAGAAGAGTATTTGTTCCTGTTAGCGTTTGGTTGGTTTATAAGAACTCACTCTGAATACAAAACACTGCTCCTGTTAGGAGCAGAGCTATTAAACACTAGTAAGATATAGTAATTCCCTTACAACTTGTCATCCATTTCCTAAAGGCTCTACTTCACGAGAACATACCCTACCAAAATCAGAGTTAACGTCTTACTCGTTTCAACAGTAGCAGAGGTTGAAGGAAACTAAAGAGACCCAGTTAACGGATTCATATTTGGCAAAAGGAAGAGAATACAGAACAAAGCAAGTTATGCATTGCTTAAGTACTAATGGAGAATCAACCAAAACACGGTTGAAACTCCTCCAGTCCAAACGGAGGAATTGCAGTAGAAGAAATGAAATATGGCCAGAACGTGAGTAATGATGACATGGAATGCTAGGTGAAATACCAGACGGAGGAACTAGTATTTGGGTGAAGAGATAGGATTCTTGTGTGATGTCACCACGTAACCTTGACAACAGTCAAGTGTCATCTGCAAAGAGTGACATCATCACATAAACGTGACAACAGTCGGAGAGACTGCACAACACTTAGGAGGTGATTATCGAAAAGCGAGAGCTGTGATATAACCAGGCCAACTCACTCTAGTTAAACAGGCGGCGGAGGAGGATGAGCCCCTATACGAAAAGAAATAATTGTCACGTGACAGTTCCTCGTTGGTCGAGTCGGTAGAGTTCTCAGCTAGCACACTGCCAGGCCCGAGCTCAAGTCTCTGGCCGGCCAATGAAGAATCAGAGGAATTTATTTCTGGTGATAGACATTTATTTCTCGGTATAATGTGGTTCGGATTCCACAATAAACTGTAGGTCCCGTTGCTAGGTAACCAATTGGTTCTTAGCCATGTAAAATAAGTCTAATCCTTCGGGCCAGCCCTAGGAGAGCTGTTAATCAGCTTAGTGGTCAGGTTAAACTAAGGTATACTTAATTTTTCGTCACGTTAAACTAAGGTATACTTAATTTTTCGTCACCAGGTGATGAACACAAGGTGATAAGAGGGGGAGGGAAAAACTGAGCAAGAGGGGGGAGGGGTTATCATCCGGTTGGGGAAATACCAGGGGGTCACCGAGTAAACTCCCCACAAGTTTGGTGCCAAACCCAAACAGGAAAAAATGGATGAGAGAGGTGTTGAAGGGCACACAACCTTGGTCCCAAGACATGCCTTGGTTCCCTGTTGGAGGAGACAACCAACTGACGCAGGACAGTCCAGAGGGCGGGCTACAGACAGATGCCAAGGCTCTGACACCTCTCTTGTGGGGGAAAACCAAAAAAGGACAAAAGCTTGGGGTGTTGGGGGAGCGATCTTGACCCTGATATTTTCGATCGAAATCCTAACTAATAAAAGAATGTATATCAACTGTTATTTTTCTCCTGAACAACACAGGGAGCAAAAGAAGGCAGAGTAGAAGAGAGAGAGGAATTAACCTGGGCTATCAGGTAGGTTAACCCCTAAGGGACTGGCTAAATATATATTAAACACAGCCCCAGACCAAGCAAACTACAAGGTTGCCAATTAAAGAAAAAATACATCAATGGAAAGATGAAGATATGCAAATGCACTTGGTCTAAGAAAAATCCTAAAAATTTTTCTGCCGTCCATGGGAAGTTGAAAGTGACTATTTACAACCCTGTGTGGGGCCTCTTTTACAACACTCTTAAAAATATGCTAATGTTACAAAGTTATACAGTACATGTTTTCTCTAATAATCTTTATTTTTTATTTTGTAAAAATTATATTTAAAGCTCCCACATCATAACAGGTAAAAACCATAATCAGTATATTTATTGTAAAATATTTATGAGATTTACTGAGATGGGGAGATGCAGTACCTTTTTGTGAGGTATACATTTTTTCTATTTCTTTGTACAGGTAGTGCTCGAGTTACGATAATTCGACTTACGATAATTCGCTTTTACGATGGGATTAGCAATTAATATCGATACGACAATATTTTAAAAACACGTATTTTTAAATTTCGCGGGTGACTGAAGCGAGGCAACAACATACAATCAGGCAGCGCACGATTATGCGATCGTTGGCCCGAGAGGCTGGAATAGGTACATTAATTCAATGAGCTGACCTCACTTGCCCTCGTTGTGTCGGAAGTTAAAATAGGTCAGTGTTCGTCTGCAATTTTTGTGCGTTTGTAAATACAGGTAGTGCAGTGCAGTGGCGATAATTCGTCTTACGATAATTCAAGTTTACGATGGAGTTAGCAATTAATACCGGTACGACAATATTTAGAAAATATTTTTAAATTTCGAGCGGGCACAAGCAACAGCGTACACTACAATTGCCGTAGAATCAGGCAGCAAGAAAGACCAACTTACAATAGACCAACTTCTTTTTCTCCATTTCTTTATTCCATCTTCTAGTTAAAATAGTAAGAGAATAATAAAAGCATTGTTAGTAACCTTATACTCTTGCGAAAATGCGTACAGCCATAAACAACCGAACGAGACTCTGTTGTTTTGCTAATAACCGAATCGGATAACAACTGTTTTGCTTGTATTTCAACCATCGACGGTTAAACAATTATCGTAGTTATGTTAAAAATGACGTTAAGTACTGATATGTTTTACACTACCCTTATCCGCTTTGGAGAAAAGATCGGCAAGGAAATATACTGCTGCAGTAAAATTAAGCTGCAAGTTGTAGCTGACGCTGAGAAAAGAATGTTCAAGCTGCTAATGACTATAAATTATCGTACATTGGCAACATGGATGAAACTCGACCGCAAATAAAATTGGAAAGTATTTCAATCAAAACTACTGGACATGAAAGAACACATATTACTGCTGTTTTCACGTCGATAAAAGATAATACGAAAAGCTCGTGGTATGATGATGAAATCAAGAGAAAATAGCGGACGGAATCTTGATTTTTTTTGTTTACACAAAACAAAGGGCCAGCCGCCAACGTCATCTACTAACGAAAAAAACGGCTAAAATAATTTCACAACGAGACATATTTAAGTTACATTTCGACATAAAAACACTTCGTATAACGAAAAATACATATGTCCCTTATAAATAAAGTATCTAGAGATTCATTTACACTAACTAGAAGCAAGAAATGCCCTCTGAACCGAGTTAAATGCATCGAAATAAAGACCGCGTGATCGATTCCGAAACCAAAACATTTGACCGCTATGATCGGAATTCATAATGCAAAAGCAATAAAAGAATATTTACGATTGGATACAATGTAGTAAAGCATAACTTTTTAAAAGATCCATGGAAAAGATGCACATTCGTTATTTTGATGTTTGTATAATACGGCGGTGTTATGTGAAAATAAAATACAGTATAATGTAGGCTAGGCTACCGTACATGATATACGAAAGTGCAGGCCAGGCCTTGTTTGTTATTCAATTTCTCTTTATACTGACTTATCATGTCAGTCTGCATTGAACCTGCAGAATTAGCTGACACTAATAATTACTATACCATATATGTATAAAGTATACTGTGTAGTGTAAGCTAGGCTACCATATATGTATAGATGGTACTGATTACCCTAGTGTAGGCTAGGCCATATTCGAGTTACGATTTTTTCAACAAACGATGGGGTTTTTGGAACCTAACCCCATCGTAAGTAGGGGAATACCTGTATTTTGAAAATTACGATTATATCTGAACTACTATCATAATAGTTAAGAACTAAAACAATCCCTGAGTAAATTTATGAGCAAATAAAAAAAAAAGACATCCTGGAGCTATGGAGAGGCAGTGCATGCCCCAATGATATCTCAAGGCTGACTGATCTACCTCTCTCCTGTATTGAGCTAGTACAGTTGCCATAAATCATTCATTGCCCACTGAAGTGCTGTGAACATTTTTCCTGCTAATTTCATCCAAACCGCATTGTGTGCAATATTAATCCTCAGAAGAGTTAGCCCGGCGTTCACTCAAAATCTGTTATAGTAAGGGTTAATGGAGGTGGAGAAGCAACACCAGAAGACAAAAGGAAAACTGGGTAGGCTTCTGGTGTGCCCTAACTAATTGTCTGCATAAATTATCGGCCTCTAACATCTTCCGATACTACACAATATTTACATCCCCTCATAAGATCACTCAAAATCTAATATCAAGAAAACCACAGTCGTGCTTGAGCAGCTAGTCTAACATTCGGTTTTCACAAAGTCTTTCTTATACAGCATAATGCTTTCATCTCTGCCGGTAGATGACATAAGCAAAAACAGAAACAAGCACAATACCGTACGGGAGATATTTAGCCAAAAATTATAAAAATATTCCAAATACCAATCCGACTGTCCATATAACAGGTCGGCATGAAGAAATAAGACAAGAACATAAACATTCCAGCACCACCTAGTGGGAAAACAGATTACTACAGTGACGGTCCTCGCATAGTTGTGATTTTTTAAAAAATACCAACCACACCAAACGGCACGAAGATAAAGCTAACTTTAACAGTAGGTAAGATTCATTCAAAATATGATACTTTTATAATAAAATAAAGTTTGTTCATACTTACCTGGCAGATATATATATAGCTGTATTCTCCGAAGGACCGACAGAAATTCAAAAACTTACGACACACGCAGTGGGGCCAGGTGGTTAGTACCCATTCCCGCCGCTGGGAGGCGGGTATCAGGAACCATTCCCATTTTCTATTCAGATTTTCTAGTGCTACTGTCTCCCGAGGGGAGGTGGGAGGGCACTGTGATTATATATATCTGCCAGGTAAGTATGAACAAACTTTATTTTATTATAAAAATATCATTTTGTTCATGAGACTTACCTGACAGATATATATATATATATATATATATAGCTGAATCCCACCATTGGAGGTGGGAAGAGACAGAATAGGATTTAGGAAACAAACAAATGTAGGCAATTGACGCCTTGGTTCCTTACCTGTTAGCATAGCTGACTTCGTGATTACTGTCACCCAAGCCTGCTTCTGCTTTACTAGAGTCTCCAGCGAGGTAGCGACCTATAAAGCTGGTGAGTTCTAGATGATCTGTCAAGGGGGCGAGACCACAATGTGACTAGACCATATGACCTTACTATGAGGGCAAACGACACAAAAGGCAACCACCTGACCAAGCCTAGCTACGTCATGAAGTCATAACATAAGCTAAGGACTGGGACGACCACCCCCGGTGGCCGACCCAACAACCATAAAAACACCATAACCAAAATAAAAAACACACCTAACCATTTACTACAGGATAGGATGAGTGTCGCTCTCTGCCCCCAAAATCGTATTTGCAGAAACATAAGGCCCTAGCGCACAGCAATTCTCGTAAGACGTCTTCACTTCAGTGAGGTAGTGCGAAGCAAATACCGAATTGCTTCGCCAAAAAGTGGCACCCAGAATGTCATTGAGAGACAAATTTCTCTGGAAAGCCACTGAGGTAGCAATGGCTCTCACTTCGTGAGCCTTGACTTTCAAAAGACTCAACTCACTGTCTTGAACGTCGGAATGTGCATCTAAAATGGTGCTTCTTAAAAAGAACGCCAGTGCATTCTTAGAAAGAGGTAAATCCGGCCTCTTGACCGAGCACCACAGATTGTTAGAAGGACCTCGACATTCCTGAGTTCTCTGCAAGTAGAATTTTAGAGCCCTGACAGGACACAGGGTTTTCTCTGGTTCTTGTCCAAGGATTTCCTTCAAACCCTTAATCTCGAAGGACCTGGGCCAAGGGGTAGACGGGTTCTCGTTTTTTGCGAGATCCTTATGCCCGCTAGGTGAAGCCATCGGGCCACGTTCCTCATCAGAACCGTGAAGACCATAGGTGCCGTACTCAGTCCGAAGCAAAGAGCTGGGGACGTGAAAATAGGCGTCCTGGAGGTCCAGCGAGACCATCCAATCGCCTGGTCTTAAAGCACCTAAAACTGACTGAGACGTCTCCATCTTGAACTTCTCCTTCACTATAAAATGGTTCAGTCTGCTGACGTCCAGGACTGGTCTCCACCCCCCCGACTGTTTTGGCACCAAGAAGAGTCGATTGTAGAATCCTGGAGAATCCAAATCCAGGACTTGCCCTATGGCTCTCTTCTCGAGCATCTGGTCGAGCAGATCAAAAAGGATCTGTTGCTTCTCTGGGTGGTAAGAGGGCAACAGATCCCTGGGTGTTGAGGACAGTGGAGGAAACGAGGAATGGGATCCTGTAACCTTTCTCGATGACATTGAGGGACCAGAAGTCCGTCCCTCTTGCTTTCCAGGCTTTCGAAAACAAAAGAAGCCTGGCTCCTACTGGTGTCTGGAGGTCCGGTACATCATTTCTTGCCCCTTGGATTAGAAGGGGCTCCGCCTCTGGAGAGGCCTCTTCCTCGAGGAAAGGATTTTGAGGAGGAAGCTCTACCGCGAAAGGGCTTCTGCCTCTTAGAGGCTAGTCCTTGAGAAGACGTGGACGAGACATTCGAACGCCTGGAAGACTGTGCGAGGAGGTCTTGAGTAGCCTTCTCCTTAAGGCTGGAGGCGAGATCCTTGACCAATGGCTGGGGGAAAAGATGGCTAGAAAGAGGGGCGAAAAGCAATTCTGCCCTCTGCACAGGAGAAACTGACTTCGCTGAGAAGTTGCAATATAAGGCCCTCTTCTTCAAGAGGGTCGTACCAAAATGAGCAGCCAGTTCATCCGCGCCATCTCTGACAGCCTTGTCCATGCACGACAGCACACTGGACAGCTCCCCCAGAGTGATCGAGTCTGGACTCCGAGTCTTCAAGTCCAAGGCCCTCAAGCACCAATCCAAAAAGTTGAAGACTTCCATAGTTCTAAAAAGCCCTTTAAGGTGATGGTCCGTTTCCGAAAGCGTCCAGGCCACCTTTGCGGAAGAAAGGAGGGCCCTCCTTGGAGCGTCGACTAAACTCGTGAAGTCTCCTTGGGAAGATTTCTTCTCCAGTTTCGTACCACATTCCCGCCTTCCCGCACAATTTAGACGGAGGAAGGGCAAAGGAAGACTTGCCTTGTGTCTTCCGATCCTCCATCCAAGAGTTGACTTTCTTAAAAGCTCTCTTGGTAGCAAGAGACGTCTTCATCTGAAGGAAACCGGGCGATTTCCTCACCTTCAAAGAGGCTAACTGCGAAGGAGGAGAGAGAGGGGCAGAAGGCTGAAACTTATCCGGAAATAAGTCTCTCAGCATGCTGGCCAAAACCTGGTAGTCCGATGAAGACGACAAGGGGGGCTGTTCCTGCTCTGCAGACTCCGACTCTGCAGACAACTCTCCCTCTTCGACGGGAGCGACAGGAGAGTCTTCCGGAACCTGTGGAAGACTAAGGCCTTATGGCCTGATCCACAAAAGAGACCTCTTCTTGCGCGAGTCTGAAGCAGAAAGCCCTGGAGCGTCCCGCAAAGAAGCGTCCTGCCGAGCGTCTTGACGGCGTCCTGAAGAGCGTCCTGACGAGAGTGCTGAGAAGCGTCTTGCCGAGCGTCCTGACGAGCGAGCTGATGAGAGGCCAGACGAGCATCATGCAGAACGTCCTGTCGCACGTCCAACCGAGCGTCTTGCCAAGCTGCGAGAGGGGTCCTGACGATGCAAAGAATCCCGAGAGCGATCCAACGAACGATGAGGGCGACCGGGAGAACTCGCTGGAGAGAGAGACGAACGAAGAGCAGGAGAGGGAGACCTCTTAGACCTCTTAATAGGCAGCTTCAAGTCCTTACGACGTCTACGAGGTTCAGACTCCTTTGCAGCAAGGAGGGACGCCAACTGCCGCTGCATGTCCAGGAGAAGACGCTTAGAAGGAGAAGACTCCCTCTCCGGAGAAGGGCTGCTCTTGTGAGACGAAGAGGGGCGAGGGGACGCCCTCTTCCTTCTACTAGGGGCGACGACAGCTCTCTTCTTGGGGCGACTGGGACGCTCAAAAGCGTCCTCCTCGGAAGAAGTCCTGGTCCTCTTCTGCGGCGGCAACTCGCAGAACCATTCAGGCGAAGAAACAAGAGCCCGAGAAAGAGGACGTGAAGCGTCCTCCTCTGCGAAGCTTCCTTCCAAGCGTGAGAGTCCATCCGAGAGCTCGACCCCTTGCGTGGGGAGGGCGCCTCAGAGGACGAGAAG
Source organism: Macrobrachium rosenbergii (assembly GCF_040412425.1). Lineage (NCBI taxonomy): Eukaryota > Metazoa > Arthropoda > Malacostraca > Decapoda > Palaemonidae > Macrobrachium > Macrobrachium rosenbergii. Next base: position 52,034,616 of record NC_089756.1, read on the forward strand.
CAATCCTTAAGGATGCGTGCGTGAGCACGATCCTTGGCAGCCTGGGAATCGACAACAGAGCCTGCCGAAGGGATGCCAGATCGGTGGGGAGTCCCCATAAACCTCTTTGGGCTTTCGACTTGCCCACTCCCTGAGTCCTGGGAGTCCGGCAGAGGTCCAGGCCTAGAGGCATTATAGGGCCGATCTGACGCCCCCTCCACAACACTAGGGGGATCACTGCACTTCACAACACTTTCAATTGCAAGCACCTTAGACTCCAAAGCACGTATGGAGTTCAAAATCTCTGCAAGGGCATTACCTTCCGCAGACGCAACCTCAGGGCCAAAAGGCAACACTACAGGGATAGGTGAAGCAAAGTCTACAAACGGGTTAACAGGAGACAAATTATTACCCTGACTCCCACCAGCAGACACACTCCTGGAGGAAGACCTCCTAACACGGTCATGCTCTAACTTGCGCACATACGAGTCATAAACCTTCCAATCGGCATCAGGCAAAGACTCACACTCCTTGCAGCGATCATCAAACAAACAAACATGCCCTCTACATCTCATGCATACTGTGTGAGGATCTACCGAAGCTTTCGGTAGCCTCACCTTACACTCCTTCACACCACACACCCTGAAACTAGCAGAACTAGATCCAGACATCGTAGTCAAAGAAAAGTCAAAGCCAAAATCAAAACAGTCCACAAAAGCGTATGCCTATCCACAAATCCAAAGTCAAGAACCAAAAGACAATCAGAATACTCAAATGGCAAAAGTTTTCGAAATCCAACAACGGAGGTATTGACAACGGGTGTTGACAGTACCGTCGACAGAGAAAATCTGAATAGAAAATGGGAATGGTTCCTGATACCCGCCTCCCAGCGGCGGAATGGGTACTAACCACCTGGCCCCACTGCGTGTGCCATAAGTTTTGAATTTCTGTCGGTCCTTCGGAGAATACAGCTATATATATATCTGTCAGGTAAAGTCTCATGAACAAAAATAGCTTTTTATGTAAGAAAAAACTATTTTTGGTAGATGCTGTTCATTCTCAAAGGAGTTACACTCTCATGGTCCCCCCAGGGCTCCATAAGACATACCAACCAATCTCAAAAGCATTCTCTAACAGTTGGTCTCGGCCAGAATAGTGCTACAGTAGTTGGCACAGTGATAGAATATAAAAGACTCGGGACAAGAAGGCTCTATCTCCCATCCTACAATGACTACCACAACTTTTCCTCCATCCTACACACAGATGTGACAACAGCACATATGTCGGCTATCTTCCTCATTACATGCCAGGTCTGTGCAAGATCAATATTCATCCCAACCCCACGCCTTTTTGTCAAGGAAAGTGGGTGGGTTTGAGGACTCACAGCAGCTACCAAAGACAGGTTTTTCCTATGTCTATGTACCTGTTTTTTGGTAGCATAGCTGCTGTTCGTCCCTAAACAAGTTTACAAAAGAATTTGACAGGTGACAAAAAGGCTTAGTTCCTAATAAAAAATCCCAACAACCCGTATAAATTTTTGGTCCGAAGTATAGTCACAGGTTATCAACAATTTTATTTATTCCAGATAGCCACTAGGGTTTGGCAATAAAGAACCTATACATGTATTATTCTTTGTGGTTCTAAGGGGACTTACCTAATAATGTTGGGTCTGGCTGCAGGATTTTTGCACCTTCCCCAGCAATATCTCAGCATGACACCACTCTCATGGTCATAGTGTTTCAGGAAATTTTGGCCCAAGGTAAATTGAAAGGTTATGAACTGTTTTCTTTATTCCTGATACCCATCAGAGTCTGGCAATAAAGATCAGGAAACACACAAGCTATATACAGTATGTATTATCCCTTGTGGATCTAAGATGACTTACCTAATTATGTTGTGTCTTGCTGCAGGATTATTGTGCCTTCCCATTTTCAGGAACACTGCCTCTATAACCACTCCATAAACTCGGAGACTTCTCTGAAAGAAACATTTCCAAAGTTAACGATGTAACCACCATTTGGATGTCATGCGACTTACGGAAGGAGTGAGGGTCTGCCTTTTTAATGGAGGACACTAAAATAATTCTCTGTCCATGTAGAGAGAGAGTGGTATGTTTGTGCTAGGGTGTAGGGAAAATAGGACCATCTGGGATGTTTGCAGCAACATCTAGGTAAACCTTATCAGAAAAGGGGATTTTCCCTTTAAAAGGTCCTCATTCTTGGCCAGGAATGAGAGACAAGGAGACAACAGTAAATGACAACTTGGTGTGAGTGATAAAACATTGTCCCTGTCTAGGAGAGCCCACTATGCGAAACAAAGCTCTTGATGCCAAAGTTATCAAGAAGACTATCTTTTGGAGCATATGAGTTATAGTTGTATTGGGCCCACTGAATTGAGGGGATGGCAGAAGTTTAAGAACCTTATTCAGGGACCAGGTAATGGGAAGCCTTGCAGGAGCTGCTCTTTGCAGTGCAAAATACTGCAGAAGGGAATTAATAATGTCTGCAGAAATTACTGTAGAATTAATTCCAACAGTGCTGCCTTGTATGCCATGATTGTTGTAATACCAAGGCACCTGACCTCAAAAGATATATAATAAAATGTAAAACTGTCTCCACAGATTTCAACTGGGATCTCAGCATAGAGGTAATCTAACCACATTTTCCATATGGACTGGTATGGTGGACAGATGAAGTCAGTAGTTTTTGCACTAGGTACCCATCATGGTAGACTAGATTTAAAAAATCCACACATGAAGGTCTCACAGTTCAGAAAGGAGGATGCGTAGTCGACTTCCCTTCCTCCTGTCTGGGATAAGACAGCGATGGTAATGGAATCTATTTTCTCACCTGTTGTTGAAGAAAAAGGAACCAATGACTATATGGCTAATTCAGGGCCACTAGGTAAGCAGTTCCACTGAAAGTTAGAAGATTGTTCAAAGCCTTCAAAATCTGGGAAATGGAGGAAAAAACGGTATACAGTCCTACATTCATTTCAGTCTCATAGGAATACATCTCTCACTATTACCTGAATGTCTGGGTTCAGAGGCACACACACACACACACACACACCAGAAGTTGATGGTTCTCGCATGTAGCAAACAAGTCCACTTCTGGATGTGGAAGCATTTGGCAAGTGCTGACTTGAGAGGGGCTGAGCATAAGCCCAACCTCAATATAAACATTTCATTCACACTGTCTAGGACTGACAAAATGTGGGTTCTTTGGGAGATTTCAATTTTCTTTGATGGAAAGACAGCCAACAGCTCCAGGAAGCTGATATGACACTTCCTCAGAACAGGTGGCCATCTTCCCGCTACCTGATGATCCTCCCAATGGCCTTCCCAACTTGTCAAGGAGGCATCTATATGTATTATCACTCATATGGACGGTGAGTCAGGTTGACTTGTTTGCCAGAGACCCCTTCCAGGTCCACGGACAGAATATCTTCTCAGTCTTAGATGAAGGCGATTGCAAAGCCTTTTTCTAGCATGTGAAACCCAGACTCTGTTTACATCCTACAGATGCAATCTCATGATTTGATCTACAACAGATTCAAACTGTAACAGGCCCAGACTTTGTTCCAATTGTTGTCTGGAAAGGTTGAGCTGTGCAAGGAATCTGAGGTCCTTCCATATTCTGGTTTGAGTAGTGTCAGGAAGTGACAGCCTACCACAAAGAGTATCCCAACAAAGTCCTCTAGATCCCACTGTGTGCTAGGATCCCACTAAACACTTGGATCCTGCAGATCCCACTTGACGAATGGATCCCTCGGATCCCACTGGACAAACGGATTCCTGAATCCTGATGGATGATTGGATGCCTCAGATCCCACTAAATATCTGGATCCCTCAGATCCCACTACATGCCTGGCTCCCTCCAATCCCACTACAAACTTGGATCCTCCAGATTCCACTACACTGGATCCCTTGGATCCCACTGGATGCTCGGATCCCTCAGATCCTGAAGCACGATCTGCATATTTCTTGGAGACCAGCTTAGGCGACAAAAACTTACGCTCTGACACAGACACTGCCGGCGATGCATTAGACGATTGTCCCAAAAACTACATGATGGTTTGGGACTCTGATCCTGATCTCTGGTCCGCTTGCATGGGATCGGAAAATTAGACTCAGCCACGGATATTGGCCTCTTCACTGGCATTGGGTTCGGAAGGTTGGAAGTTGGATAATGGAGTCACAGGTAAAGTCGGAGGACTGGTGATAGGGGAAAATGCAGTTACAGAAGTCGGAAGGGCATGCAAAATAGGAGAACCCTGACTAACTGAACTCTTAGCTTCGGCTTTAGCAGTCGCTCTCCTTCATCTGTTTTTCTTAAGCTTATCTAAATAACTAGTCAAAGTTTTCCATTTTCCCTTATCCCACTCTTTGCATTCGTCACAAGTCAAGACTGAAGAGCAATTTTGTCCTGTACATTGAAAATCAATGTATAGGACATACTGCTAGCAGAACTCGAGTACACATCTTAATAAAAGGCAAAAGTCCAAGCTAAATAAGCTAATACAATTAGTGCAGTCACTACCAGGACAAAATACTTCACCAAAAATGATGAAAACCATTTGGTGAATTATATTAAATCAAATGAAAGCTGACGTCAACAACCATGTTAAGCTGTCAACTGGCAGAAATGAATTGGGCTCGTTAGTAGTGTTGTACTTATCCTTCCCCGAAAGTGAGCTGGGCAAGTTAACTACACCAAAGTATTGGAACACTACTGAGAATTTTCAAATTTAAGCTGCCGATAAATGAAACGTAATAGCTATGTAGTTATTTGGTAAGTTACTTATATAAAAAAGTACATTATATAGAGAAATTTCTGCCAACAATGTGTGATCAAACATGACAGGTTGAGGATCACCCTTTGTTCAGAGGAATCCCTCTTGGGGACACTGAAGGGTGGTGGGAAATAAACAAGTCTTTCTCTATGGCCCCCTTTTAAGAGGGGTCTAGTTTTTTGGGTAAAACTCCTTTAGAGGAAGGGGACGGTGAGAATATCCTAGCCCACTGAAAATTATGTCCTCCCAAGAGGAGGACTTCCATTGCATGTGATGCTGAAGACAACCATGCAAGTCCTATTGGGCTCTATCTCTACCCTTGCCTTTAATACACAGTCCAGGAATTGATTTTCCTTTTCCCAGGTAGGAACATCTTTGTCCTCTTTGAATGGCGTGCTGCTGCTATTGTTGTCCTTTCTTCTGTAGTTGGAGGGATTCTTTAGTATTAACTGTAGGCTTGTATGGCTCTGAATCATACCAAGATTTGTTAGGCTTAGGAAGAGGAAACTCTCAAGAGTATTGTTTCCAAGATTCCTCTTTTCCAAGAACAGCATATATTGTGCAATTCTGGTGTTAGGTTCGTTCAATGAGTTGTGCGGCAACAAATTCTCCAAACAGGTCCCAACAAAAGGGGAAAGAGTGTAATAAGGGGGGTTACATTGGGGAGCAAAATGTTGGAGCCATCAATGCTTCCTTTCAAGCTTTAATGCAACACTCCAGAAAGTCAGTGTTCCCCATGGGGTCCGCATAATTGCTCTGGCTACTGCAACAAACATTGCTCTGGTAGACTCTAGAAGCTCTTTTATAGCTACTTCCATCATATTAGCAGAAGTTATAATATTAAGGAGTGGAGCCTAACGTAAAATTCAGCCAGGTTTTCCCGAGATTTTTCTCATATTGGTCCAAGATTGTTGGGTAGTCATGTTAATAGGAGTTTTTTCCTCTCAAAAGGAAGGACAAGTGTTGCCCATTCCTTTGTAGAACTATCAGATACCAGGATGGCAGCGACAAATGGCTTTATTTCTGCCATTAACTCTCGTTTCCCAGTCACCACAAAATTTGAAATTCGGCCTTCACATGATCAACTTTTAAAAGTGAAGGGACAGAAGGCTAGTGCCTCCTGGAGAGGGTATTAGTTCTCTGAAATTATTTTTTGGGGTGTATTTTCCATTAAACTGAGAAATATACTTCTATGGCTTTCAATGGTATATTAATAGGCAGGATATCCGTCTCCTTCGATGGTTTCTAACTGCCTACTGAAAGAGGGACAAAGCATCATTCAGTATTGGGAAAGGCCACTCTGTCCAGAAATTCAACATGCTCAACCTCAATCATAGTTTTCCTTTCGTTAATAAGGTATTTTCAGTATAGTTAAAGGACGTACACTGAGGTGTATCAGCATGGGTTATCAGTATTATTCTTATGAGCAGATATTGGTGCTAGTACTACATTCTGATCTGAGGTTTTATAGTCTTACCTGGTCGTTATTGTTGTTACCAGTAGAAGCTCCCACCAGTAGAAGCTCTGGGAATGAGTAGGATGTCTCGTATTACCCATTCTGATTTCAGTGGGGATCTAGATAACTGATTCAACTTCTTTTTGGGGTTGGGTTTTTTTTATTACTTTGTTCCCATGACCTAAGTTTTTTTGGTGGGAAAACCACTCTCTGCCTGGGCAGACTGTACAGCCTCTCTATCCTCTAGTTTAAAAGATGAGAAATTATTACACATCACATCCAATTCCATATCCAGGACAGGCCTAAATTCCTCTTGGGAACCATGGATAGCATCTCTGATATAATTGATTGATTTATAGATTTCAGGCATACATGCTAAGCACTGGGGCAACTAAGGCCATTCAGTGCTGAAACAGGAAATGACAGTAAAAGTTTGAAAGGTGTAACAGGAGGAAAACTCGCAGTTGCACTATGAATCAGTTGTTAGGAGAGGGTACACAGTAAGATGGAAGAAAGAGAATATGAACAGAGGAACGAAAGCAATTGCAGCTAGGGGCCGAAGGGATGCTTCAAAGACCTGAAGTAATGCCTACATTGCACCGCATGAGGTGCACTGACGGCACTAACCCCCCTACAGGAGTGTCTCTGATATGCTGGCTCTCAGTAGCAAGGTCATCCTTGGTACTCTTCATGGTTTCCTCCCTGAATCCTGAAAGTACAGCAAGCGGAATTTCCCTATCAGGGAAGCCAGCATGAACTGATTGGGCCAAGGCAGTCATATAATCACTGCCCGGCATGACAGAAGTTCCGGATAAATCACTATATTCCCTAGAAATTACAGACACTTCAGATGAGGTTGGGTGGACCCTATCAGGGTTCCCTTCAGTATCTGATTACTGCATGGGAGAGGCAAGATTCTCATCTGAGGTATCTCTCTCATGTAGAGCAGAAGACTGTTCTGTAGAGCTTCTGGATTCAGAAGGGAAGCCGGGTCTTAGTGACCTCTCCCCTAAGGAAAGACTGTTTGTCTCTATCGGAGAAGTTGAAGTGGGAGTTCTTAGAATACACTGCTTTTCAAGTGCTGGCCCAAACGTGGATTCTGCTCGGAGAGGGATGGAAGCACACACTGCTATAGTTCTGCCGGAGTGATGTTATCTCCCCTGCTCCATACTTCTACTGAAACCTATAACTCATAGAGACAGCTTAAAGTGAGCTCCTTCATCAGTTATACTTGTTACCAGGAGCATATTGCATATTTCACACGTGCCTGGCAACCAACCAAATTCTCCTTTATTCCTTCAGGGGTTGGCTCATGGCGAAATGCACATTGAGAAATCTGCTGCAGTGCAAGTAGTCTGTGGGTTTTGCATAATAGCAGCCCAGTAGTGAGAAAAAGAACAAGTGTTTATTCAAAACTACTTAGTGTTAGCTACCTGTATCACTGGGTGGCCAGTAATAAAGCCACATAAAGTGTCAATTTTGGCTAGGAAAAAGTCATTAATTTCTGGTCGGTGTTGTGAAAAAAATTGGATCCATTTTTTTCTCGACAATCCTTCACAACATTCAGGATAAGCAAGGGGGAGTGGTAAGCAGGCGCCTTAGTTTGTGGTTTACTTTTTTTCTGTAAATATGTATGGTTATTACAGTATTTGTGTCCGGTGAATTGCCCGTGTTGTCTGTGTTGTGAATGTCAGAGAGGCTCTTTTTTATATAATTCACGCACTTCCTTTAGTTAAATAACCTATGTATAAATTTTGAAAAGGAACAGAGGTGACGACGAGGCATGCAGAGGGGCGATATGCGTCTTTCTCAAGGGTATAGCACTAAGGTAAGCTATGCACTCTCCATGTCGTCACCTCCCAGCCAAATTGTTCATTTTAAAGTCATAAGCCGGTTCCTTTAGTATGCTAAATTAATCCCTTCACATTTTTGCCATCCGGGGCTTGATATAGTTAATGTTCATTTAAAGTGTAGCCTGATTATTCAGAAATAAGTTTTGTGCAAAATTGTGGCTTATAGAGGCATGTTTTTTTTTTAGTTTTATGGGGTTTTGTATAGCTTTCAGCATTGTGTCTTGTACCTGACTGCATGGTTCTTGTGTCTTAATGTATATTAAATTTAATTAGTCTATTTTTTTAAATAAAATTGCAAAACCCTGCCCGATCTTGATGGACCTTTGCTTTTATGTTTGCTGGTAGTGCCCTGCCTTTCAGACCTGACCATCCCAGTCCCATACCACCAGGGACTTAGAACCTTCCCAGTCATGGGGGAAAATTCACGACAGCCGGTAATCATTAGGTTAGGTTAGGTTGGCTTGGGGTTACTTTTTTCCTGTGACTTTATAACCGGCCACCAAAAATTAGTGACTTTTTTTCCTGACTTTTTTACCAGGATTCATATCACTGTACTGTATAGGCAATGAACACTTCAAATTAAAAAAGGCTGACATGACCACAAGTATGTGTCCATAGTATGATGTAAGGTGACATGATCAATGGATCTTATCCATAAAATAGCAGTAAGGTTTATGATCTCTGATTCTTACTTCTAAACACCAAAAAACTCTAAAAACCGTAATTTTTTTTTAGAAAAGTAATAATCTCCAGAAGTCAACAGTACAACTATATTTAGAATAATGATTTAAAAGTCAGTTTCACTTGCTATATCCAATTACAGTATAGTGCATATATTATCATCATATTGGTCTTGCATTGCAGAATATAAACATGAAATCATAAGGTACTTGCATTTAATATCATTCAGTTTCAAAATCTCGGCTGATTGAGTACTACCGACATCATCACTGCTAAAAGAAGCATCATTCGTTGATAATGTTCCTTGTATATTAACAAATTTGGGTTTAGAACATACAGACCACTTGAGTTTAAAAGCAGCAAGTGTGACTTCGCCCATTCAAAAATGTTTTGCAGCCTGCCTGTTATTAGTTTTATTATGCTGCAGCTGTAACCTTCAGTTCTAATTTTGTGGCATTCTTTCTTAAGAGCCTTCACCATTGCGTGAAGGATGAATAAAAATGCATTTTATTTTTACTTATGGAAGCCACCATTGAGAAATCACATTTTTTAAAAGTAAAATGCATTTTTCCTAACACACAAACCCGAGGTCCTTTACTTATATGGGGATTACTTTTGGCGAAGCTGAACTGGCTGCTAAAGACTTAACAAGGCAGTGTGGTGGTATTACTACCAGCCGGGTAGTTGGTTGGTAACAGTGGGGAACCCACGGTAACCAACCTTCCGCATTTACTTTACTTTCTGGTCCAGGGCAGATTGTGGGGAGGCTGAGGTGGGTAACCTGAGTAAAGGACCTCAGGTTTGTATGTTAGGAAAAATGCATTTTACTTTTAAAAAATGCAATTTGTTCCTACACAAATACAAACCCTTGGTCCTTTACTTATATGGGGACTCATGATTCGATGGGAGGAATCTGAGTGTAGGTCTCTGAACAACTGGAAGTTCAACAGCACCTTATGTTCTCCTGGGGTAAGAGCCAGGAGGACATAGCCACAGGACCATGATCACTGTTATGAGAACTGGAGTGTCACGAACCAGTCTACTAGACCGCCTTTGCTGTGACAAGGTTACGGCAGGTAAGTGAACACACAGCGAGGTGAAAGACAGAGGAACCTTCCCCAGTCACAGAAGGGGTGACCAGAGGATGTCGGGGACTAAGGACCTAAATGAAGAATGGGTTTGGTAGTTAGTCCACAACCCCTTCCCTGCCTTGTAGGGGAAAGAGGGGACATTACATCTAATGTGTACCTGAAAGGCAACAAAGATTAAGATACTCAAGATATGAAACTCACCTGTGTCTGACGTCTGGTTCAGCTTGTACAGCCCAAACTCTCTGCCCGAAGGTAAAAAGTCGGATGACAGGAAGAAAGAGAGAGCCAGTCACTCACCTTTCATGCCCAATCATGCACGTACAACAGATGAGACACAACACTGTCCTGTACAGGAGCTTAAGTTACACAACTTGTTGAGCAGCCACCACTGGCCCCAAGGAGAAAGTATCCAAGAACCGATGGGTAACGTCCCGTAGGTAAAAAGAGGTTAATGTGGTCTGGCGTGACCACATCCCCGCTCTCAGTACCTGCTGAACTGACAGGTTCTTCTTGAATGCCAAAGTAGGCACAATCCCTCTGATTTCGTGAGTGTGGGGGTGCAGAGTGCTGGTGTCATCCTCCCCAGCAACTGCATACGCTTTCTGATAACCTCATGAAGCCAGAAGGAGACCGTGTTCTTGGACACCTCCTTCTTAGGGGTCCCAGTGCTAACGAAGAGTTGTCGACACTCAGGCCTGAGACGCCGAGTTCTCTTCAGATAGCGCCGTAGCGCCTGTACAGGACAGAGTAGCAACTTGACAGGGTCATTATCTACGAAGTCACTCAGGGATGGGATCGTGAAAGACTCAAATTGAGCGTCAGGAACCGCTGGATTCTGTGTCTTCGCTACAAACTCCGGAACAAACTTGAGCGTCACTGATGACCACCCCATAGAGTGTTTAACTGCAAAGGAAAGTCCCTGTAATTTGCTAATCCTCTTCGCCGATGCCAGGGCTAGCAAGAAGATGGTCTTGAGAATAAGATCCCTGTCTGTGGCCTCTCACAGTGGCTTGTATGGGGCACGAGTCAGGCTCCACAAAACAAGAGACACATCCCACTCAGGGGGCCTCAGTTCCCTGGGAGGGCAAGACCACTCGAAGCTCCTCATCAGCAACGATACCTCCAGGGAGGACGAGATATCGATGCCTTTCAACTTCAGGACCAGGGCCAACGCAGCCCTGTATCCTTTTACTGCTGAAACCAACAGGAGCTTCCCCGATGAAGACAGATGAGAAAATCTGCTACCTGCTGAAGAGTGGCTCCGACCGGAGAGTAACCCTGTCTATGATACCAACCACAGAAGACGGCCCACTTTCCCTGGTAAACTGCTGCAGAAGACTTCCTGAGGTATCCTGCCATCTCTGTTGCTGCTCGGTGAGAAAAGCCTCTTGCTTGCAAGAGATGGTGGATAACCTCCAGGCGAGAAGTGAAAAGGAGGCCACGGCCTGGTGGTACTGTTCTACATGCGGCTGACGTAGAAGGTTGTGCCAGAGGGGAAGTTCTCTCAGTACCTTGAAGAGCAGAGCCAGCAGGTCTGGATACCAATTGGCCTCTGGATGTTTGGGAGCCACCAGGATCATTCGAAGGTTCGTCGACACCAGAACTCGACTGAGAACTGGGCGAAGCAGACAGAACTGAGGAAAGGCATACACCTCGAGGTTGTCCCACGAGTGCTGGAAGGCGTCTTCTGCAGCTCCCCATGGGTCCGGTACAACAGAGAAGAAGGTTGGAAGCTTCCTGTTGTACCGGGTGGCGAACAGATCCACTACTGGACGGCCCCACAGGCTGAAGAGCCTGTCCACCACGCTCTGGTGAAGGGACCACTCTGACCCCACCACCTGATCCCGACGGCTGAGCATGTCCGCCAGAACGTTCCTCTTGCCTGGAATGTATCTGGCCAACAGCTCCATGGAGTGGGCTACTGCCCATTGGTGCACTTGCAACATCAAAGCGTGGAGAGCGTGGGAGACAAGACCCCCTTGCTTGGTGATGTATGCCACTACGGTCGTGTTGTCGCTCATCAATGCTACCGAGTGCCCCCATCAGATGGTCCTGGAAGCACTGAAGACCTAAGAACACTGCTTTCATCTCCAGGACGTTGATGTGAAGGTGCTTGTCGTGATGGTTCCACACACCTGAAGTCAGCAACTCCTCCAGGTGTGCACCTCAGCCCTCCCTCGATGCGTCTGAGAAGAGCAGCATGTCCAGAGGGGGAGAAGACAGAGGTGTCCCTATGCAGAGGTTCCTGTCATCCATCCACCAGTCAAGATTGTTCCTCACCTTCTGAGAGATGGGAATGAGAACCGACTGGGGCTCCTGAGACTGATCCCAGAAGTCCCTCAGTCTCCACTGGAGAGAATGAAGGTGGAGCTGACTATGCGGAACGACTTCTGCCACTGTTGAGCTGGCTGGGTGACGAACTTGCTTGCCACCTTCCCCTGACATTGCCACTGTTGAGCTGGCTGGTCAGATACTGTTTCTGCTTGGGAATGAGATCTGCTTCCGGAAGTTGCCACCTTCCTGAACGAGGAGGATCTCTGTCCTGTAGCAAGGAAGCCGGAGCTTGCCAGGATCAACCAATCGTCGAGATAATCAGCAGATGCCCAAATGGGCCCAAACTGAAACCAAGGTGAACCTCTGGGAATACCTGTGGAGCGGTTGACAGCCCGAAACACAGAACCTTGAATTGGTAGACCAGTTGACAAAGCAAACACCGATGAGATGATGGATGAACTGGTACCTGGACAACCATCAAGTCCATGTCAGCATAAAGTCGCTGTCCTGATGGCTGACAGTACTGGCGGGAGCGCCTCCATCTTGAACCATGTCTCAAACTAAATGATTCAGAGGGGACACCTCACAGGCGTCCACCTGCCAGTAGCTTTCCACGATGAAAGATCCCCAAACTGAAACCAGATGATGGAACACCTGGAATACGATCCATCAAGTCCATCGCGGCATGAAGTCGCCTCCCTGTTGGCTGACAGTACTGAACACACAGAACCTTGAACTGGTCTGGCGAACGAAACCACTCTGTTGAGGACAAGCTTTCTCCACGAGAAAGAAGAAGCCCAGAGACCGATCCCGACGAGATGATGGATGACCCGTTACCTGGAAGAACACGTCCATCAAGTCCATCGTCAGCATGAAGTCGCCATCCCTGATGGCTGACAGTACTGTTCGCACTGTCTCCATCTTGAACCATGTCTGGCAAATGAAATGATTCAGAGGGGAGAGGTCGATCACTGGCCTCCACCTGCCAGAAGCTTTCTCCACGAGAAAGATCCTGCTGTAGAAGCCCAGAGACCAATCCCGACGACTTCAATGGCTCCCTTGCTGAACATAGTTTCAACCTCCTGAAGTAGGACCTGTTTCTTCTGGGGGTCTTGAAGGTAAGATGGGAACTGGACCGTTGTGTCAGTGAGGGGAGGCGGTGACTCGAAGGGTAGAGAATATCCCTCCCGGAGGACATCCACCACCCAGGTCTCCACTTCGTATCGCTGCTAAGTTGCCCAGTGGCTTGATAGGCAACCCCCACTGACAGCAGCATCTGAGGGGGTTCGCTGTCCCTAGTGAGCTCCTCCCCTCTTCTTCTTTGCCTTACCTTTCCTCTTTGGGGGGACAGGCTGGCGAAAGGGACCCTGCGGTTCCTTCCATGGAGGCGAAGAAGAGGTCTGGACTTTCCCCCAAGCGCCCGCTGAAGCACCAGACTTCTTTGGGGTTGGGGTGCTAGCCTGGCTCACGGTCTGGGTCACAGGACGAGAAGGCTGCACGATGCCTTTCGTTGCTGCCTGGTGGACAAGATTGTCGAGCTCGTCGGCCTTCCTCTTGTCCACCACAGCATCCACCTCTCCCCTGGGGAAGAGGGAGGTGGCATCCAGAATAGGTCCATTGTGCAGGGAGACTGCAGCTTCAGCGCCCACTGGTCTGTAGATCCGGGACAACACTGCATCCCTTCTCCTCAGTGCCAGGTTTGCCCAGGGGTTTGCCGTCTGGTGGGTTATACAGGAAATGGCTTTCCCATCAGACTGGCAAAGACTCCTGAAGGTCGGGTCTTCGCTCTGAGTGCCAGACAAAGATGCAATTCTTGACAACGCGAGGACAAAGCAAAGGTACCGATGAGACGACGGATGAACTGGTACTTGGAAGTATGCCCATCAAGTCGACCGTCAGCATGAAGTCGTTCTCCCTGACGGCTGACAGTACCGTGCGTACCGTTTCCATCATGAACTGTGTCTGGCAAATGAAACGGTTCAGGGAAGAGATCGATCACCGGTCTCCAGCTCCGGAGGCCTTCTCCATGAGAAAGATCCTGCTGTAGAAGCCTGGGAACCGATCCTCAACGACTTCGATGGCACCCTTGCTCAACATCGTTTTGACCTCCTGAAGAAAGGCCTGTTTATTCAGTGGGTCTTGGAGATAAGATGGGAACTGGACCAGAGTGTCGGTGAAGGGAGGCGGTGACATGAAGGGTAGGAAATATCCCCTCCTGGAGGACATCCACTACCCAGGTCTCCGCTCCGTATCGCTGCCATGTTGCCCAATGGCTGGAGAGGCACCCCCCCACCGACGGCAGCATCTGAGGGGGCTCGCCGTCCTAGTGAGCTCCTCCCCTCTTCTTCTTGCCCTTACCTTTCCTTTTGCGGGGGACAGGTTGGCAAAAGGGACCCTGTGGTTCCTTCCGTGGAGGCGATGAAGAAGAGGGCTGGACTTTACCCCGAGCAAATGTCAAAGCACCAGACTTCTTCAGGGCTGGGGTGCTAGCCTGGTTCAGGGACTGGGCCGCAGGATGAGAGGGTTGTGCAACCCCTTTTGTCACTGCCTGGTGGACAAGACGGTTGCGTTCATCGGCCTTCCTCTTGTCCACCGCAGCGTCCACCTCCCCTTAGGGGCAGAGGGAGGTGGAGTCAAGAATAGGTTCATTACACAGAGACACTGCAGCTTCCATACCTAGAGACCTGGCGATCCAGGATAGCACTGCATCCTTTCTCTTCAGCACTAGGTTGGCCCAGAGGTTTGCTTTCTGGTGGGCTAGAAAGGAAAGGAAATAGCCTTTACCCCGAGACTGGCAAAGATTTCTGAAGGTTGGATCCTCACCCTGAGTAGACGAGGCTGCGATTCTCGACAACGTGAAGGCCCAGTTGTCAAGCCAAGACACCGCCTGGAGGGCAGACAGAGCCGTGCCCTCCAAAGTGCCCATCTCAGGTTGCGAGAAAAGCCCATGCTCTGCCAGCAGCTGAGCCAAAGTGGCACTGGGTGCTAACCAAGTCAGCCCTGGTTCCATGACCTTCATCTGCAGTCCACCTTCTGATGGTACGTAGTACTACTTCTGTCTTGGTAGAGGGGAGGTAACAGCTTGGTAGCTCGAGCCGAGCAAAGTGATGATGACTGTCCGGAGACTAAGTTGTTCACTTGGCTGAGAACGCTGTCCACTAGAGGAGACCACGGGAGACCAAGAGAGGGCTTGGGCTCCCTCCTGGAGGCGTAGAACTCCTCCAGCCTAGACAACTGTTCCTCCAACGGGGCTGGAAGTGGTTCCTCCAGGCCGTTATGCTGAAAGATCAGCGCAACAACTTCTACAAACGCCCTCTGCATTTCCAGAGTGTCCGGATCTCTCGGAAGAGGGCCCTCCAAGAGACGGTCATCTGGGAAAGCCCCACCCGCAGGCTAGCCCGAGACTGACCCTGCCTCTCTGCCTTGCACTACAGCAGCGCATCGACCTCTCGCTCGCCTGGAGTGAGGGAGGGCCAGAGGTTCCTGAAGTTGATTGCCCGAGAGCCTCAGCCCTGGCAACCCTACCAACCCCGTTTCCTCCCAGAGAATCCCAAGGAAGTTGAGGGGGTGGGAGAGACAGAATGAACACTACAGTCACATCCGCTGGTATAGCCAGTGGAGGCAACGGACCCCTCACGGTCCCCGACCCACAATGGAGGATTGTGAGAGGGCCTAGACGGATTGGCTCATCTGGGCGAGCGACCATCACAACGATCAGGGGACGGTCTCCTCACAGCCGATCCACGCTTCAATGCTGGGCAGAGCCTCTACACTGGGGCGTTTAGAGGAGACCAACGCAGGGGCGCGGACTGCTGATTGGAGGTCGCTGTCCCTATCGTCCTGGCGTGTTCCAGCCTTCTTCGAAACAGATGTCAAAACAGACCCAAGACGGGGCTGTGGGGACCCTTGTCCTATTTTCATTGATATCCCGTTCCATACCTGAACTCGTGATGGAGGTCGAGCCTGCACAATCTCCCAGAGAAGATCGTGCTTTCGGCGACACGCACTTGGGAGGCGCCGAAACGGAACCAGTCCGGGAGGATGGAGCTCCTCAACCGTCCGAGGAGGGTACCGAAGTGCCCTTCTCGGCGAGAGAACCAGCGGTTTGTCCCCGAGGGGGGGAGAGCACTGCCTCAGCAGATTGAGTCTTCTTGGAAGGAGGAGCCACCCTCCCCTTCCTAGCCCAATTGGACTTAGAACAGGGAGGGGGAGAGGAGGACGAAGACGAGGATGACGAGGAAGAGGAGGAAGAAGAAGACGGGGATGGTCGACAGGCCCGCTTCTTCTTCTTTGTCTTATCAATCAGGGACAAGACCGCATCCCCCAGCTTGCTGAAGACAGACCATACGGGGTCGATGGAAGCTGGGGTAGGAACTGAAGCTGGGAGCAACTGGCCGAGGCGAATCTAGTTGGGAGCATCCGCTGTCTGGAACGATCAGTGAAGCAGGGAACGTCGGATGGTCCAGGGTAGTTATGGGTAATGGTGGAAGCGAGGCAGGAGGCATGAGAGCATAGCCGGGAGGTGGTGGAGTGACCGAGCAGACCGGGCCAGGCCAGCGTCGACACAGAGATGGCAGGGGTAGGGACCGCACCATATGCATGATGCGTTCCCAACGAGGTCACTACGCTCCTTGGCAACACAGCGGAAATGGTGGTGGTTGTGAGAGCATCCACCATGTTAACAGGGGGGGAGGTACCCCTTCCCGCCCGACGATTGGTGAAGCAGGGAACGAGGACAAATCAGGTTTGCCAGTGATGGGTAACGTGGTGGAATGCCCAACTCAAACCTGGCACAGGTCCCAAGGCGTGAGGAAGAAGACCGAGCGGGCAAGGCCCCCTAACGTCGGGATGAGGGACTCAGGGTGAGGGGGGAACCATGAGGGGTGATAGGCTGGGTCAACTGATCGCCGCCTCCTCTGTGGCTGCGGATACAGTGGAAATGGTGGTGGATTCCGTCAGAGGCATTACCGCCATTGGGACTCAGATAAGACTGAGAAGGATTAACCACAACAGGGGTCCAAAGACCCTTCCAGCCCCTCCGACACCTTGATTCCTTCTGTTTATATCTGAGGACAAATCAGTATTGCCCACCATCGGGAGACCAGAGCCTGCCGCATCACATGGGTCATCAACAGCAATCAGGTCCCAAACCTTTAGGAAGAAGACAAGGGAGTGGGGATCTGAACGCTACAGTGGATGAGGGACACTGTTTGAGGGGACAAATGAGGGGCTTATGTAGGTCATGGGTTCAACCGATCTCATCCATCTTACAAACTGTGGCACAAATACACAGGATGCAACAATGGACAGAGAGATGGAACAAACAGGGGCAAAAGGTTGAAGCTTTAGGCCAGGACTCAGATAAGACTGAGAACATTAACGAGGCACAAGTAAAGTGAGTTGAAGGAGCGGTTGGTAAGACAGCCCCCACTGTTGACAACCCATGCCCAGCCGGTAGTTCTGTTTATATCTTGTAAGTCTTTAGCAGCCTTTGCTCAGCTTACCCGGAAGTATTCCCACAAGGGTTTGTATTTGTGGAGACCAGAGCTATATGCCATGTGGTTCCATTATGACTTCATATGGTCGATCAAAGTACAAACCATTTTGTGGGGATTTGCTCCTTTACAACATTTTAACAAAAAAACAGGAATGGGGATCTGAACTAGGTAGGCCTACGAATTCCGGACGAGAACTTTTTGTCCTTAAGGGCAAATCTGGTCACAGTCACCACAACCACCGATGGGTTTGCCAAGAGATCATCCATCTTACAAACAACAGTCCACAACACAAGAAAACAACAAACCAACCAGTAAACAAACACGACCCAAAACAAGACTCAAAAAGACTCGACCTTTAAGATTCAAACTCACCTCACAGAACACAGCGAAAAAACCACCAGGCCATTACACGACACCGATCACGCAGGCAAAACAAGTAAAGTACAAACACTGAAACCACAAAGCCTCCAAACACCAAATCACATCCAAACTGAACATAAAAAAAGCAACCAAACTCCGATCAACTACTGGGCCTTGTCTTTTCACAATATCTCTGTTCAAGACTCCACCACAATCATCTGAAAAAACACAGTATTCCCCTCCCAAAACAACGAAACAGGAAAGGGTCACGGACCATCAAAAAAAAACCAAAGAAAAACACCTCTAACGACATCATTCAACAATCACGTACGCCGTTGTTCCATTCTCTGACTCTCTCTCACAAGACATCGTCAAATGCAATAACCTCATTCCTCCATAATTTGAGCACACCAGAACTTGCCTGAAGGGGTACACCGTAATTAGTCCGTTGGTGGCGTGGGTGTTCTTCGAGGATGGAGCTTTCAGAGGCCTAGACTTTTGTCACCATGTGGTTCTGTTAAAGGCTCTTTGAAGGTAAAGCGGCTGTAGTGAGTCCATTAATGGCGAAGCCAAAACCGCTGTGTTTACTGTCACTCCTCGGGTCACCAGTTGTGAGGACAAGAACGGTCAACTGGGTGTTAAATTATTTATTACCTGAGCACAGGTATACATGGCAGTGTGTGGATGGAAACGTCGTGCCTGACCTCCGACCACCATGACCTGCACTCTGAGCAATTTGTGTTTGTTGACAGACAAACAAATGGCAATTTTGAGACATAATAAATGTACAATGATGAAATACATATCGGCGGAAAGGCCAGAAAATTCTACACATGAATATTTACATGAGAGTCTTGACATATTAAGAAATGTGTAAGGATGGTACTGAGTGACATACTGGCTGGGTGTTGTCTAGTTTATTGGTGGTTCCTTACTGACTGAATGTACAGAATCTTCAAAGTTGTTATTGGCTGGTGTGAGGCGCAAAGTAGTTTCTACACACAAACGAGGCAAAACAGAGACTGTATTTCGGGCATCTGTGCTTGTTGACAGACAAACAGATGGCGATTGTGAGAGACATAATAAACGTACAATGATAGAACATATATCAATGGAAAGCCATGAAATTCCACATATGGACATTTGCATGAGATTCGAAACAGATTAATGAATACAATGCAGTAGCATAATATATGTGAAATAGCGAGACGTTTGGCGTCTTCACAAACAGAAACATACATACAATTTGATGCCGAAGATTTGGTGGAACATTATGAGTACATGATTGGAATGCTTGCATGGCAATGCAAGTAGTGGTGACTGTACATGAATCGAGACAACAATGGTTAGAGAGAAACAGACAGAAATATTGTATGATAGAAGTTGTTCCATCCAGCGGTCCCTCCAGCTGACGCACAGGAGGGAGAGAGCGAAAGCGGGTGCTTTGTCTTGTTTTTGTCCGTTGAATGACACACACACACGTGGCCGTACGACCGCCAATGCGGTCCCTTACAAATGCAATGCATGACGTGATTGATGCGAAAACGAAGAGACGTCTGACGTCTTTTCAGGGTAAAGGAAACCACTTTTTACCAAAAGTTCCCTTATAACACTGAGCATGCATGATAGCATTCCTGGATAGACAGCATACAAAAAAAAAAAGTTCTGAGGTTAATTACTGTCGACCGACAAAAAAGCAATGGAAAATTCTTGATAAACAACCAAAATTCTATAAGAAAAGTCAATTTTAAAGAAAATACCAAAGGCGGAGCTAAATCTTTGTTCTACCAAATGAAGTACGCATGTGATTTTTGTCAGATTCAGACATTGCTTTTTCCTCCAAAACATTTTTCAGGCTGCGCATTATTCGTTTCTTCAGACACAGATAAAACCTGCTGCTTAAATTTGGTGGCATACTGTCTTAGCACCTTCTCCGTTCCGTGAAGGACGAATAAAAATATTTTTTATGTTTATTCACAGAAGTACACTGAAAATAAACCAGTTTTTTTAAACAAGTCGTCAACTGTATTGTAAAGCAACTCTATAAACTTATGTTTGTTTCAGTAACTATCCTCGGCAAACAAATTTTTCTCGATTCGGTTATGTCAGTACTTAATGTGTTTATTCAAGTGTTTCACATGTAGTAGCAAGTGGTGGTTAATGTAAGAAAAGGGCTGAATTATTACGTAAGCCATAAGTTTGGTAAGCCTCCTTGGATAAAATATCATTTGTGCTTAACCTACCTAACTTTTGCTTTAAGCATGTTAGTTTAAAGCTAACTTACACACGCCTCATCGGTTAAATCTACCGGAACTGAGACAAGCATATTAAGTCTAGAACTGTGTAGTTCATGGGAAGCTTAGCCTTGCATCATGTACCAAAAGACTGAAACCTGCACATTAAGCATATCGTTATGCAATCTAACGAAAATGCCTCTCATTATACACGATATGGTAGGCTATGCGATGGTATTATGCTTTGGGACAAAATGTTAAGGATCGTATAATACACAAGTTCAGATAATACAAGAGTATATACGAAAATTACGGTTCTTATTTATATTCTTTAGTTTTACGGAATATAATTGTTGGAAATGAAATGTGCTAGTGTATTTCGGACCAACCTTCAGTTCCGAAATCCGAAAATGGATACTCACACATACAGTAACTTTTGATTACCCCGTCTATTCCCGAACAGCAGGATATGATTGGGAACTACTATTAAGAATGACGTTTCGTAAACACGAATTTATATAATTTCAGTCGGAAATCTCAAAACAGTATTTATTTCAATTTGAAAAGCCATTGACTTATAAGTTTCAATAACAAAATTGTCCAATATTATTGCATTAATGCTCATTATTACTTTGTTGACAAAAAAATGGCAGAGCCTAGCAACCACTCATTATTTGTTTTGAGACACACTGGTGATGTCGTTACAGTTTTAAAGGAGTGAATGTCCAGAACTCTTTGCATAAAGTACCAAAATTAAAAGTAAAATGTAATATTTTTCATATTTAAAGCGTTTTAGACCACTTCTTTGAAAAGACCCACAATTTTGCCATATTAGCTATGGAGGGGTTGGGGAATTGTCTAACCTATAAGTTCAAAACAAAATCATTTTAGTTTTTTGAAACATTATAGAAACATTACAGTACTCATTTTCAAAGGTTTTCCAGTAAGATTTCGAGGATGCTGATTAGATAATCATTAATATCTATAAAGTCTCCTCAAAAGTGTTCAGAGACAAACGAATTATTTTAGGCTAACCTGAAAATTATAGTGTGACCTATTTTCTTATATCTCAAAGTTGTTCTGGTTATGAAGTTTCGAGTCATTAAACAATATACTTAGCTTATTTGTTAGGAAGATTGACAAATGCCGAACATTGTTACTTTGTTGGCAAACAGGAACATAAACTTTGTGACAGACCAGAGTGTAATGAAGGAAGATAGGCGCTGCTGCTACTGTCCTACCTGAGTAAAATGAAGGAAAAACTGAGGTAGTTGTTGTGAATTTCCCGACGGTAACTCAGTTTACTGGCTCTTGCCCGCTTTTCTCAGCCTAATACACAGTCTAAAAGAGACCCCGACTCCGAACCAGCAATACTGTTGGCGGCTACACAAAAACGAAAAATATACTTGGTGTTATTGAATTCACGTTACTACAAACTAACAAATTTACAACAAACTACGTTAATTGTTAGCTGGGTTCATAACGAACACATTCAAATCGACTGAAAAGAATTTCTGAAACACTGGGAATCGGCAATCAAGAATCAAAAAGTTACCTCATTTCTGTTACAGATCACTAAAATTGCAATTTGATCAGACCAGACGTGATACACATCAACAGCGAAGATCGGCGTCGATCAAGTTCGATTAACCAACAGTAAAATAATGCTTCTAGGATTAAAACTGGAGAATGGTTGTTGGGAAGCATTTTCCCGAGATGTATCGAGTAACTCAGTTTACTGAAAAAGCAGGACGCCATATCTTAAAAACTAACAATAGAATTTTCTTAAAATAATCTCACAGTCCCAAAATTTTTTAAGGTACTAATCTAACCTAACCTAGGGGCATGACAAAAAAAAAAAAACCGGGGCTGGTGCAATACTAGCATACATCAAAGGAATTTGCGCCTGGGAAAAACAAGAAACACGTCTAACTTGTATGCATGCTAGATGAGTGAAAAACGGACGCTTAGGGTTGCCAGATGTTTGAGCACAAAACTAACAGTAGTCATTGAAAATAGGACATTTGGGATAAAAAAGGATTAATACAAGATTTAGCTATATATATATATATATATATTGAAATATGATATAAAATATAATTTATGAAACACGTGAAACACTGAATTTGATCTCAAATTCAAGAATACTAAAAAGTTTTCCCTTAAAAGTGTCTGTTATCCAGGAATTTGAAAATGACTCACTGCTTTCTTGTGCTTTTGGTCTTCTCATGTTGCTCAAAACCAGATTTGATCTTAAAAAGGGAACTCTTACACTTCAACAGGAATTGTCAATAAGCGAAACCATTTAAATGTTTCTTCGATCCTTCTTATAATGCCTAGCATCGGATTGCTCCACTTACTCATATTTAAAATACGAAAGGCTATTAGGAATATCTTCAAGCTTGAATTAATGGCCAGTTGATACTTTCAATACGATCTGTAATAATCAAGATGTAACATAACACAGACCATTTTCATAATTATAATCAACAAAAACATACCACAACACAAGATGATATTATCACAAAATAACACTTACAGAATTCACGGATATAAAGCAATCATCAAGAATTAAGTTTCTCGTCTGAGGACCAAAAGTTTTTCAGGGTGGGGAAGGGGTGGGTACTAGCGGGCTGGAGGCGCCTAAGGCGAGGGCAAATCTGCAACCATTGCAATGACTGCA
Organism: Macrobrachium rosenbergii; assembly: GCF_040412425.1. Lineage (NCBI taxonomy): Eukaryota > Metazoa > Arthropoda > Malacostraca > Decapoda > Palaemonidae > Macrobrachium > Macrobrachium rosenbergii. The sequence continues at coordinate 52,057,519 of NC_089756.1, forward strand.
AGTTGTTAACGTTCAAAGTGGTACGTGTTTAGCAAATGTGGTGACTGACGTATTGAACTGTTAATTCCTAGTAGCATTAGTTGAATGGGATGATGTGTCTATATTTTTGATGAATTTTATAATTATTGTTGTTATTAATATTTGTGATAACATGAAACTGACAAGACCTGGGAATAGAGATATAAGAGAGTGAAACATGTAGGACTTGTTTTTGACTGTCCTTTTTTCTTCAAAATAAAGGACAGGCGGGTTTCAAAGACGACAGACTGTCCATAAAAGGACAGACCTGGCAACCCTGGCTGTGGCATGGCTTAGAGCATTCTTTTCAGAAATTTCAAATTTACAATAACATTACTACAATTAAGTTTCTTAGTTCCAAAACTCTAGATAACTAAAGGTGTAACATACAGTACACTTTTCAGGAATAAAGGACATGCAACAAAGCAATTACTACGTTCGCTAATTCTACTGATGTCTAAAATGACTAGATAGGAGGTTTCTAGCAAAATCCCTGCAGAAGATTTTGTCGACATCCTCCCAGCCAGAGGGATCTGATGGAAAGGCAGAAAGGTTGAGAATGACGTCCAAGGAGACAAAGTTCGGTTCTGACTTATGACCCAGATGCAATTGGAGGAAGCAGCTTTTGTCAAGCAGGATAATCCGTGTCTCACAATCACACAACACACCTGTCGTGAATTTCCTCGACAGATATTGTGCAAGAGGTGGGAAATAATGAGCAGGAAGACAAGTACTGCTGGTTTATTGATGTTGTTTCAGATTTAGCTGGCCTTGTGCCAGCAAGTTCTGGCATCCTGTAATAGTTTATTGATTGTTGTTGTTGTTTTAGATTTAGCTGGCCTTGTGCCAGCACGGGCTCTTGCTTCTAGAGCAGCCCGTAACTCTATGTTGATGATGAGTCTGTGAGATGGGTAGGTTAATGAAAACTTTATTATGATACATGAAAGTGATTTTGGTGGGGGTGAATTTTGAAATGAAAAGATTTAACAGGCAAGGCTGCAACCTCTTTGAACCCTAAGGTACCCATCAGATGAGGATAAAATACGATAGCAGTGAGTGTTGGCTAGTGGGAGAGGCCAACAGATGGAAAAAAGAATGAGCAGGAGGACAGGTAGCTGCTGGCTATATTATAGTTCATGGTGATCTAAATCCATATTTTTGTCTGGCCCTAATTCTGGTGTCCGTATGTGTTTTGTGTATTTGTTGGGTGTTGATTGTGATGGATGGAATGATAGGGGAGGGAGTGATTTCTAAAAGAGTCAGCATCTAGAGATGAATGGTATGGCTTTTGATTTTTGGTTTATTGATGAAGGCGTGAGGACGCGTCTGCGTATAACGCAGAGACATGGGTACAAAAATTTACAGGTGACCTGAGGTCAAACTATTTCTCTACACAAAACAGGACAGGTACATATAGAAAACATAATGATTAACAATGACTGGTTAGACATAAAAATACTCTGTCACATGTACATGGTACAAGGCCAAATGAACAGGTAATAAATATACAATTCATAATAATGATAATAAAATTGTGTCCGTCCAACCACAGGTCGCAAGGGAAGGCACTGCAGAAAACGGGATGTTCATTACAGAGAACCCGTTGAGCGGGGACTTTACAATAATCCCCCTAAAAGACATAGGTAACATCTGATCAAAGTAGGTATCTGCTGGGACGGCGGAGGGGGCCTCACTTTCTCGATGCAAGCTGGAGGGGTGGTCATCTTCTTCGTCGCCCTGTGGAGGGGTGTGTTGGGGTGTCCTCCTGTCTGGTCCTGGAGCTTTCAGGGGCGCCCACGACGTTTTCCTGCAGGTGTGGCGGGCTGGGGGGCAGCTATCTCCTGCAGGGGGCTTTGGGAATTGCCCCGACATCTTCCTCTTGAAATGTGGGCTTGAGGCAGTCTATCGATACCCAGTCTTCCTTCCCGTGGACGGCTACCCAGAATCCCTTCCTGTTCCTCTTAAGCATGAGGAAAGCCCCCTGCGGGGCCTGGTTAAGGGTGGCCGTACGGCGTCGTCCCTGATGAAGATGTGGGTGGCGGAGGACAAGCCGGGAGGCATGAAGGGGGACGTCCGCCGGCTGGGGGCGAACTTCCCAACCCTGTCGTGGAGCCTCTGCATTGTTAAGTCGTCCCTGTCCTCTGTGATGAGTTCCCCTGGGACTACCAGGGTCTTCCTATAGACTTTTTCTGCTGCGGATGGGTCACTGTTGGCTCTGGGGTGGTCCTTAGCCTGAGGAGGACCCAGGGCAGCTGGTACTTCCAACTCTCAGAGGTGCAACGAGCCATGAGGGACGCCTTCAGGGACCTGTGGAACCTTTCCACCATTCCATTGGCTGCAGGGTTGTAGGCGGTGGTGCTGTGGTGAGTAGTCCCCAGCAGGCATGCCAGGGCGGTCCACAGCTTGGACAGGAAAGCAGGGCCCCTGTCTGTAGTTATATGATCTGGGACACCAAACCGGTTGATCCAGCTGGAGAGGAGGGCCTCTGCACACGCACTGGAGGTGGCTTCTTCCATGGGTGTAGCTTCGGGCCACCTGGTGGAGCGGTCGACAATTGTTAGAAGGTATCTAGCCCCTCCTGATGGGGGAAGAGGACCCACTACGTTGACATGGATGTGCCTGAAATGTCTCCTCGGCTGAGGAAAATCGCCCACTCCAGACTCGGTGTGCCGCCCTACTTTGCTGGCCTGGCACTGTATGCACTGCCTTGCCCAGGCTGTCACATCCTTCCGTATGTTGTGCCAGATGAACTTCTCCATCAGCAGCCGACCATCGTCCTTCCAGAGGGGTGGGACAGTCCGTGGATGACGTCAAAGACCAGCTGACGATGGAGGCGGGCACCAGTGGGGGGGCAGCCAGTGCTCACGGTGCTCAGCAGTGTTGACCCTCCAGGGCTGAGGGGCATGTCCTTCCACTTCAGCGATGTGATGGTTGTGCAGTAAGCTGGGGTCTCTGGGTCAATGCCTTGTTCGTGGGAGAGGTCCTCATAGTCGATCCCGAGCTGCACTGCATTGATTTCGATCCTCAAGAGGGCATCGGCTACTGGGTTCTTCTTTCCAGGGAGGTACTTGATGGTGCAGGTGAACTCCGCGATGGCTGCGAGGTGCTGCTGCTGCCTGGAGGACCATGCATCCCCCAGCTTTGTGAAGGCGTGGACCAGGTCCGTCCAAATCGTGAAGGTGCATCCTCCAGGAGGAACTTGAAGTGACATACCGCCTGGTACACTGCAAAGAGTTCCCTGTTGAAGGTGCTGTAGCGGGACTCGGTGGGGCTGAGTTTCCTGCTGAAGAAGGCGATGGGCTGAGGGGTTCCATTGATGACTTGTTCCAGGACGGCCCCATAAGCGACGTTGCTGGCGTCCGTCGTCAGCTGGGGGCGCTGGGGTCCTGGTGGGCCAAAGCTGTTGCCTTGGTGAGGGCATCCTTCGTCAGGAAGAAGGCCTTCTGCTGGTCGGGGCCCCACTCTAAGGTCTTCGGACGACCCTTGAGGGCCTCCGTCAGGGGGCCATGGTGTGCACAATCCCCGGGATGAATCTCCTGTAGTAGTTGACCATTCCGAGGAATTCTTGTACAACCCTGATGGAGGTAGGGGTGGGGAACCTGACGACGGCCTTCAACCTTCGACGACACTGGGCGGACGCCTCCTGGCGATATCTTGTGACCTAGGAATTCCACCTTCTCGACGTCGAAGGTGCACTTGTCAAACCTGACGACGAGGCCACTCTCCTGCAGGCACTGTAGGACCTTCCGGATGTGTCATAGGTGTTCCTTGTGGGATCTGGAAAAAATTAGATATCACTGACGTAGCAGACACAGAAGTCTAGGTCCCCTAGGATGCTGTCCATCAGCCTCTGGAAGGTTGTGCCTGCGTTCCTCAGACCGAAGGTGGAGAAGGCGAAAACGTAGGACCCGAAAAGCGTGATGATGGTGGTTTTGGGGATGTCTTCTGGAGCTACTGGTACCTGAAAATATGATTTCAAAAGATCTAATTTTGAGAATATTTTGGCCCCGTGGAAGGAGGCCATTAGGTCCTGGATGTTTGGTAGAGGGTAGTGGTTGGGTTCTGTAGCGAGGTTGAGCCGTCTGTAGTCGCTGCAAGGTCTCCAGGTGCCATCCGCTTTCTGCACCATGTGAAGGGGGAGGCCCATGGGCTGGGAGCCTTCTTGCATATGCCCATCCATTCCATCTTGGCTAAGGCCTTCCTGGCCTCCTGAAGGCGCTGTGGGGGAAGCCTCCGGAACTTTGCATGCGTTGGGGGGCCCTTTGTCTTGATGTGATGATATATCCCATGTTTGGCGGAGGCCCCGGGCACCTGACGAAGCTTGGGTTTGAAAACCTTGGGAATTCCTTCAGGAGGGAGCCATACTGGTGGGGCGTGATGGAACAGACTGTGGGCCCCCTGGGACCTGGTGACAAGGGCAGGGACTGGCTGGACTCAGTGTCCAGCAGGCGCTTGCGGCCGACGTTCAACTGCCAGTCCAAAGTGGGTGAGGAAGTCCGCACCCAGGAGTGGGGTCCTAACGTCTGCGACGATGAAGTTCCACCTGTATCTCCAGCCAAGGATGAAGAACGACAGTAGCCTGGTGCCGTAGGAGAGGATGGGAGACCCATTGGCGGCCGTCAGGGAGGCAGCTGGGTCCGGGGACGTTTGCGGTCCTCTCTGGAAGGCGGGAACACTGACCGCATGGCCCCGGTGTTGATCAGTATCATCCTGCCGGAGATAATGTCGTGAATGTAGTAGCCTACTGGTGCAGGGTCCCTGGGTGTTTCGGATGCTGCTGCCATGGCGGCCTGTTTTTGGAGGGGGTGCAATTCCGGGCAGCTTTCCCAACCTCTGGTGGTAAGATCTCTCCCTGCTTTTTAGGAGGAGAGAAAGGCTGGAGGGCTTGCCACAATTCCAAGGCAGTTTGTGTCCTGCCGGGGGTTGAACCTCTGGTGGCATAGCAAAGGCCCTGGCCTCTGGCCTTTAACTCCTTCTGCTGGTGGGGTTGTCCTAACCTGGGGTGTATGTCGATGACGTTGATGCTCTGTGGTGGGGTCAGGCCTGCCACCTAAATTGCCCCTTGACTCTGAGAGCCAGTTGATGGGGAATGTGCGGGTGTAGATGCCACCCCGGGAGCAGGCACCGGTGTGGAGGAGCGCCCGGGAGGGGTTGGGCGAGGGAGTCTGCCTCCAGAACTTTTCAGTTATTTGTATGTGGCTGGGGATGTCCACCGAGCTCATTCTGCAAGGTCCTCAACTGGCAGGGTGTATGCTTGGGAAAGTGCTGATCTGCCCATGGACCTTTGTTAGAGTGCCATAGTTAGTCCGATAGGGGTGTGGGTTGGTTCACTGGGCCGAGACTAAGTCGCCTTTTGGGTCCGTTAATGGCTCTGGGAACCACTCCAGGGGTCACCACTGTGAGAGAGGTGCAAAATAATGAGTAGGAAGACAAGTACTGCTGGTTTATTGATGAAGCGACCCGCTTATAAAGCGGCGTGTGGACGTTTGCGTATAATGCAGAGATCGCGGGTACAAAAATTTACAGGTAACCTGTGGTCAAACTATTTCTCCACACAAAACAGGACAGGTACATATAGAAAACATAATGATTAACAATGACTGGCTAGACATAAAAATACTTCTTCACATATACGTGGTACAAGGCCAAATGAACAGGTAATAAATATACAATTCATAATAATGATAATAAAATTGTGTCCATCCAACCCTAGGAAAACAGGATGTTCATTACAGAGAACCCGTTGAGCAGGGACTTTACAGTCACTGATTTTCGTTGTGCCGATAGACTGCATGATCAACCCACGTACTACGGAAGTGACTTAGCCCCCATACAAGGATAAACGAGTCACATACCAGGTTTTCTCAATTTATTTACAAAAATAAAACCATCTCAATCACTCTCATTACAAGCTACAACTATGTAGGAGCACTCACAGTTTTAGATTTTACACAACCTTTGGGAGCCCAAAAACACACGTCTGTTCCTATTGGGATCTCTGGACTGACAAGGATGAGATAATGGCATGAGAGTCTCACTTCCCTGTCCAGGCAGTTGCTAATTGGGATAATTTATTTCTACACACTTGGGCTTAAGGACTCCAAACTCACAACAAACCACTCAAACAAACAAAACGAAACATGACCTTGCATACTGCAGCGGTACATGCTTTTCAACAAAATATGCAATAACAGTTGTGTCTATGATGTGCCTTGACCAGTAAGTTCCTGCCATTCTGTGAAACCTCGTAGAATTGGCGGGAGTTTGCAGCGAAAAAATGCAAACAAATCGCACAATGGTGCTCCTTTCTCTTGGTAGCATGCCAACTGTCAGATTATCATAACTATAAGGGTCCCTGGAACTTCTCACAGTTCCATCTTAGAGCCAATGTCCCATTTTCTCTCTTTGGACTAGAGCTGCTTTTCTTTTGGGTCTACCCTGAGTTCTGGGTACATTCGTTGCATTCTGTCTTTCACTACATTCTTCACCCACTGTCTCTGATTCACTCTCAATTAGTTCGTGATTGTCCACATTCACTGCTACATGTTCACTATCGTGCTCAGTACGATGGACATCACATTCAACACTTACCAGCTCATCCTCATTGTTCATTTCACTTGATACGACATCACAGTTTCAATCGTCATGTCAATCGTCACTTCTAACATGATAATGTGTTCCATTGGCATGAGACATTCTTCACCTTCACACAAAACTTTCGCAGAATGGATGACATCTTTCTCCTCAGGGTAGAGTTGTATAATTCTTCCAAGAGGCCAGAACTTATGACAGCAGTCGACTTTCTTCACTAAAACGACGTCATCGCATCTGAGTGGAGTTGGCGCACTAGGGCCGAAATCATGACGTTGGTGTAGAGCCTGTAGATATTCGGTGCTCCAATGTAATTGAGAGGCATGTAGAGTGTCAACTAACTTGAAGTCTTCAGCTCGAATCTTCTTAGTTGTGAAAGTATCCGGCATATTTTCATTTGGGGCTGTGGCAGGCAGCAAATGGATGATCTACCTTGTAGGAGATGTGATGGACTGAGGACCTCATCTTGGGTATCACCACAATAAGTAAGAGGGCGGATGTTGACGACACACTCCACTGCTTTAACTGTAAGGACTGGGAATTGAGTGACATACTGGCTGGGTGTTTACTGGTTTATTGGTGGTTCCTTACTGAGATAAATGTACAGAATCTTCGAAGATGTTATTGACGTGTGCGAGCGGTAAGGTAGCGTCTGCACACAGACAGGTAAAAACAGAGGTACAGGCTCGGGCATCTGTGTTTGCCAGTAGACAAACAGATGGCGATATCAAGAGACATAATTAACATTCAGTGATGAAATATATATCAATGGAAAAGCCAGGAAATTCTACATGGCCAGTTGCATGAGATTCGAGATGGATTAATGGATACAACGCAGTAGCATAATATATGTGAAATGGAGAGACGTTTGGCGTCTTTGCAAACAGAAACACACATACAGTTTGATACAGAAGATTCGTTGGAACATTATGAGCACATGATTAGAATGCTTGCATGGCAATGCAAGTAGTGGTGATTGTACATACATCAAGACAACAATGCTTAGGGAGAAACAGACGGAAATATTATATGGTTGAAATCGCGTTCCTGTAGAGAAAGAAAATGAGATGCTTGCTTTGTCCTGTCCACTCCGATGGATGACGATTGACGAACACACGAACACACGTGTTTGGAAGAGACAGTGTCGGGCTCTTACATAACTAGTGTTCTTGCCTGTTCCTCTCTGAACAATACTTTATCGAGTGGGACTGCCAGGGCACACTTCATCACCACAATCAGTCTCAAACATTCTGCCTTTCCAAGGCAAACATGGGGTTTGGAAGTACTGTACCATCATGTTCCTCTTTCTCTCAAACACAACTGAGTCACGTCCTCATCGCAGAGATCGCCTAACAAGTTGCTTGAAGACTTGAAGGTTGCATGATTATCAGAGTAGATAACTGAGGGTGCCGTGACAGGCAGCAAATCTATGAAGTCACAGGGTGAAGGTGTCAGCACTGAGGTTCGTCACCAGATCCAGGTAGACAGCACGAGTGATGAGACATGTAATTAGGATGTAAGCATGACCCTCCTGGGTGTTGATCGGACCTGCATGATCAAGTCCTTCGTGGTGAAACGGTGTTGTTAGAGTCACATGAGGGCTCAGTAGATGGGGTTGAGGAGGCCGCGACAATGGAGCTCTGTGCATCTGCTTACATGCTACACATCTACTAACGATTCTTTTAACTAGCACTCTTACTGCTGGTGTCCAACACTCTTGTCTGAAAATCGAGATAACTGTATTGACGCCACAGTGTAGATGAATTTTGCGGATATGTTCGAGATATAATGTTACTAGTATCAAGGCATTCTTTGTACTGCTAGCATTCTTCAAACAATATCTAAAGTATATTACATTATTAATTAAAACTAAATTTACCTGTCTGGTAAAATTAACTATTTCATGAGAAGCTTCTCCACCTTTCTCTAATCTTCAGGAATTTACAAACATGTTGCATTATACTGTAAAGAGAGCTGTAGTTGGATATACTCTCCCAAAAGTGAAGTAACAGAGCAGGAGGTGCTGGCTGAAGTAACTGAAGTTCCTTCTGCAACTCTCATAGCGCAGACATTGCTGTCAATGAAGATGCACCGTCTCGGGAGTCATCAGTTGCTGCTAAGGGACCTGGGACATGCAACATGGCTGGGTCTCTTGCCCACAAGGATTGCTCATGCAATTGCTTGATGTCTGCCCCACTGGACAGCACAGCTGCCGGATTCTCCTTTGTGGAAACGTACTGTAAATCGAGTCTGCACTCCTGCAGAGTAAAAGATATCTCCCATGCCCTATTGGCAATGAATGTATTTTTGTTTTCAATTTTGCTGCCCACCCATGCCATAGCTACTTTACTATCTCCCCAGATCGTTACTTTACTAAATTTAAAGACTGGCTGAGATACTTGACTAATCTGGCCCCGACAATTAAGGCCTTTAGCTCTAATCGTGGGATCTTTAGCATATGTTTCTTACAAGTGGCAATTCTCAATTTGGCAGTTAAGAGATAGGTCTCCCCATCGATGTTTCTAGCATAAGCTGCTCCGCCATAGGCTTTCATAGAAACATCACAAAAAACATGTAATTCTGAATTCTCTGAAACTACAACCCTTTTGAATTCTAATTTATCTATCTCTAGAAAATCAGCGCATATTTCTCCCGCTTCTGCTGCTCTCTCAGGGGTTAGCACATCATCCCAACCCACTTTCTCGTTCCACAGAACTTGCAAAAAAGTTTTACTTTTGACAAAAATTGGAGATATAAAACCTAAAGGGTCAAAGCTGGACACAACTAAGGATAGGATCTTTCGTTTGAAGGGTACCCATTTATCGTTTATCACTCTCTTCCTCTTAACAGTTTGAGTGACAAGTGTCGGATTCGCAGTTCTAAATCATCCCAAGAATTGGAATTTCTACTGGCTCTTCAGCATGAACTTCAGAATCAAATTGTACATCGTTACTAGCCCACCCCCTGAGCAGCATGTGAGGCATTCCAAAATTGCTTTGACTTGGTCTGAATCTTCACTCATGCTATCTACAGAATCATAGGTTTTAAAGGAATTGTCAACATAAAAGTGCTTTAAGAGCTCATCTCTATCCTCCTTTTGCAGATGAGTTTGTAAGACTTGCTGTAAGAGGTGGGGGCTCGAAGTTACACCAAATACAATTACTTGGAACTCAAAGCTGGTAATGTTAGATTAATTTTCTGGCCACAGAAAATTAAGATATTTGGCATCTTTGGGGTCTAAGATAATGCAGTGAAATGCCTTAGAAATACTGGCTGTTACAGCCTAAGGCTTGGACCTGAATCTTAACAACAAATCAAATAACACTTCTACTAAGTTAGGGCCGGCATACAGGCACTTATCAAGTGACCGCCAGCCACTTTGCTTTGAAGAAGCATTAAACACTACTCAGAGTGGTGTGGTCATGCTTGCCTTAACTACCCCAAAGTGAGGCATAAAATAGCCCTCGATTACTGGGCTTGTTACTTTTCGAATGAACCCGGTATTTATGTACCTTTGGATCACAACTGGAATATTGCTGATGGTACGAGGGATCACAACAGAAACGAGCTTCTAACGATTTCAAGTGAGCAATCACAAGCTTATAATTGGTAGTCGGCCTCTTGCAATCATGGAATGGCAGACAGACCTGGTAACCTCACGAGGTTTGCTTAACGCTGCTCACAACACATTGCATTGCGGCATGGTGTGCAACAGTATATTGCTCATTGGGTTGAATGCCCAGTGTATCTAATCCCCACCACTCATCAACGTCACACTCAGTCTCTTGAATTCTACACATGTAATGTTCTTACGACAGACAAGTCAACGCCCTGTCTAGCCCATTCTAGGAGTCTCCCATAAGGGGATACTCCATTAGGTGTTACAAATAAGCTGATGCCATCACATTTCTCTAAGCCATACACAAAATTATTAAAATAATCACCTCCAATTAAAATCTTTACATTTTCAAGTGTGGCACTTTCAAACTCCTGATCTGCAAGTGTGTAACCCTTCTGTTGCAAGTGCTCTCTTACATTCATCAGCCCAACGTTGTGAATGGGCATGTTTACCTTATCATGACTTACAACCACAACCCTAGGACTCATTGGGGTATTCTCAACCGGCATGCTACTAAATTAAATTCTCCATTAATAAGGTCAGTTGCAAAGGGTGCAATATTCAGTTAAACCTTTTTGTTGATGGGAAGGTTCAGTTCAGTAGCCAAACGGCTACTAATAAAGCTCATTTGGCTTCTGGTGTCAAAAAATACTTGGGTCACACATTCCTCATTATTATTAGCCTACTATGAATGGTAGCTGAAGCAGTTGGCAACAAAGTAGGTGGCAAGTCCACTCTACTAGGTGAATTCAGTAGTCTAGCATTAACAGACGGCTCTTTGTCTGATTTGTTACATTGATTGTTTACATTAAGCTTTCTTTTTGGTCTCTCATTTTGCTGGTTCTGAGTCAGAGTAGTGGCTTTAGACACAATGTTGGATCTAGGAACGGTGTTACTAGTTGAAGCTACGTTAAGGTTTTGATTAGACTTTACGTTATTAGAACAAATGAGGGGATGGTGATGTCCACAACTTTTGTAATTTTGGTTACTACGGCACTCATGACTACATTGTCCTTTCTTAAGGCAATTAAAACAATGTTGGTTTTGCATTAAGATCCTCTTACGGTCGCTTGCACTGACAAATTTGCGACAGTCATTTGCGAAATGCCCTTTGTTGCAAAAAGGGCAAGATTTGACACACGCAACAGCTGATGGCTGTTCAGTCCTAGACTTTGAGGAGTTTGACGATGCTGTCATAATTACAATGTCACTCAAAGTACGAATGTTAAAGTCTAGACCGTCATACAACTCGGTTACTGAATAATCTGACTTACGCAAAAAGTTGACAACTTGTGGATAGACTCCCCCTGCAACAAATTTCTTCTTCACTAAGTTAAGTATTATCCCTTCTCCACCTAACTTGGGACTAAGTTTTTAATTTGCTCCAACACAATAGCAAGTTTGATTTGGAAATTTCTGAGGCTTTTGTGCTCAAAGGCAGGGACAGGCAAATCCCTGAGGTAACTGAATAACAGAGCTAACATCTGTTGTGAGTTAACATATAACTTGTCTAAAAACGGATCATTGCTACATCATGGTTCTCCGCGGTGATGCTCAACAATTTCGTCAATCTTAGTGGCTCTTCTTCTAGCACGCTAAGTAGGTGTGTGAACTTGGTGATCAGATTTGGCTCTGAACAGTTGTGCACATAGACATCGAAAAGCTGTTTGAATGTTGTGTATTCGCTAATATCCCCTTTAAAGACAGGTAATTTGATCTCCCTTAATTTCCCTTGATACGGTTTATGTTTATAAGTCTGGGAAAGCTGTGAGACTCTTGCCTGAAGGGTGCCTTTAGCAGCTCCAGCCTCTGAGTGCAATGCATGCGTCTTCATTAGAGACGTCCTCTAACTTGACACCAGACCTAAAAATATCGGCAAATTTGTCATGATCTCGATCAGTCTTCTTAATGAGATCCCGATAGGTCTGTACAGGTTGAGTCCATAGCAGTTCTCAGTTGGACTCTTTACGTAATGTCGAGAAGAGTTATAAGGGCTGTTACCTTAGCTGCCATTTTGAACTAGTTACGCACTCGGGCATTGCAAATCTCTGGTTACGTTAAAACGATTACGTGGTCTCACAATCTGGCACTGCCCATCACCAGCATTCAACAGGTTTGGGCTCAACCACTGCCACATCGTTGTCCTAAGACAACGAAATCACTCGCATGTTACGTGTCCAAAATTACACATTACTCTAATGCTACCCAGAATGGTATAGCCTACCACGTGTGTCTGGATCGTTGTCTGTGTATCCACCGTCGAAGGACCAAATGTCGAGAATTTCTTGACAATAACTCAGTTTACTGGCTCTTGCCCACTGTTCCGGCCTAATACAGTCTAAAAGAGACTCCGACTCCGAACCAGCACTACAGGTGATGGCTACATAAACACAAGTTCATTTTTAAAAGTTTTATTACAAAAAATATACTCTAACATAGAAACTATTGAACTTATGTAACTACAAACTAACCGCAAGTTATTGAACTTAAGTTACTACAAACTAACCGTACGTTATTGAACTTATGTTATTACAAACCCAAGCTACTGAACTTACATTTCTACAAACTAACAGCAAATTTACAACAACGTTACATTAATGCAAGATTTAGCTGGGTTCATAACCAAACATACTGACAATGAACAAAGAAAGATTTTCTGGAACACGTGGAAATCGGTAATCAAGGTTCAAAAAGTTACCTCATTTCTGTTACAGATCACTAAAATCGCAACTTGATCGAGCCTACGATTGTAGTGTTACTATTAGACGTGATACACATCAACGCAAAGTAAAGATTGGCGTCGATCAAGTTGGATTAAACAACTGTACAATTACCTAATGATTTTACACTAGAACGATCTGGAGAATGGCCAGTTGCCCAGGAAAGACACAAAAGACACATCTAACTTGTAAGTGTGCTAGATGATGAGTGAAAAAGGGGATGCTGTGGCATGGCCAAAAGCATTCTTTTCAGAAATTTCAAATTTACAATTACATTGCTGCAAGTGAATCTCTTAGTTCCAAAATTAGATAACTAAAGGTGTAACTTACAATACACTTTTCAAGAATAAAGGACATGCAACAAATGAAATAATATAGCATTTCCGAAATCAGAACCATCGTGTAACTTCCACATCGACAGTAGCCGTTGCAAGACTCTTGTCCTGAGTCAGTTATATTCTATCACTGTGCCAACTAGCCATATTCTGGCTGAGACGAACTACTGTATAAGAGAACTCTTTGAGATTGGTTGGTCTGTTTTATGAAGCCCTGGGAGGACCATGAAAGTGTAACTCTTTTGAGGACGAACAGCGGCTATACAAACAAAAATGAAAATGCGGGAGATGTTTCACTGTTTTTAGAAATGCATCTCAATAAAGATGCTGAATTCAATGGTTGAAGTGGCAGTGGGATATCTTGCAATATCCCGCTGCTAGGTGATGCAACTTTTCTATGATTATCATAGTCCATTCTAGATCTTTTCTCATACTTTTCTGGGACACTGTGCTCTGATATACAGTGCTGTATTTATTATGTACACAGTATATATACTATAAGATATACAGTGCTCTATATATTATGTACACAGCACATGCTATACTTACATATCTATCTCCATTTTGACAGTATAGATGCATACTGCATGCAATTTGTCTGGGCATAGTTTAAATGGAATATGAAAATGACAGTTGTATGCAGTCTGAGCATGAAGAATATCTAATACATTCATCACTAAACTGTATTACAGTACAGTTGTAGTTACATGAGGTTGCGTACACATTTATTACAATAAAATCCCATATGATTTTAATTTTCCAAAAGTATCACGAAACCTAACCTTTATTTATCTGGATCTAGTTGTGGTTCACTGGTACAGAAGGAATTTGTACTGCATCACAAAGCCACACACACTTCATCACAGCATAGGTCTTCCCAAGAGCATGACCTGTTGGAGTTAAAAGAAAGCAGAAGTGCTCATTGCCTACATAGTCCTTCATTAGAAAACAGATAGGATAGGATAGGAAAACAGATAAGATAGGATGGAACAATTTCAGCTGATGTGCTTTGAGAGTTCAGGGATCTCATGCAGTACATGCAAGAAATGAGAATTGTTCAAGATACACATTACAGGTTGACCATCACTAATCTGGCGTCGTTGGGACCTGCAAGGCTCTGGATTACTAATTTTGCCAGATTACAGAATGGTTAGGTTAGAATACACGTAACACAACAGTTATCCACCTCGTTCTACCTTTAAAATACCCCGTACATCAGTACAAAATGGTTAACAAGGATAAAGGAAACATTCAGTGAAAATAAAGTGAAATTTTAATGAAGCACAGGCAAAATAAATGGTACAGTTAATTCTATTGATTTACGCGAAAGTTCATTGCTGCCACTTCCAAAGTGAAGAGTTGGAATATGCAACTAAGCACATTTATATGTCTTAAGGTGAAGGGCTGTCAGAATTCTCATTTTCTTCATCTTGGAATTTCTTTTATATATTTTACTCTATCCTCATTCATATTTTTACTGTATTTTCCCATTTTTTTTATTTTTAGAGCCCAAAAGATAAATGCACTCGTGTGCGTATGGTACGTATGGACGTACAAACTCATCCACTGGTGTCAGAGAACTTGCTACAGCCTGTTCTGGTTTGTGTTGTTACACTTATGATTTTTATTCATAATTTATGCCATTTTCATTTATATTTTTACTGTATTTTCTCATTTTTTTTATTTTTAACAACCAAAAGATAAACACAATTGTGTGTGTAGGGCACATACGAATACACAAGCTCATTCACTGGTGTTGGAGAACTTGCTACAGCTTGTTTTGGTTCGTTTTGTTACGCTTATGATTTCTTTTATTTATATTTTGTGCTATTCCCATTTATATTTTTACTGTGTTTCCTGATTTTTTTATTTTTTTATTTTTACAACGCAAAAGGTAAACACAATCATGTGTGTAGGGTACGTTTGAATGCACAAACTCATTTGCTGGCAGTGGGAAACTTCATACAGCTTGGTTTGATTTGTGTTGTCATTCTTATGATTTTTTATTTATATTTTATGCTATTCACATTTATATTTTTACTGTATTTTCTCATTTTTTATTTTTATAACCCAAGACGTAATCGTGTACAAATGCACAAACTCATTCGCTGGCGTCGGAGAAGTTGGTACATCTTGTTTTGTTTTCGTGCTGTTATGCTTATGATATTCTTATTTATATATCATGCTATTCCCATTTATGTTTTTAATACATTTTCTCATTTTTTACAATAGAAAAGATAAATGCAATCGTGTGCATAGGCTACGTACTGTACGTACGCACACCAGTAGCACCAACAAACAGTAGCAGCAGGTTGGTGCGGTGACCCGCACCAACCTGCCGTCACCCGAGAAATTTGAAATTGTGCTAGCCGAAATTAGTGCCGGATTAGTGATGGTCGACCTGTACTGCAAAGGAAAGGAAGGAGGTAACTGTAGCATTAGCCTTCATCCCAGGATTTGCCAATGGGTCATCGTTAGAAATTCTTGGGGATTAGATGCTCACATGAGTAGCTCAGACGTTGGGTACCAAATTCCAATCCCAGCAGAAGTTACCCACTGATCCTGCTTTAGTCAGTTTTCTACTTTATAACCAAGACAGACAAAATATTGCTGTATCATATCAATTAAGGAAGATCACACTTAATTAGGGTACAACAGTATACTTACTGTATTTGGTTTCCAATGTGGCAAGGAGCTTGGATGTTAATGATTAAGTTCCTCTGGTAAATCTCATCAGGATGGAGACAGTTGTATTAATCAGAAGGTTCATCAAGAAAGGGAAACTTATGGGACCTGTTAATCTATAAGCTCCTGTTTCTGCATACTAGTGCCAATTTAACCAGCTGGTTAATTGCAGGAGAAAATTGGATAAGAGATATACTCAGTTGTGAGAAGAACATTTATGCGTTAATCTTGCTTTGGCGAAGTTTTACACAAATCAGAATGTAGTATTTTGTTTCTTTTTTTTTCATAAAAAAGATTTAAGAACTTTACTGCAAATATCTTTTGTACTATAATGAACTACTTATGCTGTCATACATAAATGACCCAGATTGCAAGCACTGCTTCTGTAACGCTCAGGATGGATGTTGTATTTCTATTTTCTAGTTCATCTAAAAGTATATTTCATATTTGAATGACTGGGTCATGTTATGCATAACCTTTGTAAAATTACTCAACAGGAGTGCGCCAGGTAGTAGAAGGAGATCTCCCTAAGGTAACCCCTGATGTGGCAGTAACCATTGCAAAGAATGACCTCATGGCCATTTTTGATGGCACTCTAGCTCCTCTACAAGCCTACCTTTCTGGTCACCTGACTGTGCAAGGTAACGTTCAGATGCTCATGGGTTTAGAATCTCTACGTCATGGAGCAAACAAAGAAGACATATTTGTAGTTTAGAGATGTGTCATGTATTTGCTAAAGGAGAGAAATCTGAATGTTACCCTTCTCTAGGGAATATTGATCTACAATTTCCATTGAATACTGCTTCAAAAATCTCACATTATTATGTGATGGTTAACAAATTACAGTAGCTGACAATCTTGAATACAGAAGTTATGGGGTTTTGTAAATATTTTGCAAGTTATAAATTATAATGTGCCATCAGTGTAAAATGTAAGCCATCTCTCAAGGTTTTGGTATTAATTTTTAAAACACAAAACATGTAAAACCCAAAATTAGTTATTTGCAAATTAGCTGTAGTAAATTTTTTTTATTCTATACTTTTATGTTATTGTTGTGGTACACACTTGTAGTACAGTATTTGCTTCTTTGGGCCTCGTAATAGTTTATGTAACCATTAGCTGTTAACATATTAAGTAGTTCTTTATAAGATAGTTCTTTCAGTTTTGTATCAAGAAAACATTAACTAGCATAGCATACCTGAAGTGCAGCAACTATAATAGCTGTGAAACACTGTAAATTCTAAGAATGTCTAGTTGTTCCGTGCATTTTCATTTTGTTCTTTTGACTCACAACAGTAATTTTTTCAATTACTTTTAATGGTTGCCTTCAGGGCAGCATGTTACTTTCTAGAGTGTTTTACACAAGCTTTTCATGAGATATTCGGGATAAATATCTAATAATTAGTGTCTTTAAGATTGTAAAAGATGGAGCTGAAAGAGCTGTAACGCAGAAATTCATTCCTGGATATATGGAAGTTCTTTTTTATTCTGTGTTGCCATCTCAGTGACTAGATTTCCAAAGAGAAATTGATGGGGTGTTATCCTGGAGTTCAAAGTTGAAAAGTGTTTGTAAATTTTTACTGCTCCACAGCACTATAGTGCAGTTCTAATATTGGTGCTGACGCGCAAGTTGTCGCAGCTCTTAAATGCATTAATCAGGTTTTGAAAGCGTCAGTCAGTTGAAAATACCTTTGGTTACTGTCATACACTAATAGGTCATATTTATAATTCGAGTCTGTAAACATTAGATATTTATCCTCCCATTATTTTTTATATACAATAACTAGCTATCCAGAATATTATGTGCATATAATAGAGTGAGAGAATATTTTAAATTTCAGATAAGTATATATATTTATTTTTAAATGTAGGAACTTGTAAAATAATTTTGCTTTGATCTTTACTGTCGAAAAATGAGTTATGGGGTTAATTACAACAGAGTACAGTAATACACTGAGGATTTTAGAATCAGGGCTTATCTGTAATTACAAAGAATTATCGTAATACAGTAATACCAGAGATGTTGTTATTAAAAAAATCAAAATTTATGTAATGATAAAAATCCTTTTCAATCAGGATAATTCGTTTTTATTTCATGCTTCATTTCTCACACAGTATTTTTCAAAAGTTACTTATTCTTCCTCCCTGTACAGTATAGATAAACATTTTGAGGTACAGTACAGTACTGTCATGGAAAATCAATTTCATGTTTATACTACAATTTCTTATACTTAATTGATAACGATTCTAGCCATGTAGTATCTGGTTTTTGACAGAAGTGCACCAATGTGCAAATGAATCTCATTAACTGCGCTTGGCAAAACTCACCTGTTGAATACTTATTATGTCTAATTCAGCATAATGCTTACTGTTCATGTAGATTTGGTACAGTAATAGTGTACAGTGCACGACAATTTCTACATGCTTGAATTGAAGACATCCGACAGATGCAGTCCAAGTGTAGGCTGGGTGGAGTAACTTTAAAATGCTCATCAAGTACCCTGACAGATTTTGGTAATTTTGTTTGCATTAGGTACTCTAGTCAGTTGCATTTAATGACCTAGATGACGATAACTTTTGTTTAAGATACCTTTCAGTTCCCTATTCAATTCCATTTTTAAAAATATTTGTATTATACACATCACTTTACCTGTACTCTTATCTTTGTATTGTCTCAAATGACAAAGTTTCAAACTTTTGGAAAATTCCAGGCTAGCAACTTAATTCATAATCAAGCAGGTTTTTACAAATAATGTATTGGCCCCTTGCTTTCAGTACACAAATTAATCTTAAAAGATTCTAAGTGGAGAAGTGTGATATAGTAATATCATTTTGTATTTGTTGCAGTGCACAATCACTTGTGCATGGTAAAACAATTTTGTTTAGCTCATTTGGATGGCAAGAATCCGTCCTTTCTTTTCTGGTTTTCAGCAAACATTCAGTTCACACTTAGCGTCCACTTTTGTTTTGGTATTTATCATATGTATATGATAGATTTTCAAGCATACAGTATTTCTTACATCCCACTGAAAGACGGTGCCTCTTAAATTGGAAGAAAACATTGCAGTACTTCATCTCTTGACAGCCCTTGGTTACACACAGATACTTGTTGCAGTTGGGTCATACTCTGTCTTGACAGTTTTGCTTTTAATTATGGTATTTAACTTTTGCAGTTAATCAATATTATATATTAATTGTTATGGCTAAAAAAATAAAAGGGGCTGTAGGGCTGATGAATCTCACTGCCATTAGAACTGGACAGTTGAAAATTGAAATGGGGTTTGCAATTACTTTGCAAATTCTTTATGAGTTTTTCCAATGAGAGAAAAGTTATTTTTGTAAATACTTTCATGAGTACGCATAATACACGTATCTTGAAATGCTTTAATTCCGATATGAATGATATGTAGTTAATTTGATAAAGTAGAAGCAGTTATTTTGTTTAAATAAAATATTCTTATTTGTCTTTTATAACTCATTATTTTAGTCTGTGCAGTTAGTGGGTAATGTGCATTAAAGCAATTACACAATTAACAGTGAAATAAAAAAAGGGCAAATCACACTTTATAATATTATGACTATATTTTGTAACATGTCTTTCTAATTGGACAATTTTATTTGATTAAAGCAAAAATACTTGAAATTTTTCAAATGTTCATAGTACAGTAATACTATTCTTGTCTTATTGAAAAGTCATTATCAGCCAAATTTCCTTGCAACCAAATGTTGATAAGAGAGATACTGAATTCTGTAAAAAATTCATGTACAGTATTTTATGGATGACTTTTGTAGTACAGTAATCTGTAAGTACAGTATATTCGGTTTAAAACATTTTATGCCACAGAAGATACTCTCCTGCAAGTTCAAGTTACCGGATCAACATTCATCCTTTTTCTACTTCATGTATTCTACTCTTATCATCCATTATTCCAAAACTGAGTCTTTAGTTACGTTCTACCCACCTAAAATTCTATAAAAATTAATATTCTAAGGCTCTTCTATCATAGCTCTCATAGCTTACTAATGCGGTTATTCATTAGTTCCATATAAGGTAATTATTGTTTTCGTTTTACTCTGAGATAATAATATGAATTCCATTGACTTCATTCTTGATAGTTACAGTACAAGTGAACATACAATAATGGAATCACTTCCAAGTTTTAAATTCATGTACAATATTGTTTATGCTGGTTTTCTAAAAGTATTTTTTTGCATTTCAGATGTAAATAAACAATAAGAAAGATTTATCGTATAAAGAAAATTATTCTGTTGCTCATTTATCTAAAGTACTTAGGATTCTGTAAGAAGGGTTGATCTCAGGTAGTGGTTATTTGGGGTTGTGCTGAAGTTTCCAGCACAGAGCTATCTCTGACATTAAGCCAAGTCTTACTGTACTCTGTTTAATGACCTATCTATCACTTAAGGCTAGAGAATTTAAATGTGTACTAATTCTTAACAATTATGCTTTTAAGTATATCTGGAGGTGTAATTTAGGTCAAATTTATACTGTACACAAATAAAAGGCTAGCAAACAAACACACACATTCACTGCTACATTCAAACCTTAACTTTCGGAATTCGGAAGCTTAGAAAATTTCCATAGTATTAGCTGCTTCATACACTCGTGCAGATGCCACACGTTTG
>NC_089756.1:52083130-52220630 GCF_040412425.1 Macrobrachium rosenbergii
TGATGTTAAAACAGTAAGCTAAACTAATAGATGAAAATCTAAATAAGACAGATCAAATATGTAGTGAAAATAGGACATAATCACCTAAAATATTTAGCCTTCAAAAAGAAATACACAATTATGGATACAATAAAAAGATTTGTATGCAACTATAAAATTACAAGACTACTGTAAGAGGCTCTCTAATGGTATAATAAATTATTTGCTAAAGAAGCTACAAGGTTTAATAAACAATGTAGCAAAATCAATCATGAATTAATCTCCACAGGATAGTCACCTCCAGCCTTATTGAGCTTCACCGGCTACCTATTAAAACAAGAGCTGAAAAAAAGTTTTTACATACTGTGATATTAAAATAACAAAAATATGAAAAAGTCCTCATACAAATCTATACATAGGAGCATGGACAAACAATAATGGAACTGGGATGCAACAAGTTATTTGGAAAACGAGCCTTTGAATACAAGGCACCCAGACTGTCCAAGAACTGAAAAGATGCAAAAATGAAGCGTCATTTAAGCTGAAACTAAAAACTTATCTGTTCATAAACAGTGTGACACAGAAGAACAAGTTATTCAAGAAAACTGTAGACTGTAGCAGACAAAAAATGGGGCTGGCTGGATGTATCAAATGTGGCCCAAAAGGAGGGCCTTATAGATAAACAAAGATGATTATGATGGGAAAGTCTGATTGCTACCACTCAACTGGTAATTATTATTGCTCTTTGGCACACATATTCTGTACAGTAATAAAACTGTACACCCCCTCGATTTGGGACCACCTTGACGTGGTGAGGGGGCTCTTGAACCCCAGGATCTGTTCCTGGGTTTGAGTCCAAGAGTTCCATTAACCATTATATATTTCTTTGAATTAATTTTTGTGGAATTTTCCGCTTTTGTTAAAACTTATTGGACCTGATAAACAGGAAAAGATATCATAACTGGGATTGGGTTTATATCCAAAGCTAAATAGTGGGAAATGTGGTAGGACCATCAGCTGCCCGATAATGTTCGGCCCTGAGAGATATCAGGCGGAACTATTCTTTAGGGCTGGACCATGGATTCCAGGGGCGTCCGGCTCGGGGGATAGGACTCTCGGCATTCTATCCGGTTTGCCCATAGCACGATTAGAGTGGGGATGATAGTATTCTCGTAATACCCTCGGTCTTAGCAAGCAGGTTTGGCTTACACTTGGGTCACTATAATCGTGTTGTGCCATCCCCTGTGGATGGTAGGGTAGGGACGCGGACATTTGGGAGTCAGTTCTCACTTGTGCCATTGGTGGAAGAATAATCCCCATGAAAGGCTGATGATATCTTTTTAAGGTTTTCAGGTTTATTATTATTATTTTTTTTACCCCTCTCAAATCTTTATGTCTAGCACTTATAAGGATTCGAGTACCCCTGGACCCTCTGATGGTGCTGTTCTGGCACAGATGACGACCTCTGCACCCACCTTGGAGATTGAAATTTCTCCAAATGTTGATGACTTCTAGAAAAATAAATTGACAAAAAGCAGTAATGACAAATATCCTGATCCCCCTCCTGACTTCCCCTCCCCTGGACCCTCTAGCCATGCTCCATTGATGACGACTTCAAGCAAGGACACGGACTTCTCTAAGAAATTTTCATCGAAAATTAAATTCTCAACACAACCAGGTTGTGTGAAGAATTTGAGAATGCTCCATATCGAAGACTTACCAGTCTGTTGTGATTGTGAAATGATCTCGACAGTTCTGAAATCATTTGGAACTGTTGTAGAAATCAGGATGAACTTTGTCGATATTGAATCTAAATGGGAAGCGTGTGTTACCTTTAGTAGCCATGATGAAGCTCTAAAGGCTAGTAGTATGATAAAAGCCATACAAATAGGTCAAGCTGCATTACGAGGAGCCTTAACAAAGTTCCCAAAGACATGGACATTAATGTGCCATCTAAATGGGCTCAGGATAAACCAGAGGGAAACCAGAATGCAGAAATAAGGACTCCTAAACCTCCTATGTGGGTGGTAGCTTCAGCCAAGGAGGAAAATTATAACTACTATAAATTTTGCAGGTTTCTTCAGAAAAAGGTGGGAGGAATAAAGAGCGGTGATATTTCTCGTTTTGGGAAGAACACCGTTCTTATTCATGCCAAATCCACAACCAAGCATATATGCTGACCTTGTTGGACATAAAAAATGATGAAATGATTACGAAGATCAAGCCCCACTTAAGCTTTAGTTGTGGAAGAGGAGTACTGTTTGATAAAGACCTTTATGACATGACAGAAGAGGAAATTTTAGAAATGAGCCCTATTTCAGTTTGGAGAGTGAAAAAGGCAGCTATGGCCAACATGATCATTTTAACCTTTGTAGATGCTGAAGTACCTTCTCATGTCATATTTGAAAATGAAAGGCTACGAGTACGCCCTTTCCAGCAAAGACCAATGCAGTGCTATCATTGTTTTAAGTTTGGCCACCCATCAAAAAACTGCGAAAATGGTAAAGTTTGCATAAACTGCTCTGGTGTCCATCATGATGAATGTAACAGAAAAGCAAAATGTGTTAATTGTCAACTGGAACATAAACCCACTAACAAAAATTGTGAAATTTACAAATTTGAACTGTCTGCAATAAATAAAGCCAATGCAGAGCATATAAGTATCGGTTTTGCAAAAAGACAATTAGGACAACAACCTAAGAGCTATGCTCAAGTTCTTAAGCCACTACCCCTATGTATCGCTAGGGGTGCAGTGACAGCACCCCCTAATGTAGCAGGTGCACCAACCCCTGTGGCAGTGGCCCAGCCATCTGGGTCAGGTGCTCGGCCTGTTGGGGCTAGAGCACAAGCCTCCTAGGAGGATAAGATGGCACTTAACCCAACCACCTTGGAATTGTTTCAGGCAGAGTCTCTGCCTGGTTTAATGGAGACTGAGGAGCAAAAGCACCAAAAGAGGAGATGTTCCCCCTCATCCTCTCCTCCCTCAAATCCAATTAAACATGTAACACTTAGTAATAGATACGAAGTACTAAACTCGATGCAAGAACCCCAGCCTGAATTTAAACAAATTGACAGGAAAGGGAAACAAAATGACACCAGTAAATCAACAGATAATAAACCAAACCTGTCAAGACCATTCCTTTCCAAATCATCTCTTGATAATACTCATAAACAAAAGAGAGTAAATGAGAAGGCTCCATCCTAAGGACCTTCCACCAAGCCCAAAAAATAGTTTTCACGTCAATACTACAGTGGAACTGTAGAGTTCATAGGGCTCGAAGTGAAGAGCTGAAGGTATTGCTCCGTGACCATAACCCAGGTATTGTGTGCCTCCAGGAAACTAAGCTTGGAAGCACACAATATAATCCTGGGTTAAATTACAGCATATATAATCATCCACCACCAATCAGAGATAGACCTAAGGGAGGTGCAGCAATTATTGCGCATAAGTCGTTGCAACACTCTGTGCTATCAATTAATACTCATCTCCAAGCTGTAGCATTAACTTTCATTTTAGACAAGCAAATTACAGTTTGTTCCATCTATCTTCCTCCTGATTTGGATTTCACTTACAATGATATTCATTTACTGATCAATCAGCTTCCTACTCCTTTCCTCCTCCTTGATGATTTTAATGCTAACAACCCCATATGGGGTGGGAAAACGACAGATGCCAAAGGTAGGATGTCTGAGGGTATTATGGATGATCATAATATCACTATATACTCAATAATGGAGCCATGACTTACCATAACATCTACACCAATACTTATTCGGCTATCGATCTGAGCTTTTGCTTATCTAGTGTTCACATTGATTATGAATGGTCTGTAAATGAATATCCAAATGGGAGTGGCCACTTCCCAAGTCATAAAAAAACAGTTAAGAATCAGTCCTCTGAGTCACCTCCCAAATGGAAGGTAGATGAAGCAGACTGGAAGAAATTTAGTGAGCCTGTTCTCATGGACAAGAATGTAAAATCATTTCCATCCATCTCAGAGGCATATAATTACTTCAATGACACCACCATCAACAGTGCAATTGCCTCTATTCGAACAACAAAAGGGAAGCCCTCTAGACCAGCAGTTCCTTGGTGGAACAAAACCTGCAGTAGTATGAGAAAGATCACTAGAAAATGCTGCAAAAATTATAAGACGAGTGGAACTGCCCAAGCCAAAGTTATTTACCAACGTGCTGTGGCCAAGCAAAATAAATATTTTAAAAAAGCAAAAAGAGAGTCATGGATGTACAACATTAATGGCATTAGCTAAAAAAACACCATCCAAAATGATCTGGAAGAAAATTAAAAACTAAATGGCAAGTTTGTCCCTGAACCTCTGCCTACCCTTAAGATAAATGGTGACCTAATCACCCAACCAGAGGGTCGAGGAAAAATTAGGACATTTCTCGAGAATATCGAGTAGTGAGAACTACTCTAGAATTCAAAGACATCAGAAATGCCCAGATTTCTCCTGATTTAAGTGAAAATAATTTTGAACCATATAATGCAAAATTTACACTGCAGGAACTCAAAGATGCCATGCAGAATACCAAAGCTTCAGCCCTGGTGAAGATAAAATACTTTATGAAATGCTAAAATATCTCCCAGAAAAGTCAAAGAAATTTCTTTTAGATATAATAAATGAAATCTGGGAAACTGGTATTATTCCCAAGAGCTGGAAATTATCATTAGTCCTCCCTATGAAGGAACCAAACAAGGATCCTGCTTTACCCAGCAGCTACAGACCAATAGCTCTCACCAGTTGTGTTTGTAAGCTGATGGAAAAGATGATCAACACCAGACTTGTATGGCATTTAGAAACAAATAAACTGCTTTCTCCATTCCAGTTTGGCTTTAAGAAAAGTAGAAGTACTCTAGATCCCTTGCTCAGGCTCTCAAACCACATACAACAAGATTTTGCTAAACAGAGCCAAACAACAGGAGTTTTCTTTGATTTGGAAAAGGCATATGACACCACATGGCGTTATGGTGTTATAAAAAAGTTGTATAAGATGGACATTAAAGGAAAAATTATCAGATTTATAAATTCGTTTTTATCAGAAAGATATATAAAGGTAAGAGTTCAGAATCACATATCATGATCTTTCTTACAAGAAGAGAGAGTTCCTCAGGGTAGCGTCCTTAGTGTCACTCTCTTTGCTATTGCCATTAATGGAGTATTAGAAAAGATATCATCACCAGTAAAAGGCTCTTTATTTGTAGATGATTTGGCTCTGTATTGCACAGGATATGATGCAGCATCTACTAGCAGGTTCATGCAAAGAGCCATCGATAAAGTAGACAAGTGGGCTAATGAGCAAGGGTTTCGATTTTCCGAATCTAAAACTGTTGCTGTTCGGTTCAGCAGACGCCGAACTAAGGAAGCCATTCCAACTCTTACCTTAAATGGAATTATTTTACCTTACTCTACCGAAGTAAAATTTTTCAGAATGGTCTTCATGTTGATCAGTTAAAAGTGAAAGTGAAGAGATCACTAAATATTTTAAAAGTAGTATCTAATTTTTTTGGGGGTGCTGATAAGAAATCGTTGTTAAGGCTTTATAACGCAGTATGTTTATCAAAGTTAGACTATGGCCGCCAAGTATACTCATCTGCTTCAAAGACTAAACTTAAGTAATTGGAAGCTGTGCATAATATGGCGCTAAGGATCTGCACTGAAACTTTTAGAACTTCACCCATTGAAAGTATTTATGTAGATTCCTATCAGCTACCACTGGACTTAAGAAGGCATGAGCTAGGTCTGAGACACACCATGCGGCTGAAAAGCTCAAAGGAGAATCCTTCTTTTGTGATCTTAAAACATTGTGACTCAAGTCTTTTTGGATCTAGATCTTCAATACCATTTCAAATCAGACAGCTGGGTGAACTGGAGGATGAAAGCATAAAAACGCAGAAGATCCTACAAGTTAAACATCCTGCTATCCCTCCATGGTTTATTCCAGCAATCGATGTCTGCATTAAAGAAACAAAGAAGAAAGATCGTCCAGAAGAAGAAGTCAGAAACAAGTTTTTGAAGCACGATGAGAGGCATATAAATGACAGGAAAATCTATACTGACGGATCAAAAGCGGAAGATGAAGTAGGATGTGCAGTGGTGTGTGAGGGGGAATTGTGTATAAAAAAAGTTACCAGACTCCTCATCCAAATTCACTGCTGAAGCAACAACAATAGTTGATGCTTTAAATCTCGCATCTGATAAGAAATTTAAATCCACAGTAATATATAGCGACTCAAGGAGTGTTTTAGAAGCCCTAAAGAAGTTTAACCCTACCCACCGCTTAATTCAAAAGGCTCAGGAATGGCTTTTTTTATCTTTCTGTCTGCCACAAATCAGTAAAGCTTTGTTGGATTCCTGGCCACACTGGTCTAGAAGGGAACGAACTGGCTGATAGTAAAGCAAGGGATGCCGCAAGATGTGATTTCTTAACTAATAAGGTGTCCCATTTGGATATGCGTCCAGTTACCAGACGATACATTAGTACAAAATGGCAATAGAGATGAACTTCCCCCATTGTATCCACAAATAGGAAGTACAGAAACATTAGAGAAAGTATCGATTTTGAAGTTCGGGTTTTAATCGCAACAGAAGATTTGAGATCGCCCTAGCACGGCTTAGGGCTGGCTATACCCGCTTCACTCATAGCTATATTTTAGAAGGAGCCAGTGGCCCAGTTTGTGCTCACTGTGGTGGTCAGCTATCCGTTGAGCACATGCTGGTGCACTGTTCTAAATTTAATCGCCTTAGGGCAAAGTACTTGCCAACTGAGAAGGCTATTTTAGAAATTTTAAATGATGACATTGAGGTAGATAACCTTGCGGGTTATCTGAAAGAATCTGGTTATTTTAATGAGATATGATCTTGGTATATTTAATAAAGATTTTAGTCATATTTATTTTATATACTAAGTATATTTTTTGAATACAAAAGTTTAATATACATTTATTTTTTGCTGGTTCTATCCAATATCAATCTTCATTTTTTACGTTCATATTTTAACACCGAATTTTACTAGTATGTCATCATTCACATATTCATTATCAATCATATCATTAATTTATATATTTCACCTTCATTACGGCGCTGAATAACCCTGATGGGTTTCGGCGCTTGGTCTTCAAGACCTAAATTTCGTAATCACTCAATCAATAAAACTGCACAGTAACAAAACAGTAATAAATTGCTCGTGTACTATATGGGTTGTGATAAAAATTTTTTGTCTGGAATCAACAAATTGTTAGGTAAAATTTATTTAATTGAATTCTTATCAGCAGTTATATTTGGTATCTTATAAAACTCATCCAGAATAAATGCGCATTATTATTATTATTATTATTATTATTATTATTATTATTATTATTATTATTATTATTATTATTATTATTATTATTATTATTATTCAGTAGGTGCAACCTATTCATGTGGAACAAGCCCAAAGGGGCCACTGACTTGAAATTCAAGCTTCAAAAGAACATGGTGTTCATTTGGAAGAAGTAAAAGGAAGTAAAGGGAAATGCAGAAAGAAGAGATACCACTTATTAAAAAAGAAAAAAAATTAATAACTAGATAAATAGATAAAACTGTAACAAAATACAAGAAGAATAGTATTAGGGTAGTTATATAATGAAAACCACTTTAAAATGTGAAAGAATTTATCAACTATATAGTGGTAAATATACACTACAAATATAAAATTTACAAAAATTCTTGAGTTAACTATGTATGAATATCAACAACATGGCAATTCTGTGTGAATAGTGCAAGAAAACACTTCTATACACAGACAAGATTCTTCAATCTTTTTATGACATGAGCGGCCTGCCGTGAAAAATCCTGCAAGAACTTTAGGAAGGATAAAATGTAGTTCTACAGGGAAGCAAAGGCAGAAAGAAAGGTTAATGAACAAGCGATGCAAATGGAAATTCTTTTTTAAGTGAATGCATTCCAGGGTCAGTGAAGCGCCTGTTCTGAAGGACTGTTAAATGTGGACGATGAAAGAGAGAAGAGCTGTATGACACAAGAGTGAGATTATAACTGAGATGATTCAGTGCGGTGATGGTATTAAGATTAAGTGGCTAACCAGGCTTCATGAGCTATGCCTGGATGAGGGAAAGGTTCCACAAGGAAGAGTGAGAGTAATAACTATTCCACTGTACTGAGGTAAAGATGGTGGAGGTGTCCGTAAGAATTGTTAGGCTTAACGTTAATTTGCAGACAAGGGAAGGAGCATAGCAGGATTCTGACTGAGAAAAAAAAACATAATAAAAGGAATTATATGGAAAGAACAACATTGTTTTAAACGAGGAACAGAATGTGCGGTTTAAGTGTATGCTATGAAACTTATGTGAGGAGTCTGAGAGGAAATGACGAATGCTTTATCTGACATACATGGAGATAGAAAAACTTGACAGAATTAAAAGGAGGCATTGTGGAGGGTACTGAGGATGTATGGTATAGAAAGTAAGTCGTTGAGAGTAATTCAAAGCTTTTATGGTGTAAGCAAAGAATGTCTTAGTGTGGGAAAGTGACTGTTTTGGTGTAAACGTTGGTCTAAGACATGGATGTTGTTTCTTCATGGCTGTTCAATATTTTTGTCGATGGGAGTGATGTAAGTAATAAGAAAAAGGACTATAAATATATGTACAAAGCTGTGAGGAAAGAAAATGAGTTATAAATGCAGTGCAGAGTAGTTATATTTGCAAATGACACAATACTGATTGGGAATGGTGAATAAAAATTGCAAAAAACAAATAAAACAATTGAAAGCATTACAAGAGGCAAAAGTTGCAAGTAATTATGAGTAAGAGTAAGGTTATGAGAATAATGCAGTCAGGATGAGGGAAGAATGGCATATATTTATTTTCAGAGCACGTATAATGGATGATGGCGTTATGGGATAAGAGTTCAGTTATGGAATAGGTAGGTGAACCAAGAAGGGCATTGTGTATATGCAAAAAAAGACTGGAAAGGCACATGGAGTGTCTATACAAGTCAAGGTGGCAATCCATAAGGGATACTGAACCAACTCTCTTTTATGGTAGAGAAGTGAATGAAGAGAAGAAGGTTGATGCTATCTACGTGAACTGTTTATGTACTACTGTGGTGTAAGAAGATATGAAAAGGTGAGAACTGTGAAGATATGGAAAATAAAACTGTTTAGCATGTGTGAAAGGACTGATTGGAGTGTTTTGAGATGGTTTGGCCATAGGGAGAGAACGGTCAACAATACTGTACATGGGGAGGTCACTATGCTATTTATGAGCCTTTTCAGAAGTGTATCTGGCAGTTAATGTTGTGGAAATTTTCTGCATGGGGTTCATCCATGATCAGTTTGGAAAAATAGCATACTGGTGAGTGCATTTACACACACACATACACACACACACACACACACACACACACACATATATATATATATATATATATATATATATATATATATATATATATAT
Organism: Macrobrachium rosenbergii; assembly: GCF_040412425.1. Lineage (NCBI taxonomy): Eukaryota > Metazoa > Arthropoda > Malacostraca > Decapoda > Palaemonidae > Macrobrachium > Macrobrachium rosenbergii. Next base: position 52,092,582 of record NC_089756.1, read on the forward strand.
ATATATATGTGTGTGTATATATATGTGTGTGTGTAGAGAGAGAGAGAGAGAGAGAGAGAGAGAGAGAGAGGGGGGGGGTTATGAAGACCGTTTCTCTAAAATTAGCTAATACACGTCTCCAAAGTGAACCATTGTGTTTTAGAGACAATGGGAAAAGTGCCGCAGCCGTGTTTGCATGACCGATTTTAACCGTTTGTTGTGCTATTTACACCTCTATTATTGCAATATAATCTCTCTGAGTATTTGGTTAAAAATAAAGATAAGTTGCATTATTCGAGCCAGCCTCACCTGACAAGAGAAATGAGGATGCTAATATTGCAGATCAAATGGAACTGTTCCCGTCGGCGATTATTTAGTATCTCTAAAACCGTAACAACTTTAATAAATAACGGACAGACAAAAAGGGAAAAAATACAGTACCCAGCCTTTGTTGGTAGCGTACTTGTAAAGTCCCAGCTCAATGCGTTCTCTGTAATGAACATCCTGTTTTCTGCGGTGCCTTCACATTCGGTCGGATGAACACAAATTATTATCATTATTGTGAATTGTATATTTTATTGTCTGTTCGAGTGACCATGCATTACGTGTATGTAACAGAGTATTTTTGTAACAGACCAGACATTGTTAATCATTATGTTTTCTGTATGTACCCGTTCTGTTTTTGTATAGAAATAGTTTGACCTCAGGTCACCTGTAAATCTTTGTACCAGTGGTCTCTGCGTTATATGCACGTCGCTTTATAAGCTGGGCTCTTCATCAATACACCAGAAGTACTTGTCTCATTATTTCGCACCTCTCTCACAGTGGTGACCCCAAGAGTGGTTCCCGGAAGCCATTAACAGACCCAAACGGCGACTTAGTCTTGGCCCGATGAACCAACCCACACCCCTAACGGACTAACTACAGTGCTCTAACAAAGCGTTCGGGGGTTACCGACCCTCGTCGGCAGGTCACCGGCATCATTAGCAGACCCACACGGCACGCTCCCAAGCATGTATTGAAGCGAGTGTTCCCTCACACTCCAAGTGAGAGCGCGGAATGAGCATGGATGCAGACATTCCCAACCACATACAAATTACTGCGAACCTCTCGGAGGCAGACGTCTCCCTCGCACGACCCCCTCCCGCGCTCTCCTCCACGCTGGTACCTACACCCTGCGCGATGACCCCCCCTGACGGGCCAACCAAAGGCGGCCCTCAGCATAAGGCTGCCGCCATTTACCCATCAAAACGCAGCGTCCTGGTTCTACAGGGTTGAGGGGCAATTCAGGGTAGCAGGCCTAACCGACGAGGTGTTGAAGGCGGACATCGCCATGCCCTCCCAGAGGAGATATACAAGATCGCCCCGTGGATAATGACGACGTCGAGCCCCGCCATCTTCCAGGAGTTAAAAGCCACTCTCGTCGAGACCTGCTCCTTGCCAGTCTCCGAGAGAGCCACCCACACCCTCGACCTCGCCCTCAACCCCCGGCAGGAGGGAAACCTTTTGGAAACGTGGCATGCCCTCCAGGACCTCCTCCTCCTCCCCCCCGAGACTGAAAGCAGTGGCAGGCGCAAAGAGATCAGCCGGTCGAGGGAGATCTTCCTGCGGCAGCTACTACCAGAGGTCCATGGGCAGATCACAGAGGCATACACCCTGCTGGTCGAGGACCTGATCAGGGTGGCGCAGCAGCTGACGGACTCCATGAAGGCGGCAAAGCGGGTGTCTACGCCCGCACACCCCATCAACTGACTCCAGCCGGAGGACCCCACTATGGAGGGCATCAACGGCGTCGCCCAGAGGAAGCCATCCCACCAGCAGAAGAGGGAGAGGCCGGGCTTTGCTATTACCACCAGAGGTTCGGGAAAGCTGCCCGGAATTGCGAAGCCCCCGCCTTTTCTTCCCTCCAAAAAGTGGGGGAGGCGGTGGCCATCCACACAGGCCGCCATGGCAACAGCAACTGAAATACCCAGGGGCCCCGCACCAGTAGGCTTTTACATCCGCAACACCATCTCCGGCAGGATGATGTTGATCGACACCGGAGCCATGCGGTCAGTGTTCCTGCCTTCCAGAGAAGACCACAGACATCTGCTGGACCCGGCTGCCTCCCTGACGGCCGCCAACGGGTCCCCCATCCTCTCCTACAGCACCAAGCTCCTGTCGATCTCCATCCTTGGCCGGAGGTACAGGTGGAAATTCATCGTCACAGACGTTAGGACCTGCTCCTGGGTTCGGCCTTCCTTGCTCACTTCGGAGTGGCAGTCGACGTTGGAGGCAAACGCCTGCTGGACACTGAGTCCTGCCAGTCCCTAAGCTCTTCGTTGGGCAAGTCGGTAGAGTTGTGGCCTAGCACTCGCTAGGCCTGAGTTCGACTCTCCGGCCGGCTAATGAAGAGTTAGAGGAATTTATTTCTGGTGATAGAAATTCATTTCTCGCTATAATGTGGTTCGGATTCCACAATAAGCTGTAGGTCCCATTGCTAAGTAACTAATTGGTTCTTAGCCACGTTAAATAAGTCTAATCCTTCGGGCCAGCCCTAGGAGAGCTGTTAATCAGCTGTGGTCTGGTAAAACTAAGGTATACAGTAGGCCTGCCAGTCCCTGCCCTTGTCGCCGGGCCCCAGGGAGCCTGCCATCTGTTCTGTCGCACCCCACCAGTTTGGTTCCCTCCTGAAGGAATTCCCGGAGGTGTTCAAACCCGAGCTTCGCCAGGTGCTGGGGCCCCTGCCAAACACGGATATATCATCACATCAAAACAAAGGGGGTCCGATGCATGCGAAGTTCCGAAGGCTTCCCCCACAGCACCTTCAGGAGGCCAAGAAGGCCTTTGCTGAGATGGGAAGGATGGGCATATGCAAGAAGGCTCCCAGCCCATGGGCCTCCCCCACTTCACATGGTGCAGAAAGTGGACGGCACCTGGAGGCCCTGCGGCGACAACAGGCGGCTCAACCTCGCTACAGAACCCGACCACTACCCTCTACCAAACATGCAGGACCTAACGGCCTCCTTCCACGGCCTCAAAATATTCTCAAAGTTAAATCTCTTAAAATCATATTTTCAGGTACCAGTAGCGCCAGAAGACACCCCCAAAACCGCCATCATCACGCCTTTTGAGTCCTACGTCTTCACCTTCTCCACCTTCAGCCTGAGGAACGCGGGCGTGACCTTCCAGAGGCTGATGGACAGCATCCTGGGGGACCTGGACTTCTGCGTCTGCTATGTCGATGATATCCTGATTTTTTCCAGATCCCAGAAGAAACACCTATGGCACATCCGGAAGGTCCTGCAGCGCCTGCATGAGAGTGGCCTCATCGTCAGGTTCGATAAGTGCACCTTCAGCGTTGAGAAGGTGGAATTCCTGGGCCATGAGATATCCCCAGGGGGCGTCCGCCCAATATCGTCGAAGGTCGAGGCTGTCGAGAAGTTCCCCACCCCCACCTCCATCAGGGCTGTACAAGAATTCCTCGGAATGGTCAACTACTACAGGAGATTCATCCTGGGGATCACGCACACCAAGGCCCTCCTGACGGAGGTCCTCAAGGGTCGTCCAAAGACCTTAGTGTGGGGCCCAGACCAGCAGAAGGCCTTCTCCCTGATGAAGGCCGCCCTTGCCAAGGCAACATCTTTGGCTCTCCAGGACCCCAGCCCTCCCCTTCAGCTGACGACAGACGCCAGCAACGTCGCCTGCGGAGCCGTCCTGGAACAAGTCATCAGCGGGACCCCTCAGCCCATTGCCTTCTTCATCAGGAAACTCAGCCCCACCGAGTCCTGCTACAGCACCTTCGACTGGGAACTCTTCGCAGCATACCAGGCTGTACGTCACTTCAAGTTCCTCCTGGAGGGTATGCCCTTCATGATTTGGACTGACCACCAGCCGCTGGTCCACACCTTCATGAAGCTGGGGGACGTATGGTCCTCTAGGCAGCAGCAGCACCTCGCGGCCATTGCGGAGTTCACCTGCACCATCAAATACCTTCCTGGCAGGAAGAACCCAGTAGCCGACGCCTTCTCAAGTATCGAGATCGACTAAGTGCAGCTCGGGATCGACTACGAGGACCTCGCATGTGAACAGGCCGCCGACCCAGAGACCCCAGCCTACCACACAGCTGTCATGTCGCTGAAGTGGGAGGACGTGCCCCTCGGCCCTGGAGGGTCAACACTGCTGAGCGACGTGAGCACTGGCCGCCCCCACCCACTGGTGCCCGCCTCCCGACGTCGGCTGGTCTTCAACGTCATCGATGGACTATCCCACCCCTCTGAAAGGACGACGGCCAGGCTACTGACGGAGAAGTTCGTCTGGCACGGCATACGGAAGGACACAATGGCCTGGGCAAGGCAGTGCATGCAGTGTCAGGTCAGCAAAGTAGGATGACACACCGAGTCTGGGGTGGGCGAGTTTCCCCAGCCGAGGAGACCTTTTGGGTACATCCACGTAGACGTGGTGGGTCCTCTTCCCCCATCGGGAGGAGCAAGATACCGCCTAACAGTCATCGACCGCTCCATCAGGTGGCCCGAAGCCACGCCCATGGAAGAAGCCACCTCCAGTGCGTGTGCAGAAGTCCTCCTCTCCAGCTGGATCAGCTGGTTTGATGTCCTGGACCATGGCTCGTTGCATCTCCGACATCGTGAAAGCGGGGCCCCCTCCGTCGCCCCAGCAGATACCTGCTTTGATCAGACGTTACCTACGTCTTGGGTGGGGTGAGTATTGTAAAGTCCCCGCTCAATGCGTTCTCTGTAATGTACATCCCGTTTTCTGCGGTTCCTTCACATTCGACCTAGAGTCGGACGAACACAAATTATTATCATTATTGTGAACTGTATATTTTATTGTATGTTCGAGTGACTATGCATTTTTTATATGTAACAGAATATTTTTATAACAGACCAGACACTGTTAATCATTGTTTTCTGTATGTACCTGTCCTGTTTTTGTAGAGAAATAGTTTGACCTCAGGTCACCCGTAAATCTTTGTACCTGCGGTCTCTGCATCATACGCAGACGTCCGCACGCCACTTTATAAGCGGGTCGCTTCATCAATAAGCAGATGTCTGCACACCGCTTTATAAGCGGGTCGCTTCATCAATAAACCTATAGAGTTATGGGCTGCTCTAGGTGCAAGGGCCCGTGCTGGCACAAGGCCAGCTAAATCTAAAACAACAACAATGTCAATAAACCAGCAGTACTTGCCTTCCTGCTCATTATTTCGGACCTCTCTCACATACTAATTGAGAAGACGCAACAAAATAAGTAGTGTCTTTGAGGCACTGAATTTGACCAAGTTAAGGACTCGCTGCTTGCGTTCAGATAATTTCCCAACACCACGGCAACTCAATACGAGGAAAAGGAAAAAGAAATATGGAGGGCTGAATCACAAGCAAAACTATCAATGGAAGGTGGACTTGTGGTCGCTGATGAAAAGAAGGAAAACTGGTAGGCGAGGGAACAGAACCCTGCGGAGCACCAGCGTGGATGGGAGGGGATCTGATATCACACCGTCAGCAACATCAGACATAAGACAGCTCTAAAAGAAAATTACAGAAATAATCTTAGAGGTGTGAAGCCTTAAAAGGGAAAATTGACTAGCAAAACTTTATGACAAATGATTCTCTGGCGTCCCACAGAAAAGACGACCAAACATCAGTGATATGAAAGAAGGCTTACTGGTGATAAGAGAGAGAGAGAGAGAGAGAGAGAGAGAGAGAGAGAGAGAGAGAGAGAGAGATTGATTGATTGATTAATTGTGGGTTATCTGGCGTCACAACTACCAGGGTCACCGATGCCGAAAAGAGAGAGAGAGAGAGAGAGAGAGAGAGAGAGAGAGAGAGAGAGAGAGAGATGGAATCACACGATGAAAGCAAAAGAAAGCAAAACACAACTACTTCACCTACAAATTCTTTGGGCCAGATGTTTCAATGAGCCCTAAAGATGCATAAGCTCCTATGGACCTGAAGAACTCGTTTTGATAAGAAGCATCTATGCTGCGTGCTTGGGGGCACAAACCGCGTGACTTGCGAGTGCAAGGGGACAAAAATGCCTTTGGTATTCATGTCCGTACCATAGACAAAAGCCTCTCCGGAATATTGAACGCCCATTCATTATTGCACAAGCAATTCACATTTTACTCTGTTATGTCAGGCAAAATAGCACATTTTTTAAAACTTCGTATGCATTTAGTGTTTTTTTTTCTTGCTGTCCTGTGAATATCTGAAAGATCTAAACCGGAATGAAACTGCAAAACATTTTTTTACCTGAAATCAAAACTGTTATGTGTAAAACTAAGATGAAGACTTCGGATATGTCAAAATTAGCCGAGGACGGATGCCCTAATAGAAAATCCGACTCTTGTAAAAGGCAACAATAATAATCATTTCTGGTCACGTGAGTTTCGATCGAAACAATGGGACAAGAGAGCTCAAAACAATGCATTGGTTCATAAATTTTCTGGAAAAAACTGAACACAGTTTATTTTCTTCGCCCTCAGAAATACTCCTGTTACTTTAAAATGAAAGCACGAAAACTTAAGTTGTTGAACAGGAAAAGTTGCCGAAGTGTTTTCATCTTTATTGGCAAAAGATAGTTCATATTACCAGTGTGTTAAAAAACGATATTAAACTTAGATCTGAAATTTATAAGGACAAACGCGGAATTATAAAACTATTAAAAAAACAAGACTTGGTGAATTCGTTCACAAGAACGAGGAAATGTTTGATAATAAATGAATTCAAAGCGGGCCGATGTGAATTTCGACAAATTAAGTCAATTAACGATGTTAGAGGAATTGAAGTTGTATGTTTGTTAATTTACTTGAAGGCTGGACAGGCACAATATCTGATAAGAAGTTATAGTAAGCAAAGTTTACGTGCTGATAATAATAGTTAACAAGTAGTTACACAACAATTAGATTTGCTCTTATCGCATACGAGTGTTACATGTTTAGCCCGAGTTACAATAATAGTATTAAATTACTCCAGATTCGCAGGTCTTAACTTACCTTTGCTTATTGCTTATTTTCGGCTTCATGGTTTGGTTTCGAGTCAATTTACGGAAGTTTTGAGCCCTTCTTGACCAAAAGTTTTGTTTTGGTACGCTTACTACTCTTCGAGCTGGTAAAGAGTTACATTTCATTCTTTTTTTACTCGGAAGCCGTGTTATCTTTGAATGAGAACACTTCAACTGTCTTCAGTTTTATTATACGGTAAGGAATTAGTTTACGCCAATGTATTTGAACATTCTATTAATCTGAAGCCAGCTCTGATAGCCGACCTGTGGTCGTGGGTGTGAGACCTACCTTTCGGTATTTCCTTGATGTTAAGGCAATAAAACGGTCCGCAGTATAGTGGCGGTTAACTCTATTTATTATTTCCAAATCCGTGTTCTTGAATGATAAACAAACCAACCAAGTAATAATCAAAGGAAAATACAACCTGTAAAATACTTAAATTAGGGCCATGCAACGTACATTTAAACTATGTATTGCACATAACATACAAAAATAAACGATGTTCTTTCCATGTGACGTTCTTCGCAAACTAAAATAACACTTCGCCTCCTTGGTCACGTTAGGAAAATTAGGTTGCGAAAGCAGTCAACAGCCATTATCATGTGATTCGTATGATTATCATAACAATCAGTCAAAATCATCTCAATTCTGACGCTAAATTTAATCCGGCTCTAGTTGTATCTAAAAGTCAATTAAATCCATGTTTGAACTGTCGCCCTCTAGGGTGGGAAACGCAATAATTTCAGAGAAAGCGTTCATATCCTTTTACTGAAAATGCATGTTCAGCATAAGCTGTTTTCACCAGGAAAGATTTATCATCAGTTTGACACTAGAATACAAACTTACTAGGTTGCATACGTATAGTGAGTCTGGCAAGTAACCACCTACTACCTGAGAGAACCGGATAGCTCCTCCACGCATTGTTTGGGAAAAAATGGAAGCCTATGATATCTTTTATCATATCCTTGGACACTGCATGTAATAGCTTTACTCTGGAGTAAGGAAGAAGAATTCTAAATAGGTTACTTTTCATCACGGAGAATACACTTTTTCTCCCCAACTTATTTAATAACATACAGCAATGTAGTTGAACTCTCTCCCTCTCTCTCTCACGCTTATTCAATAACAGACTACAACGACGTAGTGGAACAGCTCTCTCTCTCCCTCACATTTATTCAATAACACATACAACAACGCCACTGAATAATCACGTGGGAAGTCTGCCTCTGCGAGTTGCCTCATCAGAAAACAAGGACGCAAACTGCGCATGTCTTTGAATAATGAAATTGCTAAACCTATTTACGTTCGAGTGCGTACTTGTCTGGGCAAGAGTGAATGTATGTATAAGTATGTGGTCTACTGTGTATGATATTAAAACTAAAAAACTCCGCATTCTTGATGTCTGCAGAAAGGGTCAATGAACTTGTAATGTTGGAGAATGACAAATCTGCCTCCTACGTGAATGACTGTTAGAAGAAACCAGATGACAGAGGGAATACATAATGATAAAAGTGTGTCAGAGTAACTGAATTCACACATTCGATGCCGTCACCGACTGGAAATGTGACGAATGGCTCCCAGATTCCTGGAATTCGCCGAAGTTGAAGAAAATCTCCGTTAACGCTGAGAACTGCAGGCGCTCAGCGAGATGGAAGATTTGATACGACTTTCAAAAGCAACACCGCTCAAGGCTAAGTCAGTTACTTCCTCAGCTAGATGTAGATGCTGTTAAGCCAGAAATTTCTATTGTATGTCAATAAAATGTCATAATCAGACTTTGTCATGTTTGTGACGTTTTCACAGCCATTAGAATGTTCGTAATAAAGTGTAAATGCTGAGGGAATCTTTTAAGGCTTTTAAAGTAGTAAAATGGATTGCGCAGTGAACTAGCAGAGGATTTTTACTAGCGTTTCAATTTCAAGTGTAATCTCCGTACACATTTAAAAGCCCTAAAAGATGTTTGTCAAAGAGATTTGTAAAAGGGATTTGTCTTTCAAAATCATAATGCTTTGGTCCCGAAAAACTAAACGGAGCCTATTGCTACTTATAAAGTAAATTTGCATATCTTATATTGCCTTCTGAGCGTGTCTCGCAGTACGGTATTCAGTAGAGGCCAGCTTGACAAAGAGATTCATTATTTGCTTGGAAAGGCAACATTTCACTCACATGATGACACAGAAACTAATTTACATCACCGCTTTATTTTTTTTATTTTTTATTTTTTTTACTACGAGTTTGATATTTTCGTTTTTTACTGCTTTCAATTTGTTAGGGAAAGCAAAGGAAACTGTTTGCACCTGGGATCAAGGCCACATTAGTTCAAGATATTACAGCTGAGGCCCTTGATAAAAATCTGACCTGAGACAACCTAAGTATTCCTGTTGAATTACCACTTTAAGAATTTAGGCAAGAATGTTTTTAGCTTAACTAGGCTAGAAGCGGATGAGCTTTTCAGATCGAATTTGCGAGTGAATCCATTTTAACTTAAATTGGCACAAAGCATCAGGGTCTTTACCCAGAAGTCAAGTTTGTTCAAAGGTGGTGGTGGATGGGAGGAGCAAAACCATTCCACAGGGAGGCAATTAAAAATTTAATGATGAAGTCATTTAAAAATCTTCCCTAGGGCTGCCTACTACACCAGAAATGACACAATTCACATGAAGGCTTTATTGTGAATACAGATGTAAGTTCGTTCAAACCAAGCCCGATCCTCGCCCCCGGCCCCCCGGCCCCCCCCCCCACAAAGCCCACGATGGAGCACCAACAGGAGTCCATAGTTTTATGTAGGAAAATTATAAAAAAGAAAATCTGTACAAATATTTCCAAGGACAACAGGATTACAAGTTGCCAAACCATTATGCAACCAACTTCAAGCAGATTCAAGTTTGTTCTAACTGTGGCCACAAGGGCCAGGTTGAGGCCACAAATCGAAAGTTTCACACAGGAATATCTATATAAAAAAATACCAATCATTTACTTGCAAATACAAGATGACTGAAGTTAGCACTACGGCCCAGACTATAGCTACTTCAACAAGTGGCTCAAGATGCTTGCATGAAATTAGACTCGATTACAAAATGAGAGCGAGGAGGAGGAGAAAGACCTAGGTAGATGGGTGTAAAAGAGGCACTGGAAAAGACAGGCCTTAAAATCCAGGAAGGCAGTGCCTGAATGAACAGTGGTGAAGGACGTGCGTGAGGGGTGGGGGTGGGGGGTCATTAGGTGCGATGTTGCGCAGGGAGTTCATCCACGACTCAATTGGCAAAATTCTGCTTATTTTCTTTAAAGCCACCACGTTATAAAAACAGTTTTGGTTAAAGAAAAAAAACTTTATTCTAATTTGATACGTCTTTATGTAGAAAAGGAAAAAACACAATGTAAATGTTATGATTTCTGAATACTAATTCGTAGTGAAATTTAAGATAGAAGTTAGTAATTGAATTACATTTTATTTGTTTTATTATTATTATTATACTTTATGTGGCACCATCAGCTGTCAAAAGTTTTCGGTTATGCTGCGTCACCTTATTTTTTTCAAACTGTGTGGCGTATATTTATAGTCTACTTAAGCACCGCAAGAATCACTTTTTCCTCATACTCTTTATTTATTTTGTCAGTCAAGTGGTGTGCGTACGTCTTCAAGTTATGCCTTGAATAATATTCTACAATCATTATCGTCATTATTTTCCTTTATCAATTTCGCCATTATTATTGTTGTCGTTTTATTTATTTTTATTTGAGTGACCTCAGCGCGTGCAATAAGGAAAACAACAGATCATGTTTGTGGAGTCGACACAAACAGAAACGTTCGCACTGTATCTGAAGGGAGTTGCATGCCATTTGAAAGCCCCACAGAATGTGTTTAGGTAATGCAGAATAAAATTGCCAGTTATTGTATTTCCAAACGCAATGACAATACGATTACGGAATAAGTCAACTTTAACTTCCCTTAAAAAGATGGTAGAATTTTACACACAATATTATATAATGTTTCCTGTTGCTATTAACCCGACCAAAGGAGACGCTAAAGAAATATTTTGGATATAAATATAAAAAAAATGGTAGCCGAGTGAGACCTCGAAGTCACGTCGTTTATACATGGTACATTTCTCTCGTCAACAAAGTGAACTTGGTCGTATATATATATATAATTTGAATATATTTATCTCACTAACTTATCGAAAATGGAAGTTGATGAGGATTTAGATGCTGGTCTTTTGAGGCAATTTAACTGCTTAGGGACGACTGACAAAGAAGTCCTTATCAAGGAACTGCAGACCCTAGTGGGGGCTCACCTCAATGACATCAATGCTAAGTTCTATCTCGAAATGACAGATTGGTGAGTAATTTTTCTCTGTGCTACAAAATGCCTTCATCTCTGCCTACTGCTTCCCTAGGTGTTTGCGTCGTGGATAATGATTAATGGGGCAGGTAGGCTTAGCGTCTGGATGTTAAAGTAGGCTAATCTAGGATGCCTAACCTAAGCGAGGCCTTCTGTGCATAGTGACCTCAAATTGGAAATATCCTCGACTAGGTTTTCATGCGAGCCCTAAGGCGAGTCTGCTGGAGGTTGGAGTAAAACTTTACAGCAGTTGCGCAGGTTTTTTCACGTTGGAAAATGAATGAAATACACATTTTCTCGTAATTACTGTAGACACGCAATAAGTGAATATGCGAAAGCCTATAAACAAATGGTAAGGGGGATGATGTTGGGAACCTGGGGTTATTGAGTGAGGGGAACCGACACAAAGGAGGAATTCATGAAACGGATGTTTTGAATAACCTAATTAACAACAAACGGTAAGAGGGACCCTGTTGGGAAACGGATTTTGGGTGGGGGGGAACAAACACATAGGTATGCAGTGTCCCGCTACTCTACATATGTGAGGCGACCCGCTACTCTGCACACAAATTGTTGTCCACTCCACATACACGAGGTTGACCTGCTACTCTACATATGTGAGGCTGACCCGCTACACTACATATATGCGGCTGACCTGCTACACTGCACACAAAATGTTGTCCCACCACTCTACTTCCAACAGCTAACCTTATGCACGTACGGACACCGCTAGCCTAGGCCATTTCTTTTTAACATATCTGCTTTTTTAATGATTCTTGGCAAGCTCATATGTTCTGGCAAGAGGTCATATTTCACCCCACGTGCTAGCCACAGGGATTACAGTAGGCTACTTCTTACATATACGTAAACAAACCCCCTCAACATACAGTTATTGTTCTGGCTGAGTTCATAGTCCAAACACGTGGGCTGTTCTTAGCCTGAGTGGACGTCCGGACAGTGTGAGCGGCCCTGACTTCCGGTTGCCAACAAGAACACTTACCTAAAATGTGCTGCCTATATGCTCTTAGCCTTACTTAGGAACCATTTACCTTAGCCTACATATACATCAATGAACTTACCTTATTGTTGGGAGGCATCAAATTCATGTTCCGCTGGGGAAACAGGAGATGGGTAGAGAGCAGCGACAGCACGCATGAACACATGAAACCCGGCTTCGTACAGCAGGTACTTTCGGCGGAAGAGGTGATAGGCCAGGTACTCGTCGAAGGCTTCTTCCCTTCTGCCAGGGCACTTATATGTCAAATTTAACACTTTGTGCCTTGCAAAGAATTCAAAGGTGGCCTTCCTATCCCTAGGTATAACGGAGATATCTACAACACTCAAATTGCAACCAAGACAGAGATCCATTGCGTTCGCGGGTGGAAATGAAATGGACGAATTCAGAGCAAGGCCGAGCAACCAAGGCCTGTCGGGTATAATCGTAGGCCTGTGATTGGTTGGCCTGGGTCTAATCTAAATTGGAGAATATGATAGGTCAGTTAGACAAAAAAACTGCGCATGTGCAGTCACCCAACCCTGATCTGCCCCCGACTGTAACGATGTACTGCGGCCACCAGAAGAACTACTGGAGAGCAGCATAGCGTGTCACTGGTAAAAACTACTTGGGACTTGAGAAAAAATCACAGTTTGTAACAAAATGGTATGATAAAGAAATTGATAACTATGGTATTGAAGACTGCTGTGCAGCCTAAGATACGGTAGCCATATAAGGGCAATTTGATCTGGCTAGTAGCTTAGGCAATGTGGATTCAGTGGGCTAACCAGTCATGAGGTCAAATAAAGCCATAGGACACTAAAATGGGTTGCAGTGACTAGCCCTCCATTAGAAGGGAGAGCTAGCCTAACTGTGCCTGATAACAGTCAGCGGCATTTTACTCTTCCTTCAAATACAGCATACTAGGAGCAAAGGTGGTTTGTGTAAGCATATTTTATGATGTAAGGCATTTAGTAAGCCTATATTGTCATTAGTATTACCACAGGTTAATAGTTAGGTACTTTTGATTATATAAGCTAGACATACATTGAAAAGTTGTGGGAAAATATAGGACACCTGCATTATTGTTCTTTCTTTCTCTAAATTTTCAGCTGAAAACTTATGGACAGAGTTAACAGATCATAAACTCACAAGGGTCCCAAAGGGAAATCAGCTTGCAGAGGGAGATAGGAATATAGGAAAATGTGGTAAATAAATAAATATGAGGGGATAAAAAATACAATCGATACACCTGAAATTCAAGAGATGTCAGTAGTGAGCAGGAATGAATTTGTTCCTTGCTTAACTGTTTGGAGATCAGGAGATTCCGCAACTGCATTAGGCAAACTGTTCCACATTTTAGGTGTAGCCAAGATAACAATCCCCAGCAAACCTGCGCGACAAGTCACCATAAAGAGTTGGCAAAATAAACTTGACTTATGTTAAAACTACAAGAGTTTGAGGTGAGAGCCTGAGAGCCAGTACCAGAAGACCATACTGGAAAGCAGTATTCCAAACAAGAAGAAGAAAATAGTTAAAACACTTAGAACTAATACCCTCATCGTGAAACATTTGAAAACATTTCCGTAAGATACCAACTTTTTGAGAAACAAGAAGCAATATTATGTAAATGCTGCTTAGCAGTAAATATCTTATCAAAAGCTACACCTAAAATCCTAAAGAAGTCACTGACATTTAAAATCGTACAATTTTAATATATATCAGGGTGCACAGGGCAGAAATGTTCTGGATCATCTATCATACTTTGAGTTTTTGAAGGGTTAAGCTTCATTCAAAAAAAAAAAAAAACAGTGAGAAAATACATCCCTTCATATTACATAATTGTAGAAATATAGTGTAACATAACTTGTGCTATAATAAGCATGTACTGTATATTGTTATGAAAATCTTGAGTATGAATGGAAACTCTCCCTTTGGCTGGTATCCTCCAAGTTTATTGTGGGTAAATTTACTGACAGGCTTCTCATAACACTGTCCTAGGATGACATTTCTTAAACAAACACTATAAAACTGCTCATGTAGTATACACAAAACAGTATTGTTTATAAGTGATTATTATTGTGGTCAAAGGAAGTACATGTAAATGAAATGTTACAGTGGACGGTTCGCTGGTTTTTGTATTTAGCCAGAATATTTGTAAGATAATTACTCACATTTACTTTTATTTTTTCATAAACACAAATGGAAACAATGAAGGTGTTATAATACAGAGACCTTTTAAAGAGATGGCGAAAGATACTATGGTTATTGTGGCATTTTGAGGTAAGATTAGTTAAAGAGTAATGAAATTTGCAAGTAATGTAACCTATATGATTTGCAAAGGTTTAGTCATACCATTCACACTAATTTTGATATGGAAGCATCAGTCATTCTCACTCACAAACAGAAATAGCTGAAAAGTAAATACTATTCCAGTGAAATGCATATTGTGGAACTATATGTCTGCAGGGTGCAGGTTATTAATAAAGTTGTAGGTATTGGTGATTGGTACATGAATCCATGTTCAGTTGGTAGTGGAGTTATCCTCCAGTGCCTTCCATACATCATCTAAATGATTCCAGGTACAGAAATGTTTTTGACCAATGTAAAAATTCTCTACAATGACAGTTTTATATCATGTACCATAGATTGTAGAATAACATCATCATAATCTCAAAGGGTTCATTTACAATACTCTTATTTGAGAAACTGCCACTTTATTTTTTATGGTTGACATAATTGACTTGGAAAATGATTTGTGTAACTAAACTTATACCTATGTCAGGAAAAATAAATATGTAGAACTTGTCATTTATGATATACAAGGCATATAGTAATTGCAAATGGATGATTCCTATAATATTTTGTCTTTTTCTGTAAATATAGAGATGTACAACTTGCTCATTATAAACCTTTTTCACAGGAACCTGCAGGCAGCTGTTTGTGCATATTTTGACCTTCAAGTATTTAATAAACTCCCCCAGATGACCTTTGTGAAAGACATTACGATAGGTGAAGGAGAGAGTGTACCACCAAGCACAAGGTATTAATATGAAAGATTCTCTCTCTCTCTCTCTCTCTCTCTCTCTCTCTCTCTCTCTCTCTCTCTCTCTCTCTCTCTCTCTCTCTCTCTCCTGCACATAGAGGAAAAACTGATGTAAACACATTTATATTAATGGTATATATTTAGCTTCAGACGTGGAAGCCCGCACGTAGGGCCAAGGGGTGTATGTGTGTGTATATATATATATATATATATATATATATAGAATTGCTTTATTCATTAAAGAAATGCAGGTGCTGATACTGTTTTTAGAATTAACCTGCTAGTTCAAAGGATAAAGAATGTTTGTCTGCTTGATACCAGAAACTATCCATGTATGTATTAAGATTTTCCCCCCCTTGAAAAATATGCTGCAGGTGCCCTTGGCTTTAGATAAACATTATGCTCTTCACCTTTGGCAGCCATCCACTTAGTACTGAAAGTAAGGAAAACAAAATACTGTAACAGAAGAATGTAGCAATAACAACTGTTGCACAGTGCCTAAGAAATAAATGCAGTTTGTAATGGCCTTCTTTCTGAAATTTTTGAACTATGTGTCGGAAGCTCTAGAGCTTTGAACCCAATGAAGAAGAGCAGCCACAAGTAACTTTATTTTTAATTTAATCATGATGTGATGCCATTTATAGATAAAAATTATTGCTGCTTGATTTCCAGATTCATAAAAACTTGGCGAATTCAAAACACTGGTGAGGACGGATGGCCAGGAGGCTGTAGCTTGATATTTACTGGTGGAGAACAGTTGGGGGCCCCATCACATGTAACAGTTAACTCTTTAGCGGCAGGTGAAGTTGCTGATATATCGATTGAAATGGTTTCTCCATCTCAAACAGGATTATATTCTTCAAAGTGGAGAATGAGCACAGCACAAGGAAACTTTTTTGGAGGTAAGCTGTCGTAACAATGTATTTATTTTCTAGCTTTGAATATTTAGTGGTTCAGTTCATTGAAGATTTTCTTATTAAAAGTGTTTATTTTTTAGTTTTGAATATGCTAATTTTGAAAATGGAGTGGTTCAATTCATTGAAGATTTTCTGATTAAACATGTGTTTATTTTCTAGTTTTGAATATGGAGTGGTTCAATTCATTGAAGATTTTCTGATAAAATATGTAATAGTATGTTCAGGAGAAGCTGGTGGGGAACCCAATTGTCCTATGACAAGTTCCAGGAGATTGATTGATTGCTTGCAATTTAATCCTTAAGGCCAAGCACTGGAAACTATCAGGGTTATTCAGCACAGTAGAATTTAACAATTTTCCTAAATACCTTGGAGTTTTAAAATTTCCCCATCAGAAAATATATACAGAAAATGAATTACTATATTTATAAACTTATACTGTATTTCATTAAAATTAAAAATGGTCTAGAGGCTCTAAAAAATTTTGCATAGTAGGTCCCTCAAATGTGAACAAGACTGAGTATTGAAGGAAGAGGCTCTAAAAAATTATTTTCCTGGAAGCTTATGCATAGAATGTGCCATATGGAATATAGTCATAAATTCTGCTGAGAAACACCTAGCGGTAGGTGGCTGATCTCTTGATGAATGGTATCAGATGGGTTTCGGTATAGTAGACTTATTGTACAGTTACAGTATTCATCAGTTGTACAATTACACTATTCATCAATATGGAAGGAAACAAAACTAGCCTGCTGTAGTAGTATCCAGTCCCTGTACAAGAGAATGTAATTTGATATAAACAGTAAACATTCAGTATGCAGTCACCACCCTACTTACGAACATTCAAGTTATGAACATTCATAGATACAAACAAACAGGGTCACAAGTTCAAATTTTGCTCTGTGTGGCTATTCTGCTAGTAAGAATTTTGCAAAGAACAGAACACGAGGAAGAAGAAGAATCTGTTCCTTTAACTCCTTCCCTGATTATCCTGAGTATTCTCATGATTAACTACCCGGTATTCTTCTTACAATCATGAGAATACTCATTCATACTTATTTCTATCTTCCCAATTTAACTTGTTCTGTAATGAATTCCCATTTTATATATTTCCTCTCAATTCCTATTTTCTATATTTCCTTTCCTCATAGGAAATGTTTAGTGTGTATTTTTTTCAACAATAGATGGTGGTGTGTATTTTTACTTTATGAACGTAATTTATGAATTTCTAATGTCAGATGCTGCTTCTGCAAAATTCTCTCAAGTTCATAACTTTCTAAGCATGAAAAAATACCAAATTTTGAGTGTTGCATGAATCTAAATTTTATTTTCTTCATTTTACCTTTCTAGCTTCCAAAGTAATTCTGTATAATACTGCATGATTTAAAATGCAGTGAAAATAGGCTTGGTATAATCTATAATATTCAAGTTAACTTGGGAATGTAAACATCAACAAAAATTATGCAGTACATATTAAAAACCAACTTATGAACAATCCAAGATACGAAACGCCATCTGGAATGTAACTCGTTCATAAGTAGGGTGGTGACTGTAAATGTCCAAACTTTGAATTAACAGAAGCCCTGGTTTCAGTCTCTTAAAGAATTGCCATCAAAATGTAACATGTGTAACTTATTGACCATTTAAAAGTTGTAAAATGTTGAGTGAGATGTAATAAGTGTTTCCTTCTTAACAACATTACCCTTATTTTTGGTCAATGCTATAAGAATAGTTTATTCAGTAGCAACTCTTATTTTTGGTTATCGCTATAAGAATAAAGTTTATTCAGTAGTAACTCTTATTTTTGGTCAACGCTATAAGAATAAAGATTTTTCAGTAGCAACTCTTATTATTGGTCAATGCTATAAGAATAAAGATTATTCAGTAGCAACTCTTATTTTTGGTCAATGCTATAAGAATAAAGTTTATTCAGTAGCAACTCTTATTTTTGGTCAATGCTATAAGAATAAAGTTTATTCAGTAGTAACTCTTATTTTTGGTCAATGCTATAAGAATAAAGATTTTTCAGTAGCAACTCTTATTATTGGTCAATGCTATAAGAATAAAGATTATTCAGTAGCAACTCTTATTTTTGGTCAGTGCTATAAGAATAAAGTTTATTCAGTAGCAACTCTTATTTTTGGTCAACACTATAAGAATAAAGTTTATTTGGTAGCAACTCTTATTTTTGGTCAACGCTATAAGAATAAAGTTTATTCAGTAGTAACTCTTATTTTTGGTCAATCCTATAAGAATAAAGATTTTCAGTAGCAACTCTTATTATTGGTCAATGCTATAAGAATAAAGATTATTCAGTAGCAACTCATATTTTTGGTCAGTGCTATAAGAATAAAGTTTATTCAGTAGCAACTCTTATTTTTGGTGAACACTATAAGAATAAAGCTATTCAGCAGCACCTGAACTCAACAGATGCTTTGGTGGTCTGGCTTTCTGATAACTAGCAATGTCTGTTGAGTAACAAAGACCCTATACAGTTGTATGGTATGCTTTTGAATATTTTCTAGATATCTTACAGCTAGAAGCAGTTCCACAAAGTTCCTGAACTAACCTGTACATTTATATACGTAACTTACCAAATAATTACATAGCTATTGTTTCTACTTTACGGGCAGCTCAAAATTTAAAATTCACGGTAGCCCTCTTTTGTTTTGGGTGTCCAGTAGTTATACTGCCCCGCCCACTTTTGGGGAAGGATAGGTACAACACAGCTAAAGAGCTCAATTCATTTCTGCCGGACAGTGACTGAACTTTTGGTCATTGGCAGTTCTGATTTTCTTAATTTTTGCCGGACAGTTGCTGTTATTCTTCATTTGGTGAAGTACAGTACTTTGTTCTTTTTGGTAGCCCAGTACTGTTAATTAGCTTAGCTAATTCAGACTTCTGCTTTTGTGACTTCCTGATTTTAACTTAGTAATCATGTCAGATTCTAGCCTTTCTAGTATAAGATATTGTAGTAAAGGCAGTAAGAATAGGTTGACTTCAGCCAAATATGACGATCGTACTGTTTGTAGTTCATGCAGGGAACAAGTTTTCTCTCCCAAACTTTGCTGTGACGAGTGTAAAGACTGGAATGAGGGGAAGTGGAAGACTCTTAATGCATATTTAGACAAATTACAGGGTGACAGACTTAAGAAAGCTACTGCTAGGGCTGAAGCGAAGGCTTCTGCTAGTCAGGCTTTGTCTCCAGGGGTTGATGTGACTCATTTACCTATTCCTGCAACACCTGGGACCGCTTTTCCCCCTATCTCAAGTCCTCCGACTTTCCCTGCAACTCTGATTCCTGGCTCTCATTCCTCTGATCCCAATTCCATTGCCAGCTTAGAAGCTCGTGTTACCAAGAAATTTTATTTATTAGTGAACATCTTTTCCCAAATTGGGAATTCCCTGCATTTCCTCATGGATAGATTCAATAGTGTGAGTGCAGTGTCAGTGGAGGGGGCAGCTACTCATCCCACCGATGCTCCTAGACCAAGGTCCCTGCTAAACTCCCCTTGCTCACCTGGGAGGAAGTAAACTGGCAGTCCGAGGGAGGTTGGTGGGGTTTGCCCACGAGTAGTCGTCACTTCATCTGAGCCTGTCGTCCGGCCGTCCCAGGACTCGAAGGATCGCCGTTGGAAAGGTATCTGAATAGATGTACTGTACATGCTTTATCTTCTAGTGATTCGGACTCTGGCGCTCATAAGTGCAGTCAGTGATTTACCAGTGTTTCAAGACCATTGGAAAGGTCTGGCGCCCCAGTGGATGAGGACATTCCCCCATCTCATAAGCGAGCATTGGATAGGGTTTGTAGTCCTCTGCCCTCCTGTAGGTTTTGGGAGTCTCCTCAAGCTTCTTGCTCCCTTTCAATGGACACCAAGTGCCACAAAGTGTTTAAGAAAGTGCTAGTTAGTCCAGCGTATGGACATATAGTGTCCAAATCCCCAGAGTCTGAGTTTAGTGCCCGATTGTGAGAAATCAGTGTCTGAGCGACATTCATTGGAGCATCTGTTGTCCGCGCTTCCAACAAGTGTCTGTCCAGTGTCTGTACGTTCCAATTGTAATTGTGTTTTGTCAGAACGTTCTGCACTTGGATATCAAGTGTCTGAGTGTCCAAGTGACTGTCCTATGGACGCCCAGCTCCTGAGTGTCCTTTGGGCGCACAGTGTCCGAATTGCAGACTTCAGATCTGTCTGCCAGATCAGTGAGTGGACATCCAGGGACTGAGCATCCAGCATTAGAGGGCGCCAATGTTGATGTTTGTCAGCCTTCCAGCATTCGTGTGACGCCACAGGTGGGACTTGCTGTTTCTGGTGTGTCTTGTGCCGATCCTCTTGTGGTTCAGGATCCTTCCCTATTCCTTATTCAACGATGGTTAGATAAATCTTGAACCTGTTGCAGAATCCATCTTCAGTGACTCAAGCTCCCTCGGATCCTCCGATGTCCCTGATTTCCTCTGAGGAGGAACCTGTGGAAGACGACGTTCCTATGTTGAACTACGTGACTCTGCTGCGGTTCTTCCTGGTGTGCTACCCGGACTTCTTTTCTCCAGCCCCCCTTCTTCTCCAGGTTCGGTGTTTATGATGCGATAACCAATAGGAGCAGCTAAGTTGCTGCGTATGGGTTTGTCCTCCTCTTCCAGGAAAGCGTTTGCGTGTATCAACGTATGGTTGTCAGAGAAGAGAGAACATAAGTAAAGCGGTGTTCTGTTCGCCTCATCCTCATCTGATATGACAGAAGTATCTGTCCTATTCTACTGGGGAAGCTCCATCCTTGGGAGTTTCTGCCTCCTCTCAAGGGACTTCTCCAGTCTCATTGATGCTACGTGTCGGTCAGCCTTCTCGTCCACCAGGATTTTGTTTACCTCATCAGAGCTGGACCATTTGCTGAAAGATATTTTTGAGGTTTTCGAGGTTCTGAGTTTCCACAATTGGACTGTGGGTGCGCTAGCAAAGAAGATCAAGGACTGCACATCACTTCAAGAGAATTTTGCCTCAGACTGGTTGGGAGTTCTGGCCTGCGCAGATCGTGCAGTGAGGTACGGCTCCCATGAACCAGCCACCATTTTCATGACTGGTGTACTGAAGAAACAAGACTTATGGTGCTTGTTCACCTCTAAGGGGGTCACTCCTTCTCAGCGTTCTTCCCTTCTGTTTGCTCCCTTGGACAGCAACAGCTTATTTCCACAAGAGACTTAGAGCTGGTGGCAGGAGAGTTGCAGAAGAAATCCACCCAAGATCTACTCGCTCAGTCCACCAAGAGGACTAGGATCTCGACAGGTTCTTCTTCTGCTGCTGTTCCTTCAACCAGGACTTCTCTGTTCATCAGCAACCCTCTCGAGGGAGTAGAGGTCACGTCCAGTCCCATCCGAGAGCCAATTTGTGTCCAGTGTGACCCAGCAAACAACCCTCTAGCAAAACCGTCTCTCGCAAGGGAGTTACCTGTCCTCCGTGCCCTGGTGGGAGCAAGATTACTTCATTTTTAGAACAGATGGGAGTCAAGAAAAGTAGATCCTTGGGTGCTCCAAGTATTAAAAGAGGCTATGCTATCCCCTTCAGGGAGAAACCTCCCTCAGTAACCTCTCCCATCAAATTGACAGCCTACTCTGTAGGCTAAGAGAGGTTTTCAGCCCTGTCTCGAGAAGTTTCAGCTCTGCTTGAGAAACAGGCAGCGGAGGAAGTCGAAGACACGAGCACAGAGGGATTTTACAATCGCCTCTTTGTATTCCCCAAACCATCGGGGGGTGGAGACCTGTCCTAGACGTCAGTGCTCTGAACTTCTTTGTCCAAACTATGAAGTTCAAGATGGAAATGAATTAATCAGTCCTGTCAGCCATCCATCAGGGAGATTGGATGGTGACAATAGATATGGAGGATGCTTATTTCCATGTTCCAGTTCACCAGGATTCCAGGAAGTATCCAAGCTTCATGTTCCAGGACAGGGCCTTCCAGTTTCAGGCTCTGTGCTTCGGGCTTCCCATGGCCCCTCAAGTTTTCACCTGAGTTCTCGCTCCATTAGCGAAGTGGCTACATCTAATAGGAATCAACGTGTCCTTATACCTGGACGATTGGCTCCTTCCCTCCCCATCAGAAGCCCAGTGCACGGAGAACCTTCAGAAGACCCTTCAACTTGCGCAAGACCTAGGATTGCTGATAAACCTCAAGAAATCACAATTAGTCCCCACACAGTCGATTCTTTATATGGGGGTAGTGATAGATTCTCTGAATTTTCGGGCTTTTGTATCCCAGCAAAGGATTCGCAATTGCATTTTGAAAGTTCATTTCTCTTCCGTCCTGCTCAGCCAACGCTTGGATAAGCCTTGTGGGAACTCTGTTGTCAGTCGAGAAGTTTATACCTCTGGGCAGGCTACACATCAGACTGCTTCAGTTGTACCTCAAATTCAGCTGGCGGAGAAAGATATTTCCGGATTTGTTTGTCTTTGAAATCACCCCCAAAATCAAGGAGGACCCTTGGTGGTGGCTGGCAGAGGGCAGATTTGCGACAGGAATGTCACTGTCTCCTGTGAACCACAACCTAATGTTGTACTCCAACGCACTGGATCTGGGTTGGGGAGCCCTTCTCAATGGCTTGGAAGTATCAGGTTTATGGTCCTCGACCAAAAGAGATTTGCACATAAATGTGAAAGAATTGCGGGGATACACTTGGCTCTTCAATTTTTTGCAACAGAGACCTTCGGAAAGACAGTAGTGGTACATTCAGACAGCACGACCGCACTGGCCTACATAAGGAAACAAGGAGGAAGCCACTCTTTTTTGCTGTGCAAAGCAGCCAAAGACTTTCTTCTATGGGCACAGAACAACAGAACCACTGTTCTGACCCGCTTCGTGCAGGGCAAATTGAACATTCTTGCGGACAAACTGAGTCACGGCAAACAGTTCCTACTGATGGAGTGGACACTCAATCCACAGGTGTGCCCCGACCTGTGGAAGCGGTGGGGAAAGCTGTCGGTAGACCTTTTTGCAACATCAAGAACCAACATCTCCCTCTGTGCTGTTCCTCGACTCCAGATCCACAAGCTTTGGCGACTGATGCCATGTTGCAAGATTGGTTGGATCTCGACGTCTTCGCCTTTTCTCCCTTCACCATGGTAAGAGAAGTGTCTCAGTGACCCTAGTGGCTCCCTTTTGGCCACACAAGGAGTGATTCCCAGACTTTCTGAGCCTACTAGTAGACTATCCAAGGCTTCTACCTCAGAAGAGAAATCTCAGACAGCCCCGTTTTCTTCGTTTTCACTAAGGCTTATCCACTCTCGCTCTGACAGGCTTCAGACTTTCAGGGAGCTTGTCAGAGTAAAAGGGTTTTCAAGGAAGGCTGCAGAAGCTATTGCAAGAAGATGTAGGCGACAATCTTCTGCTGCAGTCTACCAATCAAAGCAGACAGTCTTTCGGAGCTGTTGTCAAGACAGAAATATATCCTCTTCTCAGACTACTGTAGCTCAGATTGCAGATTTTTTGCTTTTCCTCAGATCCTCAAAAGGTTTTACCACGTCAACCATCAAGGGATACAGAGCTATGTTGAATTCTGTCTTCAAACATGGAGGAATAGACCTTTCATCAAACCAGGACTTAAGTGATTTAATAAAGTCCTTGAATACTAGTAAACAAGATAGAAGTCCAGAATTTAGATGTTGTCCTCAAATAGCTCTTGGGCCCACCCTCTGAGCCTCTAGAATCCTCCTCTCTTAGAGATCTGACAAGAAAGACGCTTTTTCTAATGGCTTTAGCAAAGGCGAAGAGGGTTGGTGAGCTACATGCCTTTGATAAGAGAGTAGGCTTCTCGCAAGGTGACACTATCTGTTCCTTGACCTTAGGTTTTATGGCGAAGAACGAAGACCCCTCTAGTCCCTGGCCACGTTCCTTTCCAGTCAAGAGCCTAGCTAACATTCTAGGTCAAGTGCATCAGGAAATACTCCTCTGCCCAGTTCGTTCTCTTTCTGAGTATTTACGAAGAACCAAAGAAGTTAGAGGCCCTTCTCCGAAAATGTGTGTTCAGTTAAAAACCCCAGTCAGCCATTATCTAAGAATGCCTTAACATTCTTTTTAAGAACTGTGATTTTTGAATCACACTCTAAGACCCAGAAAGATGTCTTTCTTTTATGCAAGGTAAAAACACATGAAATTAGAGCAGTGGCGACTTCCTTGGCCTTCAAGCGTAATCTATCGCTGTCTTCTCTCCTACAATACATGTATGGGAAGGTGCAAATCAGTGTTTGCAATGTTTTACCTGTACGATGTGGAAACAATTTATGAAAGTTGCAGTACTCTAGTGCCATTTTTTGCAGCTGGCCTGGTGTTGGGTAAAGAGGGATAGGAGGATTTTCATGGTTTTTCCTCTATCGACTCTCTTTGATTGAGGACTGATGTTTTCTTGGAAAGCCTGACTGGTACTGTACCCTGAGTTCCATCAGTTGGTTTGAATTTTAACAAGTTTGTGGTGTAGGTTTTAATTTTCTGGTCATATTTTGTACTACACCCAAGGCAAGGGCACACGCATGTCGATGTGTCTTTTTGGATTGTTAGCTTTGGCAACTTGCAATTAACTCCTACGTTGCAAAGCACCCACTGAAGTAGAGGCGACTCTTGGCTCTAATGCCAAGAAGAGCTCTGACCAGAGGCAGTACCCACCTGCTGTAGCTCCCTCACCAGGTAAGGTTACAACAAGCATTGCATGATGCTAGCTAAATTTTCTATTTCAAATTCATCTCCATCTCTGAGTGCTTTTGAGTAGTTTTGTTCATGTATCCAACCTCCTGTCAATGTGGGATTCAGCTATGTAATTATTTGGTAAGTTACCTATGTAAAACTGACATTTTTAAAATAAAATAAAGTTATATACACCTACCAAATAATTACATTATCAGAGCTCTCCTTCCTCACCTCTCATGGACATAGAGCATAAACGAATTGAGCTCTTTAGCTGTGCTGTACCTATCCTTCCCTGAAAGTGGACAGGGCAGTATAACTAACCCAGAACAAAAGAGGGCTACCTTGAATTTTAAATTTTGAGCTGCTGCTTAAAGTAGAAACAATAGCTATGTAATTATTTGGAAAGTATATATAAAACTATTTTATTATAAAAATGTCATTTTACTTTTAACATTCTCAGTGGTCTGGTTAAACTACTTCAATACTACTACTACTACTACTACTATTAACATTTAATTTCAGAACTTTATTTAAAATGGTATCACGTCCAGAATGGTAGCATAATGATGATAATGTACCGTAACTAAGTAGAGAAGTCCATTAAATTGATGATGTGTTACTAGACAAGTCACAAGTCAGGTATGCACTTAACATGAAATACATACAGATGTGAAGAGGTTGATGATTGTTAAGCCCCGAGACAAATTTTCAGGCTTCAAAAGTCAAAGTTCATGTGTTGCTAAGAGAAATTGTGTCAAACTTAGACTATGTTATGGGAGAACAGCGTATTCATTAAAGAGTAGGAAAGTGAAAGTTTTGAGAGTAAAAATTCAAATCTAATCATAGATGACTTCTGTGATGCATTTAATTTTGTCCAGTTTTGATTTAATTTTGTCCAGTACTTTGCATAATGGAAAAAGGTTGCAGATTTGCACAGTGTATAGTAGCAGGAAAAGTGAATTGGGAGAATAACAAAGGTATAGAATTTGTATGTGCTTGTGAAAGTAAGAGAAAGATGGTTATGTTCCAGGTATATTTGAAAGAAAGAAAAGCATTGGTGAAATAATTTATATTGACATGCAAGATATGCATGACATATCCTTTTTTACTGCAACTACTTTCCAGAATTTAAGGAGCTATATTACTATTGTGGCTCATTTTGATGTTATGGTTAAAATAAACCTCATTATGGTATTTAGTTTTTCTTTGATAGCAGATAATTGTGTATTGAAATGGGAAGATTCAGTGATTTTGTGTTGTTATTTATTGAGAAATATTCCTATGATTGTTCATTGTAAAAAATCCTCAAGAGTCCCATTTTAAAATTATGTAATTGAAGTGCTACATGCTTGTTTTGCTCTACTCTATTTAACCAGGTATTTTCCTTTAACTTTATTGCTTTTGTTTACAGATACAATATGGGTGATATTACCTGTTGATTCAGGTGGAACATTAGCTTTAATGCAGCAAATGGTAAACTTAAAAGAATTAGGTTCTCCCACTGCTATTACGCAGTGTGCGCCAGCAGAAAGACTCTCAAATCCATTTGCTCCTTTACATTTGAACCAACAGCACCCCCAACAGCAAGATTCACAGGAAGATCAACAGCAGCAGCCGCAGCAACAGCAACAGCACGTTAATGGAAACCTAAATAATCTAGTTAATGAAGTTCCTGCAGGTGGTCCGCCTACTCCAAAGTGTTTAGAGGATGGGGATGGTGATATAGGAATGAGCTAGTTCAAAAGTTTAGGGCTGAAATCTGTTTGTCCCTTTTCAAGTACAGTACATAAAAGTCCTGTTTGTATATTATACTCAATTTCTGAAGAAAGTGGTACTGTTGGTTCATATCAAATAGTCATAAACTCACTCATTCACAGAAAGAGATAGCATCAACAACTGAATACATTACCATACCATTAAACTTACTCACTTCAAGGTATTAATATCAGTACCTGTACTGCCTTCTGTGTTCTACACGCAGCAGTCCATGAATTGAATAGTATAGTACTTTCTTTAGCAAACTGACTGATATGTGATATTTTAATATTGATAAGAAAACTTTATACAGATTTTGAGTGAACAGCAGATAATAGTCAGTGTTCCTGAGTTGTTGTTTCATGAGGATTGAGTTGAATTGCATTCCAGATGTGAAAGCATATGCAGTCTCATGTCCTACCTCAGTTGCTTCAAATGGATTTTATTACTGAGTAGTGATACCCGTCGCCAAAAAACAATTGAAAAATATGAAACATACCTTTAGTGTGTTATTTTGGATTTGATGAACCACTTTGTGACCATAACTGGTTGCTGACTACTATAAATGAATTGCTGTTTCATTTTCAATTTGTATACTGTACTTATTTTTTATATGAAAACTTCGCCTAATTTTCATCCTTTATACAGGCATGATGTATTGAACTGTCAGTATTTTTGTCCTTAGGCATTTTTCAAAGTCACACCAGCTATGGTCCTGTCAGAGGTGGACCATTGAAGTTAGAGACAAGAAAAAGGTTCATTATGGCTTTGTACTGCTTTTGGTATGTTCAAGCATTTTATGAATAGATGACTCTAGCATAGCTGTGTTACATAGTAATGCACTTTGTTTCTTTTTATATATCATATGAGTATATATATAAAAATATAATTATATAGATATATTTCAAGTGAAAATGATATTGTCTTCTCTTCCATATAATATTTTAGATCAGACAAAGGTTATATTTCAGTGCCAAGGTTTTGTGGCAGTGTTGTAAAAGGGAATTTAGTGTGTATGCTTAGGATTTTTTAATAAAACGAAATTAATTTGTTTTTAATTTGTGAATACATATTTAAATATTTCATATTTATTGGGAAAGTTTTCTTTATGAACAGTATTACTTTAATAATTCTTTAAGTTCATTTTTCTGGCTTTTGTTTTTGGGATATATGCTGTTGACTTGAGAAAATGAATATTGATAACTTGCTGTACTTGAGATGGAGTTGTGAATTCAGAGTTTCTTGTTGCTTTATGGCTGTTCGTCTATTCTCAGTACTGTTATGCATATTTTACTGTGGAAGCAGATTTTAAATATACATGTTTTGAGAGAAATTTTTATATTTATTTAGTTCATTTAGATAATAAATAGGATGGGCGAGTTATGGAGCATGCTTCACCTGTCTTTTGTATTTCAAAAGTCTTCAAGGGATGATCCATTGAGGAACATTGTTATTATCCCTTTTTACCAAGCGTCTTCGAGTTTTTAATGTTTGCGAGTGAAGTTTGGACTCAATACATTATGGTGTGCTTCCTCAGCTGCAGGCATTAGACTAGCTGACTTGGCTCAATAAGGATAATTTTGGACTTGATCATTAGCATTGGGATTTTTTTGGTATTTGAGTCCTAAATGTGGAAACTTTGATCAATTCCTCCATTAACACCTTGTGTAATAAAGTTTCACATCATTTACTATGATGTTGAATGGTTGTCATTCCAAATTTATTTGTGTAAGCTAGGGACTGAAGAAATAACTCGCCATGCACCATAAAAATGCTATACAGGTACAGTAATCCTGCAGAACCATATTTTCAGACTCCATTATTACAAAAACCACTGAAACTCATGAGCATGCCCATATTCTGCAGTTCCTCCATTTAGGACTGAAAACTACAGTAGCATCTACTGGATTTAAGAATATTAACCTTTCCCATGTTCTGCAGGTAACTTTTTGGCTCTTGGCTCCTACATTCTCAGATGTGTTAATTAAAAACTAGCCAAATGTAACAAGTCAAATTGAAACTCGTGCATTGCTATGCCCTAAAAGTTCAGTATCATGAAATGATTTTTTTAATCTTGCTAATTGGCAAACAATTGGAATCTGTAGGGCAATTAATATAGTAATTAACAACAGTGAGTTAGTGTTCAACTTCTGTCAGTAGTTATCACAAAGCATACTGTAATCAGTGCAGTACTTAACATTTGTATGTCATACCAAGTGAAATGTGTGTCTGCTTCTGTTGAGGGATAACATAGCATCCAGCATTATTGTGGATTGCTAACGTTTTTGTTAATTTTGAAACTACCATTTGCTTTTTGTCAGGACAAATGACTTTCTATGGAAACCTGAATCACATTAGAATTAAGGCAGAAGATAGTGTGGAGAAAGGTCTGAGAGTGATCTCTGAACTGTGTACCAAATATAGATGTTACAAGAGATACTCTGGAATGCAAAATGTACATGGGGTAAGAGAATTTCAAAGACCAAATTGGATTACAAGAGCATGTGGGGAAGAGAGATTAATGATGCATAAAACAAACTGTGCTAGTCCAAAATAACAGCTATTCACAATGAACAAATGTTCCTATGGAACTACACTACTAGATCAGATACGTGGAAAGCAAGCATCCGAAGAACAGAACACTCATAAAAAAAATTATTCCTCAAAATACCAGACATTATACAGTGCATGAATATTTCACCCATTCCCAACAAGATCAATGGTCAATAGTGAACTAATAGAAGCTCAGCTCTGTTTAAGCAAATGAAGGAGACAAAATATGAATTTCTCATAATGCAATGAATACAGGTACTGGCATAACTAGCATTAGTGGCGCCCGGGACAGACTTTGAAAGTGCCGCCCCATTCCCGTGCTAAAAAGTATGTACTGTAAGTGATGAAAATTATATGCACATTTTAAACCTTAACATCTCGGTCATTTATTTTATTTCATAAAGCTGAAACAAAAACACAGCTGATTTACAACTGAACCCTACGAGCTATGTTGGAAGCAAATTTGCTAATAACAACATCAAAGTCCAATTGATTAGTAATTGCATGCTGTACTGAATACCTGCATAAAAGGTGCCAGAGTGTAACCCGGGCAGACCCCCGCCCAGGTTTCGCCACTGATTAGGGGTGTTTGCACAAGAAACGAGGTTGTTTTTGTCCACCTGGGTTGCTGACTGCTAAGCATTTTTAAAGTTAATACTTGCCTTGTTGAAATACAGAACAGACAATCTGCCACTCCAACTGGAACAATATGGTGAAAGGACTTTAATACAACGTTGAACATCGTGATAACATACTATGGCGGGGGTGTGTTTCGGGGTTGGGAGTCGGGTATGGAGTTGAATTTACACCGGTGAACTACCACAGGCTTGGGCTTGTTTGCTATCAGCAAATCATAGCACGTGTCGAATTATACGGTTAGGTTTTTTCCTCAGATCTCACTCATCCAAAAACTCAACTTGTCATATAAGCAATACTGTAAAGACATTTTGAGATTTTCAAGGAGTAATCCATCTTTATTGTCACATACACACAGTCACAACACTCGGAGAATATGAGTTTTCTATTTTTCCCTGAAAGGTTTAATATTTTCAGGCTTCGTGATTTCAAGTGGGAGTTTACTGTACAAAGTTGGAGCTGCAAATTTAAAGGCTCTAAAACCAAAACTCAAATCATATCTTGCCTCATAACTTGAAACAATCTGCAGCTAAACCTCAGTTAATCCATCCACTAGCTGTGTTATACATAGCAAGCCCTTAAAAATAATTTGGACACCCAGTCTTGATAGCTTGATGAGTCATTTACACATTTTAAACATCATTTTAGCTTTGACAAGGACGCAGTTCAACTCAACAAACGCAGGGATAATCCTGTCCCGAGGTGCCGCTATATGCTACATTATATATTTTGTAGTTCCTAAGTTGCATTTCATGTCGATTATGGTGGATCGAATTGCAATAGTCCACTGTCCCCATGATATAATCTCAAGCTTTTGTGTGTGTGTATGTATGTATGTATGTGTATGTATATATATATATATATATATATATATATATATATATATATATATATATATATATATATATATATATATATATATATAGCACACTCATCAAGATACAGTACTTTTAAAGAAATGCAGTATTACAAAGATGATGGCCAGAAACGTTTACGACATTACAAATTTCAGTACAGTACTCAGAAACAAATTAGAAGTCATTAGCTGCATCTAAGACACCACTTGAGCAGCAGGCAGAACTGAATTACTATTTATATTTTTCCCTCCTTCAAACTTTCAGTTTTATTTTATTTTAATTTTAATTAATTGAGTTTCATCCATTCCTTTACATTGGTAAGAATATAATTTAGTTTTTCGTTTGTATCTTTGATGTCATTCATGGGGCTGCCACTCGTAGGGGATATTAGCCAAAAGTAGGGGATAGGGAATAACTACGGGGAAAATGCAATATGTAGGGGGAAAGTAGGGGATTTTGATATCTAGTAAAATATATATATATATATATATATATATATATATATATATATATATATATATATATATATATATATATATATATATATATTTTTTTTTTTTCAAAAAACTTGTATTTCCCTTGCTGGCAAGAGAAACTAGAGTTGATGTCTTTGTTTTTCCTCATCAAACGCTTGAGGCGCCACCCCACCCGGCCCACCAGCACCATCGTATGTGGCTATAATGTGAGGTAAATGGTGAGAGACATGGTGACGATGATCATTGGTTTGTGAACAGTGACTTTGAAATTTGAAAATGTCTTTTCGTGACCGGTTGAAGAAGGGAGAAGGAAGTAAGTAGGCCTTACAAATAAGTGTACTATTTATTGTCATAGCATAGGCTACAAATAAAATTCATAGCTTACCCTAAGTAAATGATGAGTAATCACTTTGTTAGTAACAGTTGATTGGCATGAAGTGATAGCCTAGGCCAATATGCTTACTTCTATCAGGGAGAAGGCTACGCTATTAGAAGTGCAATTTGGTATTTTGAACCACTGAAACATTTCCCTCTCAAGTCGATGTGAACCCAAGGCTTGCTCACTTGTATAGGCTACCAGTTCAAGAAAAAGCTACATGGACAAGTATGGGCACACAGGAAATGATCAGATCCTTAATGATACAGAGGCTGAATATTTTGTTTGAATTAATCATATACATTATAATTGGTAAAATATACTTACTTTAACCAAGGATTTAGCAAAAAAAAAAAAAGGTGTTAAGAAATGACCATTGAAAAGAGTAGTACCAAGATTAATTTTTCCTTTACTTCTTACGCCAAAAAAAAAAGATACTTTTTATTTGCTTATTACATTTTGATTTATTACTTAGAAATAGCAAAGAATCGATTAAGTTTTCGTTTTCTTCTTTTGCCAAAAATATCCTTTATTTGCTTATCACATACATTCATTTTCTTAAGGAAAATATATTTTTCTCGACATTATTTTGCTATTAAAAATTAATAAAATTTAAATATATAAAAAGTACTTTTACTTAAATCATCCTTGTTAAAAAGCATTGGGAATTTGGGATAATTGGTCAAAGAACTCCAATATTTAGGCTGTATGGGGATATCTTATTATCAACTCGTGTAAATGAATAATATAAAAATCATAATTTTTGGGGTAGGCTGAGCTGTGGGATGGCCGTAGGGGGAAGTAGGGGAAAATGAGCATGCGTGGTAGGGGGAAATGAAATTTTAGAGTGGCAGCCCTGATATTACCCCCACGTACCTTTAGTACACCTGACAATCCAATCGTATTAACGTAAAATAGGATAAAACTTTATACATTTCCTTTGGGTTCTCCTTTTCTTAGTATTTCAGAAGATGACTATGAGTTTCCAATATGTAAACGGTATTTTCTGTAAGATACAGTCTTTCAGATACTCGAAGGTGTCTTCAATAATTACTTGGACTGTAAATGCAAACTAACGCAACGCTGAGATGTAGCAACCACATCAATCATCTCAAGGAGTAGGCTAAAGTCCTGTATAAAAACAATGAAAGTGAAAGTGCAAATTCCCCTGAACATAAAGTTTGGGCGGAAATTATGCATGAACTCCCTTACTTTGGGGCCGTTCAAAAATTACGTAACGCCTTAGTGGGGGAGGGGTGTATGGTGAAGTGTTATGAGTGTGACCTTGGGGGGGCGGGTGTCAGTGGAGGTAGGGGGTGTGTAGCCATAAGTTACATAATATTTTCAGATTATTTTCCTTTGTTTCTTTTCAAAAGATGAAAATGTAGAAGGACAAAAGAGAGACAGTAAAGATTCTGCAATATACTTCTATTATATTTTAGTAATACTGAGAATATGGTATTTATTTATTTTATTTTTTTTTTTTGCATAAATATACGTTTAAAAAAATATCATGACCTCAACCCTTTTCTGAGCTACGACGTTCTCTACTTAATGCGTCAATATGACTTAGTAAAATATCACAAATTAAATTAACCCTCTTCTAAACATTACATAAGAAAACATTTTCATTTCAAATTTATTTGTGATTCTTAAATATCATAACATAAAGGAATTAAGAAAAACCTAAAGGTAACAATTTCCAGGTATTAGGCTAGACTTTGATATATATTTGCGTTACAAAAGGGAAACATACTAATACAGGGGCGGGGGCTACTAGCTGGTGTTGCATAATTTTCTAGGGGGTGTCTGGACAATTGTTATGAAGCGTGACAAAGGGGAGGAGGGGGGGGGAGTAAAACATTAAAAAAAAAATTACGAAATTTATGAGCGGTCCTCAGCCTAGAACCCAAGTTTGGATCAAAGACCTTTATTGCAATGCATCACTGGAAATTTCCAGTTCTCATCCCTTACTGTCATAATAAGAGAGCTCGGCTTGCAGGCTGCAACCTTGCACTCATAGATTGACCGTTGTTCATCTTAGGTAAAATGGGTGTGTGTGCATTTTTCCTTATTCGTTTACCAAAAATTTTTACATCCCAAATAATTTTAAAAGCGAAGTATTTCAGTTAAACATTCAATTTTAGTTTCTTTTTCTTTGTTCTTCATGAATGTAACATAATGTCTGGCCTTCCCATTCAATCTTGCATTGAATGAATCCATCAAAATTAAACTGCCTTTTTAACTGCTGAAAATTCGGGAGACGTCACATACCATAAGTTACATAATATTTTCAGATTATTTTCCTTTGTTTCTTTTCAAAAGATGTAAATGCAGAAGGACAAAAGAGAGTCAGTAAAGATTCTGCAATATACTTTTATTATATTTTAGTAATACTGAGAATATGGTATTTAATTTTTTTGCATAATTAAAGTCCTTCAAAAGAAGGCATCACGGCAACCCCATATAAAAATGGGAACAAGCTGGGAAGAAGAAGATATGTTTAAAAAATATCATGACCTCAACCCTTGTTTGTGTACTTCAGCATTTTTTTACTTTATGTATTATACGACATAGACAGCATAATATCACAAACGCATCCCTTTTCTGAGCTCCGACATTCTCTGCTTAATGCGTTAATATGACTTAGAAAAATATCACAAATTAAATTAACACTCTTCTAAACATTACATAAGAGAACATTTTCATTTCAAATTTATTTGTGATTCTTAAATATCATGACATAAAAGAATTAAGAAAAACCTAAAGGTAATAATTTCCAGGTATTAGGCTAGACTTTAATATATTATTGCATTAAAAAAGGGAAACATACTAATACGGGGGGGGGCCTACTAGCTGGTGTTACATAATTTTCTAGGGGGTGTCTGGACAAGTGTTATGAGGCGTGACAAGGGGGAGGGGGTGGAGTAAAAAATTACCAAAAAAAGTGTTAGGTAATTTTTGAACGGTCCCTTTAGGCTATCCCAAGTTTGGATCAAAGACCTTTATTGCAATGCATAACGGGAAATTTCCAGTTCTCATCTCTTACTGTAATAATAAGACAGCTCGGCTTCCAGGGTGCAACCTTGCACTCATAGATTGACCGTTGCTCATTTGGTACAGTGTGTGTGTGTGTGTGTGTGTGTGTGTGTGTGTGTGTTTTGTGTGTTGTGTTTACCAAAATTTTCACTTCCCAAATAAATTTAAAAGAGAAGTATTTCAGTTAAACATTCAATTTTAGTTTCTTTTTCTTTAGTCTTCATGAATGTAACATAATGTCTGGCCTTCCCATTCAATCTTGCATTGAATGAGTACAGTACATCAAAATTAAACTGCATTTTTGACTGCTGAAAACTTGGGAGACATCACATGCCCTAAGAAAACATACACTAATAGAAAGAAGAAGGTCGGCCGTTTGTTTACATACGTATACCCTATAAATTTATCTTGTAACTTGACAAAGGCACAGAAACTTAGTGTACGATTGGGGAAGGTCATCTCTAAAGATATGTCGTCTGAATATAGTAAAGTGAAAATTGGGAAGCTCAAGCTCAAAGGTGAAAAAAGGTAAGCTAGCTGGTGATTAAGCTAGACAGGGGCCGGAAAATTGTACTTAGCTTATAATCATTGTACCTTTAGCCCATCCACTTTGGACTTGAAGAGTCATTTTCTTGTTTCGACGCTTCAGACGTTCGTTTCGTTAGCAAATGACCAAACCAACTAAACCTAACCAAACCTAGGGTTCTAAGTCCTTAGGCTACCCTGGTGCATGATATTCGGTATTTCTAAGTATTAGCTCCGCACAGACTGTATGGAATGGTTCCGGGAGTACGAGAGACATTAGGGAGCCATATGTTCCAGAAGGGATTCGCCAAGGAAATCTATTATAAAAGGAACCATACTAACCTAATGTACCCTACCTAACCTAGCAGGGTGTGTTACTTAGCTGGGGCTTCTCCCCAGGATGCCCCCCCTCCCCAGTGAAGGAAACTCTGCTTTTTATCAAAAGTTTCCCTATAACAATGCGCAGATGTGATAGCAAAAATATAATCAGTTCTGAGGTTAATTACAGGTGACCAACAAAAAATAACAGTAAAAATCTCTTAGTTTTACCCAGACCACTGAGCTGATTAACAGCTCTTAGCAAGGTAATATCTGACTTGGAGCTAGTACTTTTGTGGAATCCGAACCACATTATAGCGAGAAATGAATTTCTATACCTGATATTCTTTTGAAAACACTCCATGAGGAGCTAGTACTTAGTTCTACCTGATATTCTTTTGAAAATACTCCATGAACTTGACATTTTTATAAGCCTAAGCTAGGCTAATTTGAATGAGGGTAAAATTGCAGACTACTCCTGCAGCCAACTAGCTTGGCAACTACCAGCTGATGTGCAAAATGGGCTTCATGTTGAGTACCAGCTCCTTGGGGATGGATGAAAAACATAAACAAAAGATGGTAAATATCTCGGTTGGTGATGGGTGGGAATCAGACCGCAGTAGCAGTTTTGCCCTAAACGAGAAATGTCAGTGGGATTAAGGTCTTGGTATTTCACTTGTTTTGTGTTTTCCCCTAACTGAAAACATTTCTTTTTCACTGTTGTCCCCCAAATTGTAGGATATATGGGTGGAGTCCACTGTCTCTAAAAGTAGTGATTTTCTAACAAAATGAATATCAGAAATGTTCAAAGCACACATTAAAATAATAGGGATATATTTTCATGTCCAAAATGCAAATGTTATGGTTTGAAGTAAAATAATACCCAACTTGAGCATATCTTTGACAGATATTGATTTCATATTCTTCATCACAATATGTATAATGAAGCTTGGTTGCATGGACATGACCTTTCATGAGGGGATTTAGGAAAATTTGAAGACAACTGCTATGGCCCTGCAACATAAGAAAATGACTAAACAAACAAGAACATAAACAAAAGACCATAAATGTCAGTGGGCAATTGGTAGGAATCAGGTCACAGTAGTAGTCTTCAATTTAACTAGGCTTTATTTATGTAATACAGTACTATGATACTTCAGTTCCTAATAAATAAAACATACTTTTCTGATAGTTATTTTGTGTTTTAAGCACTTCTAATCATTATTGTAGTTGGAAACCACTTTTTTTTTCTTCTCCCATTACATCCAGAAAAGTATGGTGGACTTAGTGGTTGGGTGGGGGGGGACTTAAAACAAGTACCAGAGAGTGGGAAATACATTAATAAGGCAGGAAAAATACAGTTATGTGTATTACTAGTAAGAAGCACCAAAATATTTACTGTGAAAGCATAAAATATTCTTGGTCCTTCATTACCAGGGTAAGGGTGCTTTGTCCTTATGGACCCTGACCTAATCTAACATAGAGTGCCATGAACCTCGGGTGTCAAGCTCGTTTTTGGTTGGGTGTCCCGGAACACCCCCACTTCCCAACCTGACCTAAAGCACTGTAAATCATTAAAGTGAAATACAGAAATTCATCATTCTAACCTTGCACACTGGGTTCTAACTGGTACGGGGCCACCCCCTGTCTCCCCCATTAACATTTTATGGAGCATATTCCTTGAAATTGGGAGTCAATAGCTAGTAAGCACACATTTATTAGGAGTTGATAGCTTGAAAGTATACATTTATTCCTTGAAACTGGAGGTTAATAGATAGAAAGCCCACATTTATTCTATGAAATTGAGAGTTAATAGCTATTAAGCATGCATTCCTTGAAACTGGGAGTTATCAAGGGAGTTAATAGCTAGAAAGCAAACATTTATTCCTAGAAATTGGAAGTTAACATAGAAGGCCCACATTTTCTCTTGTCCCATCCCAAATCCTGGTTACTAACCCTCCCAGCCAAGGCTTGCTTTGTGGAAAGGAATTACTGTACTTCCAGATAGATACAGTTGTTTTAGATCTTTTATAATACTGTATAGAATATATCACTTGAGGTCTTTTATAATACTGTATAGAATATATCACTTGCGGTCTTTTATAATACTGTATAAAATATATCACTTTAGGTCTCAAACAGCACTTCTTTTGCATAAGGCAGCCAGTGTTGAATTGAAGAATCTGGTCCAAAAATTAGGAGTCAGAAAACATCCAGGTACTGTAGCGTAAGAACTTTTGGAGATTTAATGGCCATAAATATAAATGGAAGGTAATTATTATGTAACAGAGAAACAAAAAACTACCATTACAGTTCTGGAATAGTGCATGCTCTAAGTTAAGTATACCTTAGTTTAACCAGACCACTGAGCTGATTAACAGCTCTCCTAGGGCTGGCTGAAGGATTAGATTTATTTTACGTGGCTAAGAACCAACTGGTTACCTAGCAACAGGACCTACAGCTTATTGTGGAATCTGAACCACATTATAACGAGAAATGAATTTCTATCACCAGAAATAAATTTCTCTAATTCTTCATTGGCCAATCGGAGAATCGAATGCGGGCCCAGCAGGGTGCTAGCCGAGAACGATACCAACCTGTCCAATGAGGAACAGCGCATGCTTTAAAAGCACATATCTCCTCCAATTTGGAATGAATATCTTCAAAACAATAACAATGGTCTTGAAAAGTTATGCAATTCTTCATAGTTTTTTTTTTGGATAATGCTAACTCATTATTTACCTGCCTCTTGTAGTCCCTGGTTAACACAAAAATGACCATCATTTGATAATTTCTGATATAGTACATATTAAAGTCTTGCTGCCTAGATAGGAAAGTATTATAAAATTAAATGCTTGCAGATAACATTTTAGTAGTTTGGTACACCATCACAGAGGCTCTTAACAAAAGTTTAGCCTAGTTGTGGTATGTACAAACATATAATTTTTGTACTGTATTTAAAAATTTTTTGTAGAAGCAGAATTTTTGTGATCATATTGTGTTTTCCTTAGGTTAAAACTTCATGTGTCTTATGTAGATGTTCATTAAATATTTAAACATTTTTTGTAGAAGCATAATTTCTTGTGATCATATTGTGTTTCCCTTAGGTTAAAACTTGATGTATGTTATGTAGATGCTCATTAAATAGTACTCCTATGTTCCTCACTGTTTTTACTATTTGTACCTCTACTATTTATAGTTATTGAGTCAGTATTAAGCTATTTTAGGTTTCCTTTTAACTTTTCATGTAAACTGTTATATCTCCATAGTCCTGTTATCTTTTTCTCTTCATCTGCCTCTATATGTCTTCTGTTGTTCCATATTTTTGTTAAGGCTATAGTTTTATATATGTAACTTACCCAGTAATTACATAGCTATTAGTTTCTTTTAAACGGCAGCTTAAAATTTTGAAATTGCGGGTCATGCTAATTTGTTTTGGTTATGGCGAAGTGCCCCGCCCACTTTCGGGTGTAAGAGAAGGTACAACATAGCAAAGAGCTTCAATTTGTTTCTGCCAGCTATGGTTGAAGGACTGTGGTTGGCAGCAGCTTGAATTTTGAAATTTATACTTTGCTGGTTGTTTGCTCTATCTTCGATTGGTGAAATATTTATTTTCTGAGCCTTTCGGCATAATTAAGATATTGTTAGGCAAGTTTTGATCATTGGTTTACAACTCTGCCGTTTTTGGACTTTTATTAGAATTTTCCAGGATGTCTAACACTAGTAGTTCTAGTATAGGTATTGTAGCAAAGGCTGCAATACTAGACTGACTGAAGAATCTTACGACTCTCACACTGTGTTCAATGTAGGGGACAAACATGTTCAGTGGATATTCGTTGTGAGGAGTGTAGTGACTGGGATTTAAAGAAGTGGATGACTTTAGATTTACATCTTAAGAAACTAGGGAATCTAGTAAAGCTTTAGCTAGTCAGGATTCATCCGCTAAGTCAGATGCAATTGCACCTGTAATTTCTTCCGATCCCATTCCATCTCCTCCACCTGTGCAACCCTCTCCTTTACCTGGCTCTCACGATTCCAGCCCCAACACCATTGCCAGTCTGGAGTCGAAAATCGACACTCACGCTGAATTGATTGTGCAATCGATCGCTAAATTAGCGTCATCTGTGAAAGTGCTTATGGATAAAAGTGAGTCGGGGCGCCCCGTGGCGCCCAGTGGAAGTGCAGTGGTAGTGGAGGAGGTTGCTGTTCGGCCCGCCGATTCTCCTAGGCCAAGGTCCCTGACATACTCCCCAGCACCTGGGAGGAGTCAAACTGGCAGCCTAAGGGAGGTCGGTGGGGTCTGCCCCTGGGCAGTCGCCCTCTCGGTTCAGTCTGTTGAATCCCAGACTGCAACCAAAGGCCATTGGAAAGGTCTTCAAGTGAGTGCTCAATGTATGTCCTCCAGCTCCGAAGATTTTAGTCCCAGGCGCGCGTATGGCGCTATGCTGACAAGTCACGCCCACTGAAAAGGCTTGCAGTGGAGTTTGAGATTTCTTCCCCAGTTCCTTGTAAGAAGGGCAAGGATTCAGTGCACCCATTGTGTAGTCACTGGAATACCCCGGAACAATTCTCTTCTGCTTCTTCTGATGACGGTTGTAAGTTGGCATCTAAGAAATGCCATGTGGCGCAGAGACGTTCGTCATCGAATAAAGGAGCTACTGCATCAGGAGTTGCGCACCCAGCACCTTCATCCCTACAATCAGCACCAACAACTAGCATCTAAGCTCCCAAACTCCCGTTTGCGGTTGAGCACCCACTGGTGCCCTTTCACCAACAAGTTTTGCTACTGGCTCCCATCTCCACAGTGCCTCCGAGCGCCCACTGGCGCCCGCTCCTCCACCGCTTCTTAGTAGTGTTGTCTCAGACATTGTTCCTCCTCCAGTTGACCAGATTCAGAGCAAACTGGATAATATTCTCAGTTTGCTTCAGAAGGCTCCTCCTATAGCTCAGACGACGGTGGACTTATCGCTTTCTCCTGTCTCTTCTGAGGAATAGGTTGTTCCAGAGCAAGATGCTC
The DNA here is from genome assembly GCF_040412425.1 of Macrobrachium rosenbergii. NCBI lineage: Eukaryota > Metazoa > Arthropoda > Malacostraca > Decapoda > Palaemonidae > Macrobrachium > Macrobrachium rosenbergii. Next base: position 52,133,072 of record NC_089756.1, read on the forward strand.
CTTCGTCGGTGTACTCTGTGCTGTTAAGGTTCCTGCTAGCGACTTATCCAAGCTTCTTTTCGCCAGCTACTCCCTCCGTTCCTGCTTCGACTTTCTTTATGGAAGCCCCCTCAGTCAGTTCTTCGAAATTACCGAAATTGGTTCTTTCCTCTTCAGCAAAGAAGGCACTGGATGAAGTAGAAGGGTGGTTTTCTGAGAAGAGGAAACAAGGCAAAGCAGTTTTTTGTTTCCCACCTTCCAAGTTGTTTTGATTGAGCTAACAGGTTTTATATGATCGGAGAAGTTCCTTCCCTGGGAGTCTCTGCCTCCTCTCAGGGAGACTTCTCCGGCCTTATCGACTCGGCTAGGAGATCAGCATTCTCCTTAGCCAAAATTATGTTTTCAGCCTCAACTTGCACACCTTCTCAAGAATATTTTTAAGGTGTTTGAAGTGATGAGCTTCCTAGACTGGGTGGTGGGTGCTCTGGCGCGCAAACTTAGAGAGTGCTCCTTGTTACCTCAAGAAATCTTGTCGGATCTCTTAGAAGTACTTTTCTGTATTGACAGGGGCGTTCGCGATAGTACGCAGGAGTTAGCTAGTCTGTACACCATGGGGGTACTTGAGAAAAGAAAGCTTTTGTGTTCTTTTGCATCAAAAGGCATCACTCCGTCTCAGAGATAGGCCCTCCTATTCTCCCCCTTGGACAAGACGTATCTTTTTCCACAGGCTATAGTTCTGGACATCGCCTCTGACCTACAGAAGAAGAACACTCAGGACCTGCTCTCCCAATCTACAAGACGCCCCAAGGATTCTTCGACTCTTCCTCCCAGAGCGTTGTCTTCACTGCAACCTACTCCCTTTCGGAGCTCCCGTTCTAGATCTCAAACTAGATCAAGGTCATATACCTGTTTCCCACAGCATTCCATCAAGAAGTCCTCCTCCAAGTCTTACTCCAAGAAATGAAACCATAGTCCTCCGTACTCAGGTAGGAGTGGCTCCTCTACTTTTGGGAATGGTGGGACCAAAAGGGAGCAGAATCTTGGACAGTATCTGTCCTGAAGAGGGCTACACTATCCCCTTTTTGAACAATCCTCCTCTAATCCACAAGCTTGTTGAATTGACAGCTTACTTTCCAGGCTCAGGGAGATTTGCTGATCTCTTCCTAGAGGTCGAGTCCCTTGTTCAGAAAGAGGCTACAGAGGTAGTAGAGGACATTCATTCTCTGGGATTCTACAACCATCTTTTTGTAGTGCCCAAGTCATCGGGGGGCTGGAGACCCGTTTTGGACGTAAGTGCTCTAAATGTCTTTGTCCAAAAGACAACATTCAAGATGGAAACAAACCAATCTGTCCTTGCATCCACTCGCCAGGGAGAATGGATGGCGTCCATCGACATGCAGGACGCATACTTTCACATTCCAGTGCATCTGAATTCGAGAAAGTACCTCAGGTTTGTGTTTCAGAACAAGGTGTTCCAATTTCGGGTTCTGTGCTTCAGTCTCTTGACAGCGCTGCAAGTGTTTACCAGGGTATTGGCTCCCCTAGCAAAATGGCTTCATTTGAAGGAAGGGGATAAAGATCTTCCTATATCTAGATGATTGCCTACTGCGTTCCCACTCGAAAGCTCAATGTACGGAGGACCTTCGCACGACTCTTCTCTTGGCCCAAGAATTGGGCCTTCTCATCAATCGGAACAAGTCTCTCCTGACGCCTTCTCAGGAGATTCCTTATTTAGGAATGACGATCAACTCTCGGGATTTTCGGGTTTTTCCAGTCCCAAAGAGAACAGAAAAATGTCTCCAGACAGTGGAAGAATTTCTGGATCTAAACTTTTGCTTGGCCAATCAGTGGATGAGTCTTCTAGGCACCCTCTCATCCATGGAACAATTCGTCATTCTGGGAAGACTTCACCTGAGACCTCTCCAATTCTTCCTCAGAGCCAGCTGGAACAGGAAAAACTTTCTGGACTTGTTTGTGTTCCGGATAATGATAGAAATCAAGGAGGACCTTCATTGGTGGAATTCCAGGAAGAGACTATCGGAAGGGAAATCTCTTCAACCTCTGACCCCAACCTAGAGTTCTTTTCAGACATGTCGAACCTAGGTTGGGGAGCTCTTTTGGTGTTTAAAGAAGTGTCAGGGACCTGATCTCAGGAACAGCAAAACTGGCACATCAACATAAAAGAGTTACGGGCGATATTTCTGGGCCTACAGTGCTTCGTGTTAGAAATTCGTGGGAGGACAGTAGCAGTGCATTCAGACAGCACGACGGCATTGGCGTACATCAAGAAACAAGGGGGAATCCACCTTTTCTCCCTGTACGAAGTAGCAAGGGGTCTTCTTCTTTGGTTACACCAGAACAACACTCAAGTGATAACGTGTTTTTCCAGGGGAGACTCAGCGTTCTGGTGGATGAGTTGAGCCGTCAAAGACAGATCCTTCCCACAGAGTGGACAATAGACCCGTTGGTTTGTCTGGATCTGTGGAAGCTCTGGGGGAAACCCATGATAGATTTGTTTGTGTCCTCCAGGAATCACCGACTTCCTCTCTGCTCACCAGTACCAGATCCCTTGGCATGGGCGACCGATGCAGTGTTGCAGGATTGGTCGAACAAAGATCTGTATGCCTTTCCCCCATTCAGTTTAGTGAGACAAGTCATCAACAAATTCCGGTCAGACGAAGTAACGTGTCCTCTTCTGTTACCTTTGTAGCGAAAATAGCGGACTTTCTTCTGTTCCTACGCTCCACTAAAGGACTTTCCACCTCTACCATTAAAGTCTACAGAGGTATGCTTAGCTCAGTTTTTCGCCATAAAGGAATGGACTTATCGTCTAACCAGGATTTGTCCGACCTTAATAAGTCCTTCGATACCGCAAAGCTTAAAGAAAAACCTTTGCTGTCCTGGAACTTAAACGTGGTACTTAAGTGGCTGTCCAGTTCACGTTTTGAGCCCATGCAATCTATCTCTTCAAGGGATCTAACCAGGAAAACTCTTTTTCTGGTCGCCTTGGCCACTGCTAAGAGATCCAGTGAAATCCATGCTTTAGACAGAAACATCGGATTTTCTTAGGGGAATGCAGTTTGTTCCTTTTCCCTAGACTTTCAGGCTAAGAACGAATCGCCATCGAATCCATGGCCTCGTTCTTTTACAATCAAGGGCTTGTCTGAGATAGTAGGGCCGTCTGAAGAAGAAAGAAAACTCTGTCCAGTAAGGGCCCTTAAGTTTTATCTTCGCAGAACGAAGGACATTTGTGGCACTTTTAGGAATCTTGGTGTTCTGTGAAATATCCCTCCAGACCCTTGTTTAAGAATGCCCTGGCATTTTTTCTGAGGAATCTGATTTCAGAAGCACATTCCATGGTGAGCGAAGACTCTCTCTCTGCTTACGAGGTAAAACCCCATGAGATACGAGCGGTCGCTACGTCTTTGGCGTTTAAGCACAATTTATCGCTCACGTCAATTGTGCAAGTGACGTTTTGGAAGTGCAAGTCGGTGTTTGCATCGCATTATTTAAGGGATATCGAGACTATTTACGATCAGTGCAGTACCTTGGGTCCGTTTTGCGTGGCTGGTGTGGTGTTGGGTGAAGAAGCGTAGAAAGCAATGTCCTTTCTTTAATCTCTTCGCCTTGCTTAGGGCATTTAGTTTTTGGGGAGTACTATGTACTTGGAGTACCCTCCAGTCTTTTGGTTTTTATGGTTGGGTATTGGTATTTTTCATTTGGTTTTTGGTGGTTATGGTATTTACTCTGTTTACTTTGTGTGGTACTGCGCCCTGGGCAGGGGCATCTTGTTGTACTTTGCTAGCCCTCGGAAATTAGTCCATCGCTACAAAGCACCCACTGTAGTAGTAGGCCCTCAGGGCTTTACTGCCTCGCCTCTGTTGGATAAGATGAGCGCCAACCAGAGGCAGTAGCTACCTGTAGCAGCTCTCTTATCAGGTAAGGTTCAACAACATTGATTCTGTGTTATCAAATTTCTATTCTCAAACTCATTACTATTAATAATGTTTTGGGGTAGTATATATAAAACTTTATTTTATTATAAAAATGTCCAACATTCCCTAACTTCCATTCAAGCTCTTTGCTATGTTGGAAAGTGGGCAGGGCATGTTGCCATAACCAAAACAAATTGGTGTGTAATTTTTAAGCTGCTGGTTAAAAGAAACTTACTATATAATTAAGTAAATAAAACTTTATTACAAAAATGTAATTTTAGTTGATAACCGGACAAAATTGTGAATTTCTTAAAAAAATTTACAATGCATATTTTATCACAATCCTTGATAGTTTGATTGTGCATACAGTAAATGTTGTTGTTCTTAGGATAGTATTTTGGGCAGTTTGTGACAGTTTTTGCAAGGTTATAATTGTCTATTTATCTTTTAAAGAATCTACAAGCTACTCATCTCTTAAACCATTCTAGTGTATTCTCTTCAGTGAATTTCAATTTAATATCTAGCATCATAAGCTCGTGTACAACTTTACAGCTGCTGTACTAAGTTCTAGTCGTATTTATATTACATTTTTACATAGGTAACTTACCAAGTAATTACATTGCTATTATTTCCACTTGTGCGGTAGTTCAACAATTTAAAAGTTGCACCAGTGCTTCTATTGTTTTTGTGTTGGCGACAGCTCCACCCACTATTGGGGAAAGATAGGGAACAACTCAACGAAAGAGCTCAATTCATTTCTGCCGGCGCTCAAGTTAACATCGATGGTTTGCAGCAGCTCTGTCTTGAATTCTTTCATCAGTCTTTTGGTTGTACCTCAGGATCTGGTGAAGTATTCTTACTTTTGCGTAGCTTCTATTACTAGTGCTAGCTTAAGTTTTTATAACCAACTTAATAGTGACTTATCTGTGAATTCATTATGTCTAATTCCATTTCCTCTAGTGTTAGGTACTGTTGGGAACACTAGACTGACCAAATCCACTTACGACTCCCACATGATTTGTGATAGTTGTAGGGGACGTTCATGTTCAAAAGAGAATACATGTGATGAAAGCAAAGACTGGAGTGAAAAGCAATGGAAGGTTTTGCAGTCCCTTCTTGATAAACTCAATAGGGATAGGAAGCGGAAGTTGGCAGTTAGAGCAGCAAGCAGGACACGTAGTATTGATTCTACTCTAACCCTAGTGCTGAAAATGTTCCTTCCATTCCTCCTTCCCCCTTTTCAGCATTGTCTCTTATCTCCAGTCCTCCTACCTTTGTACCACCTACTCCTGTATCTGGCTCCCATGCTTCTGACCCTAATGCCATTGCCAGTCTCGAAGGTGGAATCGATTGCAAGTTCGAACTTAAGGTAAGTTCTATGGCAGAATTAGGAGCATCCATCAAAGTGCTTATGGAGACGTTTTTAGCGAGAAAACGAAAAGTGAAGGTGTAGTGCCAGTGGAGGAGGTGCTGCCCGTCCCGTTGGCTCTCCTAGATGAAGGTCACTATCACACTTCCCTGAACCTAAGAGAAGACATACCAGAGGTCCAAGGGAGGCCGGTGGGGTTTGCTCATGGGTAGTCGCCCCCTCAGTTGGGGCTGTGACTCAGGCTACAACTTCAGACAGGCATTGGAAAGGCATCTCAGTGAATGTGAGTGAGTTGTCTTCCTGGTCATTGCTTATTTCCTGCAAGCAGTCTAAGGAGACACCCTGCAATCCTCAACCCTCCTGCAGCACCTGGCCTAGTCCACAGTATCACTCTCCCGAGCGCTCGACCTCTCATCAGTATTTGACGCCGCGCCACCAGAGCTCCAAGAAGCGCTTCTCTTCCAGGTGCCACTCGCCTTCCAGGTGCCCAGTGTCTTCATCCAAGTGCTCAGTACCAGTGGTCTCTTCAGAGCACCCATTGTTCGCTCCCGAGTGCCCTCTGTCTCCCTCACTCTTGATGCCAGCTGACAAGTGCTTGGCCACCAGACGCATGTTCGGCACCAACCGAGCGCCTTACTTCAGCTCTTCCTTTGAGTTATTTTTCAACAGAGACTATAGATGCTTCCTTGGAGCCCATCAAGCAGCAATTGGCAGATATGGGTTTTTTGCAGAAGGCTCCAGCGCATTATCTAAACCTCCTCAAGACCTTCAGTTGTCTCCAATTTCTTCAGATGAAGAGGAAGTGGATCAAGAACCTTCTTCATCGGCATATGCAGCTCTTTTGAGGTTTTTCTTGACCAGTTATTGAACCTTCTTTGCCCTAGCTGCTCCAGTTTCTCCTTCCTCAACTTTTCTCATGAGAAATCAGCCTGATGTCAGCTCTCGTCTGCCTAAGGTGGTTCTGTCCTTTTCCTCTAAGAAGGCCTTAAGGGAAGTCGATGACCGGCTTTCTCAGAAGAGGTATCCCAGGGGGACTTCTCACGCTTAATTGACTCGGCTCGTCGTTCGTCCTTCTCTTCTGCTAAGGTTGTTTTCTACAGCAGAATTAGACCAACTTGTTAAAAACATTTTCAAGGTATTTGAAGTCCTAAGTTTTCTTGACTGGACAGTTGGAGTGTTGGCCAAGAAGATTGAAGACTGCCTTGGGCTTGCCGAAGACTTTGCCACAGATTGGTTAGAAGTGTTGTCCTGTGTGGACAAGGCAGTTAGAGACAGATCCCTTGAACTAGCTGCACTTTTCTCGATGGGAGTACTGAAGAAGAGGGAGTTCACAACAAAGGGAGTTACTTTAGTGCAGAAATTGGCCTTACTCTTTTCTTCCCTGGACCACTCTTACCTATTTCCTCAGACCACGGCCAAGGAAATAGCCATGGACCTCCAAAAGAAGTCCACTCAGGACCTTCTTCCTCGGTCTTCAAAGTGCCCCAAGGAACCTACTTAGTTTTGCACTAAGATGACCTCACCTCTTCAACCTCAGCCCTTTTGTGGGGGTGGCCAGAAGTCCCGTGCGACAGTACAATTCTCAGCGGGATCAGTTAAGAAGTCCTTCTCCAGACCCTCAACCAAGAAGTGATATGTATGTCCTTCGTGCGCCTGCAGGAGCCAGACTTCACTTTTTTGGGAAAGGTGTAGCATCAGAGGAGCAGAGCCATGGATTGTACAAGTTTTGAAAGAAGGGTATGCCATCCCCTTCAGGGAGTCTTCTCCCTTAGTTACGTTTGGTATGCCATCCCCTTCTGGGAGCCTCCTTCCTTAGTTACGTTTCAAATCGCACTGACTGCATATTCAAAAGGCTCCACAAGGTATCTATTCCTTTCAGAAGAAGTCGCTTCCCTGCTCCGGAAGGAATCCATAGAGGAGGTAGAGGATAGCTCCTCGAAGGGTTATACGACTGCCTTTTTGTGGTCCCCAAGTCATAGGGGGGTTGGAGGCCTGTCCTGGATGTCAGCACCCTGAACTTCTTCATCCAGAAGATGAAGTTCAGGTTGGAGATGACCCACTCTGTGATATCATCCATTCATCAGGGTGACTGGATGACAACACTAAACATGCAGGATGCGTACTTGTGTACTCCATGTTCCAGTACACCCAAATTCCAGGAAGCTTCTGAGGTTTGTCTTCAAGGACAGGATTTTACAGTTTTGGGCCTTATGCTTCAGCCTATCCATCGCTTCACAATTGTTCATGAGGGTTATAGCCCCTCTTGCGAAATGGCTTCATCTTCTAGGCATCAACATCTGCCTCTACCTCGATGATTGGCTCCTTCACTCATCATCGAGGGAGAAGTGCATGAAGGACGACCAAAAGACCCTTCTCCTTGCCCAAGAGCTAAGAATCCTTATCAGTCACCAGAAGTCCCAAATGTCTCAAACTCAGGAGATTCTACTGTATATTTGGGCATGAAGATAAACTCTCAGACTTTTCGGGTTTCTCTGTCTCCAAAGAAGATAGAATCTTGCCAGGCCTGCAGACAGTCTGCAGTTTCCTCACTTTTCTGTTCTGCTTGGCCAATCGGTGGATGAGCCTGTTAGGGACATTGGCCTCCATCGAACAGTTTATAAGATTAGGCAGACTCCACATGAGAGTCCTGCAGTTTTTTCTCAGGGCCAGCTGGAACCGAAGAACACATCCCAACTACTTTGTATTCCCCATCACGACGGAGATCAAGTCGGACCTGCATTGGTGGATGTCTGCAGAAAGACTTTCGGAAGGGAAGTCTCTTCCACCTGTGAACCCAGACCTAAGCTTATTCTCAGATGCCTCAGATTTAGGTTGGGGAGCCCCCCTGGGGGACAGAGAGGTTTCTGCGACATGGTCCCCAAGTCAGAGGAACCTTCACGTAAACGTCAAGGAACTAAAAGCCATCCACAAACACCTTTTAGCCTTCTTGGACTCAGTCATCGGCAAGACTATTGTAGTGAACTATGGCTCTTGCCTACATCAAGAAACAGGGCAGGACTCTCTCCTTTTCGTTTATGAGGCAATGAGGGATCTCCTACTCTGGGCAGACTAGAATTGATTGGGATTAGTGACTTGCTTCATCCCAGGGAAGATGAACGTCCTAGCAGACAAACTCAGTCGTCAGAGACAAGTCCTCCCTACAGAGTGAACACTAGACTTGCAGGTCTGCAACGACCTTTGGAAGCTGCTGGATCTGTTCGCCACATCGAGGAATCACCGTCTATGTCTATTCTGCTCTCCGACCCTGGACCCCTCTGGCTTGGGTGACAGATGCCATGTTACAGAATTGTTAGGATCTGGACCTCTATGCCTTCCTGCCATTCAGCATGGTCAGAAAAGTGATAAACAAGTTACACTTGCACTCCAATGCGACAATGACCCTGATAGCTCCATTCTGGCTGCTAAAGGAATGGTTTCCAGATCTTCTGAGTCTTCTAGTGGACTTCCCCAGGCTACTACTGCAAAGTCCGCATTTACTCAGACAACTGCACTTCAGGAGGTTCCACCAGGGATTATCCGCTCTTGCTCTGACAGGCTTCAGACTGTCTGGAGACTTGTCAGAGCAAAGGGCTTTTCAAGAGCAGCTGCAGACGCTATCGCTAAATGCAGACTGATGTCAGTGCTCCTCCAAACTTTACCAGTTTAAGTGGACAGTCTTTTGCAGATGGTGTGCCAGATGTAACATAGAGGATACAGAGCCATGCTCAGTTCTGTCTTCAGATGTAGAGACCCTGCATCTTGGAATATCAGTGTAGTGCTTAAATGGCTAATGGCCCCTCCCTTCGAGCCTCTCCATTCCACCTCTCTTAAGAACCTTACCAGGAAGACCCTTTTCCTAGTTGCTTTGGCCACAGCCAAGCTTATTAGCGAACTCCAGGCCATCGACAAACGAGTAGGTTTTGCTCAAGGAGATGCTGTTTGCACTTTTACTCTTGGCTTCCTGGCTAAGAATGAGGATCCTTTTAAGCCCTGGCCTCGCTCATTCTTAATCAAGAATCTTACGGATATCCTTGGATCTGAAGAGGAAGAAAGAGTTCTCTGCCCAGTTAGGCTTCGAGAAGTTACTTGGACAGGACAGCCAAAATCAGAGGACCGTCCAATAACCTTTGGTGCTTGGTCAAAAAACCTTCCTGTGCACTGTTCTTCCTTCAAGACCTCATTATGGAGGCACATGCTGGGATTCGAGAAGACATTCTGCTGTCCTTTAAGGTCAAAGCACACAACATCAGGACAGTTGCCACCTCTTATGCTTTTGAACACAATATGTCTCTTCTCAAATATACAGGCGACTTATTGGAAGTGTAAGTCTATTTTTGCTTCGCATTATTTACATGACATTGAAACAGTGTATGATAATTGCAGTACCCTGGGACCATTATTGGTGGCTGGCATGGTACTGTGGGAGGGATAGGGAGCATTCCTCCCTATCCTTAACCTCTTTACCTTGCTGTGGGTGTTGAGTTTCTGGGGAGTCTGTGGGTACGATGTACCTGAAGTGCCCACCAGATTTTAGTGGATGGGTGGTGATTTTTAATTTTCAGTGTAGGTGACAGCATTTTCTGGTCATTGTTTTTATGGTACTGCCCCCAGGGCAAGGGGACCTGTCTTTATGTATCTGCCAACCATTGGACTCTTTCCTCTGCTGCAAAGCCCCACTTTAAGTAGAGGCACCCCATGGCTCTTATGCCACGCCACTACGGATTAGGAGAGCACCAACCAGAGGCAGTAATCACCTGCAGTAGCTCCCTAATCAGGTAAAGAAACAACAAGCATTGTACCAATGTTAGTGAAATTTTTCTATTTCAAATTCATTACCATTACTGAATGTTTTGGAGTAGAATGTGTCCATGTGTCCCACCTCCTGTCAATGTGGGATTCAGTAATGTAATTACTTGGCAAGTTACTTTTTACTGTGCAAGTTACTTATGTAAAAATGACATTTTTATAATAAAATAGTTTTATATGTACTTACCAAGTAATTACATGACCAGAGCCCTCCCTCCTCCCCTCTCATGGACATAAAGGGCATAAATGAATTGAGATCTTTCAGCCAACACAAAACAATAGAAGTAGCCACGACTTTTAAATTTTTGAGCTGCCGCACGAGTGGAAATAATAGCAATGTAATTATTGGTAAGTGTACATAAAACTTAATTTGATTATAAAAATGTCATATTTATTATTATATATGTTTTTCAGGAGGTTGTTTTATCTCAATTTAATTTTTCAGTGAAGTTTTTTTGTGAAAGCTGACAGGTATTTTGTAAGAAATTGGTACATGTAATTGTCTTTTTTAGGTTCAACAAGCTGCTAATGAACCAATTATTCTGTAATTTTCACAAGTAATGACAAGTTAGGGAGTTCTAGATCCAAATTTTTTTGCAAATGTTGCATTGTGGAGAAACTTTGATCATTTAGGGAAACTTTAATCACTTAGGGTAACATTGCAAGCTGCCTACACAATACTAATGGAAAAATTTTTGGAGTAATATTATGCGTGTCTGTGCCTGATACTGCCCAACTTGCCTCCCTAGCTCACCAAGTTCCTTATGGCTAAAGGTGTACTTGTGTGTGCACAACAGATTACAGTATTTGGTTGGACTTCAAGCAGATTGTTTTAAAATACTGAAGTCAAGTGATCTAATTAGCTGATGAATATTGCAAAGAAATAAAAGTACTGTACAGTAAATCCCCGTATTCGTGGGGGATGTGTATCGCACCCCCTCCCCCCCTCGAATAGCTAAAATCCATGAATACTTAAAACCCCTCTAAAAACACTTAGAACTGCCTATTTTGATAGTTTAGACAAAAAACCCTTTAAAAATGCTTATACCTGAGTATTTTAATAGTTTTATCACAAAAAGTGCATTTAATCATGAAACTATGAAAATACAGTAATTAGTGGATATTGCTCAGTGAAAAATACAGTGAATGGGCGAATTTTCAGTGAATAATGGGTAGATACGTTCCACAGAGAAATCCGCGAATACGTGAGTCCGCGAATAGTGAGACTGCGAATTTTTGGATAACTGAAAGTTCCATTCCTTCTCAAAAGATTACAGTAGAGAAGGACTGGCCATTTAAGGTAGGTCTAGGATGTAGGAGAACAGTACAGTGGGTAATGGGAAAGATGTGTCAGTGTGGCATATAGGATAATTTTTTTGGGTATGGGAAATGAAGTACAGATATGAGGAAGTGGGATTGGAAGGGAGGGTTTACACAATGAAGGATGTACTTGTACAGTACATGTAGGTAGCAAATTCATGAAAAATACTGGTCAAAGAAATGGATCATCTAAAACCTCTCTTAGATACTGATTGATAAAATCTCAAGATTATTTACTCCTTTATTCTTGAGAGAAGTACACACCACTTTTGCACTAAGTTTGTGGTCACAGTACACATGCCAACTTTTTATTGTCTTGATGGTCATTGTACACATGCCATTTTGTTACTTGGTGGTTGTTGTACATATGCCCTTTTTCACTGTCTTGGTAGTCATTGTACACACGCAACAGTATTACTGTCCTGGTGGTTGTTGTACAGATGCCACTTTTCACTTTCTTGGTGATTATTGTACATAGGCCACTTTTTCACTCTTTTGGGTGTTGTACACATGCCTCTTTTTCACTGCCTTGGTAGTCATTGTACACTATTTTGGTGGTTGTTTTACACATGCCACTTTTTCACTTTCATGGTGGTCGTTGTACACGTGCCACTTTTTCACATGGTAATCATTGAATACATACCACTTTTTCACTGTCATGGTGGTCTGGTCTTTGTACATACTGTATGTGACTTTTTCACTGTCTTATTGTGTTTTATACATTCGACTTTTTCATTGTCTTGGTGGTTGCTGTAAATATGCAACTTTTTAACTGTCTTGGTAGTTATTGAATACATGCCACTTTTTCACTCTTGTGGTGGTTGGTTGTATATATGCTACTTTTTCACATATCTTGGTGGTATAGAAGTGCTGTTCTATGCTCATGTTTATTATTTGGTGATAGAACATGTCAACTTCATGAAAATGGTCTGCCATTTCAGTATTTTTTTGGCCAGTTTAATTTTTTTTTATTTTTCATTTCAGTCATTTTTGTAGTCTCTTTTAACTTTCTGGAGGATTGTCTTATCTTTTCTTGTAAGGTCACTAATTTTACAACATGACTTAGCTTCATATCTCTACATCCTGGTTTGCTGCAGTACAGTGGACCCCCGTATTCGTGAGGGTTAGGTACCACAACCACCCACAAATACTGAAAATCCACAATATATTGGAAACCCTCTAAAAACACTTATAACTGCCTGTTTTCATGGTATTTTTTATGATAAAAAAATAATTTAGTCACAAAAATAACATGAAAATACAGTAATCAGGGAATATTTTCTGACGGAAAAATCTGCAATTACTGAATTTTTCGAGATACATTGAAAAATGTGTTCCACAGAACAATCTGCGAATGTCTGAATCCACAGTTGCTGAACAAGTGGGGTCCACTGTACTGCAATGCTTTCTCTCTGTCAAGTCAGTCGTCCGTTTTCTTGACATTAAATATTACTCTCATGTATAGTTTTATTTTTACTCCATTGTTTCTGCTGCCATATTTTTTCTTTCCTAGACAGCCCTATTTCATTGTTATACCATGGCCAGTTTCCTTTATTTTTTATTTTAATTCAAAAGACAAAACTTATTGATTGAATTTTGATTAAACACCAAAACATAAGGCAAAAAAAAAAAGCTTATGCATTCAGTTCATAAGCATTTGTATTTATATATTTTTGATGTCACAAATGTCACAAGATATCTTGTGAATATAATGGGTGGTTCTCTCTCTCTATAAATCTAATCCTTTGGGCCAGCCCTAGGAGAGCTGTTAATCAGCTCAGTGGTCTGGTTAAACTAAGGTATACTTAACTTTTCTCTCTCTCTCCTGCTCCTTTAAGGTACCTTTTGGCTTTTTCATATATACTACATGTTAAAAGTAAACATTTTATGATGATACTGCACTATAAGTAATAGTCACCAGTACTGTATCTGCTGTAGCATTTTCACTAGTTCATTATTACTATCACTTACAGGTCCTCTATTTTGTTATTGAACACTGTTTTGATATTTTAGTTTTTGTTTCTGTTACAGCTCACACAAGAAACATAAGTCAAAGAAAAGGAAAGCTGGTGATGAGGGTAGCAGCAGCAGCAGCAGCAGCAAAAATATAAACGAAGACACAATTGACCATGGAGGTTGGTGGCATGCAACATCATTCCGGCAGGTAAATTAGGAAGGATTTTTGCATAAATTAACTAAACATTGTGCAATTGTTGCAAAAAAAATGTTCTATTCTGGTTCATATGTACCATTGTCAAGTACTCTTAATGTACTAGTAAATTGACATCGTTGTCCATTGGATATTTCAAAACAGAAGGAGTTTTCTTCAGTGCAATGCCAACTGGCTTTAGTAGAATCATGTCTTTATCTTGGGTTATAGTGGTAAGAAACCTATTCAGATAGAATTATGCATTAACTGCCATCCTGGAATTACATTGTTATGAACAAACATTTGTAACCATTGTCCATATGGACAGGAAATTGGGTTTTTGTACATGCAACTTACCCGTCAGATATATACTTAGCTATAGTCTCCGGCGTTCGACAAATTTCAAAACTACGCTGACTGCGCACGGGTAGGTCAGGTGATCATGTACCGCTTCGCTGGGTGGCGGGGCGAACCATTCCGTTTTCTGTCAGATTTTCTCTGTGGCTGGTTCGGCAACATCTGTTGTTGGTTCCTCCTGCTTTGATTTTCGTTTTCTCGCTTGCTGAGGATCTTTTTAGCCTGATTTTGGTGATATTGGATCTTTGGTTTGGCATACGCTGTGTGGACTGTTTTTTTGGATTTGCTTTTGAATTGTTCTTTAAGATGTCACAGCGTTAATGTTTCGCCTGTGTTCCGGTAGTGGCGTACTAGGCAAGAATGTAAGGTGAGGTTGCAGCTTCAGTGGAGCCTCACACTGTATGTGTAATCCACTCCTGAGTGAAATTGTCTGATCCAGAATGGAAGGTTTTGTCTTCTTATCTGAAGAAGCTTGAAAAGGATAGAGTTAGGAAGGCTTCCTCCAGAAGCTCGAGTAGGTCTCGCTCTGCTGAGCATGATTTTGAAATCAGCAGTAGACTCTCCTAATCCTTTGGTTTCAGCCCCTTCTCATGTCAGACCTGTGGATTCGTCCTCTGAAATGGCGCGATGAAGCGGAACTTCTTCGTGTGGTAGAGGAAATGCATGGCTGCGGCATGATGAAGGAGGAGTACAGAGTGACAGTGATGTGTGTAGTGTCCCCAGTGTTGTGGAGGGGGCGTCTGATCATTCGCATTGCTCTAGGCTGGAGCCTCTTCCAAGCTCCAGGACCAGTGGAGGAGGAAGATATGTCGAAAGCACGCGGGGAGGATGTAAACATCCCCAACGATCAGGCGTCCGCCGGCAGATCTGTTGTTCGTCCCCAGGCTGCCTTGGATCGCCATAGAAAAACGTCCTGAAAAAGTGTTTCTCGTCGTCTGGCGTCTTCTCGAGGCGTGGTTTAGATTCCCCGGCTGAAATTCGCCCTTTGAAGAGATCTTGGAAGGCTCCTAGAGTAAGCGTTTGGACTCGAGGAGCCCTGGCGCTTCCCGGGAGGATCTCTCTTGTCCCGGAAGAAGCTCGTAGATCCCCCTCCTCCTCTCCATCAGGGTGAAAGTTCAGCGAAGAAGATTTTGATCGACCTCAGGAGCAGTTATCGTGCTTGTTGGATCTCTTGCTAAGGATCGCTACTCGTAGGAAGGATGACTTTTTCTTCCTGTCAAGAAGTTCAAGGCTTTAGTCTTCATCCTAGTCGCTCTTCTCTGCCAAGCTTCCTTCGTCCAGCAAGTTTTCTTCGTCTCGTAGACGCTCTTCGCCGAACAGGCGCCAGTCTCCCAGCAGGCGCACTTCTTCCAGGCGCTCGTCATCGGAGAGAAGCGCCTCTCCTTCCAGGCGCACTTCGCCTCACTGTTGCTACTCCTTTGGGCGAGCGCTCGTCGTCTTCCAAGCTCCCCTCCTTCCGGCAGGCGCCCGTTCTCCTACCAGCGCCCTCGTTTTGGAGGCCTCCTCTCTGGAAGACTCTCATCCAGTGGACAGGACCCCTCTCTGACAGCGCCCGTCCGGGGTCAGCGCCATTCTCCTGTTAGGCGCCATTCTCCTGGTAGGCGCTCTTCGTTCGGACAATTGCTTCTCCTTCCAGGCTCAACTTCCTGATAAGCTCTTCTTCTCTTAAGCCTTCTCTCCTTCTGCTGCTTTGGAGGAAGTTTCCAGAGGATTCTCCTAAAGCTGGAGTTCCCGGATTACAAGAAGTTGGCCAGGTTTTAATTCAGGAGTTTGGAGATTTCTCTTTGTCATACTGCCCTCCTTCTCCGGGATCTTTGTGGGACAACGCCAAGTCAACCTAGACCCTCTTCGTTTGTCAAGATCAGCCTACGATTTCGATGAAGGAAGGCCTTTAAAGGAGTAGGGAGTGGATGCAGTCTAGAAGGATGCAAGTAAGGCGGTTTCTCTTTCCCTCCTTTGACTTCTGGGAAAATCAGGAATGTGGTATGAGACCAAGGAGCCTGTAGAGGGTTAGGGCTCCCCACATCTGCTGGCTTGTAATTTCTCTGTCTAGTTGACTCACTCCAGAGTTTCCCTTGCTTCATGAAAGACGACTTGAGAATAAGGTGAAATGGATCATCTCCTCAAGGGTCTTTTAGAGTTGTGGAGGTCTTCAACTTTATGGATTGGTCTCTTGGAGCTTTGGCCAGCAGGACTCAGGATCGAATTCCACTGTGTTTGGATGACACGGTGAGTGTTTTGTCTTTGTGGACAAAGCAGTGAGGGACGGTTCATGAGAAGTCACTGCCTTATTCGGGCTGCTAGTATCTGGAAGAGAGATCAGTATTCAGCTCTTTCCTTACAGAAGTCTGTGTCTCTCTTCAGAAGTCCTCTCTTTGTTTGCTCCTTTTTCTCTCACCTTTTCCTCAAAACTTGGTGAAGGAGATTTCGCCCCTCTTTATCTGAAGGCGACTAAGACCTTTTGGCCAGTCTTGAAGAGGGTCAGACCTGCCGTCCTTTAAGCCAAAGGAGAGAGCTCACTTTCAGGAGCCTTTCGAGGTGGTCCTTCGTCAGACCCTCCTTCAGGGCAAAAGACCAGAGAGAGAGAAGGTCTTCCTCTCGTTCTATCAGAAGGACAAATGAAGAGCAGAGTACTCCCAGACGACAGTGGGTGCCAGACTGCTGGTCGCCGAGGTCTGGGCACAGAGAGAGGCGGACAGCTGAGTCCCTCTCCATTTAGAAGAAGCTACCTTATCCCCTTCAGGAAAGTCCTCCTTAACCTCAACTCCCAGAGGTTATCCGCCCCTTCTGAGGATCCCATCAAAGAACAGGCTTTCTGGCGGTGGAACAAATGTTAGAAAAGGCTTAATAGAGAGCAGTTAGACCTCCATTCCCGGGGTTTTACAACCCCGTCTTTTTCTGGTCCCGAAATCCCTCCCGGGGGTTGGGGCCGGGTTCTGGATGTGCGCCCTGAATTTCTTCATAATCAGACGAAATTCAAAATGAAACTACCTCTCGGTTCTTGCAACTCCTTCGTCCAGAAATTGGATGGTCTCCCTGGACCTGCAGGGCCCGCTTACTTCCACATTCCCATTCATCCCTCGTCCAAAGAAAGTTCACGAGGTTGGTGATTCGGAAAAGTTTTTCAATTCAGGTCCCACAATATGCTTCCCGGTCTTTCAGCGGCCCCACAAGTGTTCCACGGGCATCTTAAGGAAGCATTAACGCGCTGACTTCATAGAGGAGTGAGGATATCAATGTGTCTAA
The DNA here is from genome assembly GCF_040412425.1 of Macrobrachium rosenbergii. Lineage (NCBI taxonomy): Eukaryota > Metazoa > Arthropoda > Malacostraca > Decapoda > Palaemonidae > Macrobrachium > Macrobrachium rosenbergii. The sequence continues at coordinate 52,150,233 of NC_089756.1, forward strand.
AGCGTTAGCTGATTCGAGCTCAATCAAAGGACAGTTGTCTGGAGTACTTGTCGATCACCTAAATATGGCCGAAGTCCCTTGGACTATTAGCCAAACCACCAGAAATCCCAGGTTGTTCGCGGCAGAGCATTGTTTACCTGGGGATGATGGATTCTCGGGTTTTCTGGCCTTTCCATCCCAGAGAGAATAGATAAGCTGCATGAAAAGTGTGTTTTTCTAAGGAAAACATTGTTCAAGCGAGTGGATGAGTTTGCTGGGGACCATTTCCTCGCTGGAACAGTTCGTCTCCTTAGGAAAACTTCCATCCTGAACCTCTTCAGTTTTTCTAAAGAGAGAGTTGGGACAGAAGTCTCTCAGGACTTATGACTTTGTTCCAAATTTGGGACAAAATGAAGGATCTCAACTGGTAGTTTAGACCCTCGAAGTATACCAAGGACTGTCTCTTCAGTTACCGAGCCCTACCCTGGTGTTGTTCTCAGGCATACCGGAGTCGGGATGAGAGCCAACACTGAAGATTAAAGATGTCAGGCACCTGGGGAGGAAGACCAGGTGACTGGCACACATCAACAGAAAGAGCTATCCAGCAATTCATTTGGCTCTCATCAAGTTCGAGTTCCTTGTCATGGGACAAGTAGTCCAAGTGAACTCAGACAACACGACTGCCCACAGCATATAGGAAACAGGGGAGGAACACACTCCTTCTCCCGCTGCGAAGCAGCCGCGAATTGCTGTTATGGGCTCAGGAGAGGAGGATCAGACTCTCTGGGTGTACGGGAGAGGAATGTGGTGTGCGACCTTCTCCAGCAGGAAGGACCAGGTCCTTCCACAGGTGAACTCTCATTCAGAAGTCTGCGAAAGACTGTGGAACCTGTGGAAGGCGAATATGGAAACCTTTGCAACCACTGGAGTCTGAGCTGACACTGCTCTCGATATCGGACCGAGAGCAGTTGCAATAATTTCCCAGTCTTCTCCCTAGATTGGACAGGTTAGACGGATATGCCTTTCCCCATTCAAGATCTAGGAGAAGTGGTGAGAAAGTTTGCATCATGGAGAAGCCTTGGGATGACACTGGTAGCTCGTTTTGTGACTCAAGACTGAACCACAGAGGTACTGGAATGGATAGTGATTTTCCAGATACGGCTTCCACAGGAACATTCTTCTCAAACAACCCCACTTCAACAAGATTCTAAAGAATCTCCCCGCTCTCAGTCTAACTGCCTTCAGACTATCGGTGTGAGAGTCAGAAGCGAAGGGTTTTCGCACAAAGCTGCGAAGGCTATTGCAAAACCAGAAGATCCTCAACCCTTAACGTCTACCAGTCGAAGTCGGAGAGTCTTTAGAAAGATGGTGCAGGACCAATGAATGTCCTCTTCCAGTACCTCTGTGACAAACATTGCTGATTTCTTTATCTTCTGAGGGGAACATTGCAACCTGCTGTATCACAGTCAAAAAGGGATACAGGAGTATGTTATCTTCGGTTTTCAGACACAGAGATCTGAATATCTCGGAAAACAGAGACCTTCATGACCTTATAAGGTCTTTTGAAACGTCAAAATTCAGGACTTCGAAACCTCCCAGTTGGAATCTAGACATAGTTTTGAAATTCTTAATGTCTAAAAAATTCGAACCTCCTCATCAAGCTTCCTTCAGGGACCTCACCAGGAAGTCACTTTTCCTCTTTGCCCTTGCCTCGGCATGAGGAAGGCAAATACAAGCCTTGAAACGACAAAAGTTGGTTTAAGGAGGTTGTTTATATGCTCCTTTTAAACCACCATTATTTCTAGCGAAGAATGAGAATCCTTCTAAACCTTGGCAAGAACCTTTGAATTAAAAGGTCTTTCTTCTGTGACAGGACATGAGTTGGAGAGAGGACTCTATGCCTAATCAGGAGCCTTAAATTCTCATAGAAAAGAAGGGAATCTCTGGGAGGATCGGTTGAAAGTCTTTGGTGCTCTGTCAGGAATCCTTCAGTCTCAAAAGAATGTGTCATTTTTATTAAGGACGTCATCAAGGAAGCGCATATCTCATGTGAGGATGAGCACTTTAAGCTCCTTAGAGTGAAAGCACACGAAGTGAGAGCCATTGCTACTTCCTTGGCTTTTCACAAGACGTTGTCTCTCCAGTCTATTTTAGAGGCAACCTATTGGAGGTGTAATTCAGATTACGCATCTCGTACTTGCGAATATTAGAGTAGCATTATGATAAGTGCTTCTCTCTAGGAAGCGTCGTATCTGCGATTCGATTGCTGGGACAGGAGCTGAATCAATCTATTTAGTTTAGTTAATTTAGTTGTTTTTTTAAGCTTGGTGGTGTGTGTTTTTATGGTTGGTTGAAGAGGGTGATGGGTCTGCTTCCCCTTTCCAATTCTATCACTAACAAGGTTAGTTGATCAGGTAGTCGGGATTGGTTGTCTTCATGTAATTTGTATGGACACCTAGCTCTGTCATGTAAAGAGGATAGCCCCCCCATTGATACGATTCAGGTGTAGGCTGGGTCATGTAAGTGGTCAACCCCCTTTGACACGATCGCTATAGGCTCGTATGTTAGTGGGTCATCCCCATTGTACGATCCAGAAGGGCTGTCAGTCACAGGTCACATCTCGCTGAAGCTCCTGAGGCAAGCAGACTCATGAGCAGTATCCATAAAGTCTTCTGCCCAATCAGGTAAGAACCATGGTTTTGTTTATCCTACAACATATATTTGTTTCCCGTTTTAGTTATTTCTGTCTCTTACCTCACCAAGAAGTTGCCATTCAGCTAAAGTATATATCTGACGGGTAAGTTGCATGTACAAAAATGATATTTTATGATAAAATAAAGTTTTGTACATACTTCCGGCGAATATACTCGATGATAACCCGCCAGCCTCCCCCTCAGGAGACGGGTGGAAGAAAATCTGATTAGAAAACGGGAATGGTTCATCCCGCCACCCAGCGGCAGGTATGGTTGATCACCTGTTTCCACCTGTTAGTGTGCGCGGTTTTGAAATTCTGTGGGAGCATTAGGAGACTATAGCTAAGTATATCTGCGGGTAGTATGTACAAAGCTTTATTTTTATCATAAAAATATCATTTTTGATGAATTCTATTAATAAACAGTAGCAATATTGTATTTGATGTTGTCTAGATATCCTAGAGTTCTCATTGAGGTCTTTTACCACTATCAAGGACACACCAAGTATAATCATTATAAGGTATTATTAAAGTTAATTTCCAACTAAAATGTATGAATAAGGAATTTTGATTTTTATGTACTTTATAGTACTGTAACATTTAGCTTTTTCTTATAATATACAAGCAGCTACAAATTTTGGAGTTATCAGTGCACAAATTAGCAGTTAATAATATTTGTACAGAGGGATGTGACTACAATTAAAGGGTAAGCATAGCACTTTGCTAATAGGGTTTTCAAGCATTATACAGAATCCGTAAAAAAATTATATGAATAGGTTTCTAACTTTTGTTTAGAATTAAAAATACAAAAACTGTAGTTCAGGGAGTCAAAGTACATAAACAGTTCCATTTTTTAGACAAATGGGCCACATTTTGACATTAAAAGTGTTTTCCCTACTGCCTGAGAGAGAGAGAGAGAGTTTTGTATTATTTGGAATTTTGTATTATTTGGGACGAACCTTACCTACTGTTAAATTAGCTTATATCTCCTGCATCGATAGGCTTGGCACTCAAACAAAAAAGAAGATCGCTTTTAAACCGTTTTAAGGTCTAGTCAGAATTCTCCTAGCTGCCATTGCACATAGGCAATTGTTGGTATTCTGTGAAGTTTGGCTGTTTTGCACCTGTTTACGGTATTGTCATTTGATTTTCCTAGGGTGTCTTCCACCAGAAGCAAAACCAATAACATCAGGCTATGCAGGAATGATTTTTATGTAAGCAGGATGTTGAATTTGAAGTAGATCAACATTCGGTTTGTACTGGCCACAGGGGTACAGAGTGTGATCTTGAAACTAAATGTGAGGAATGCAAGGATTGGTCTGAGGACTTTATGCTTAAATATGTCAGATATAGGGAAAGAAGGGAAGCTGACAGATTGCGAAAGCAGTTAGTTAGGTCAGGACTTGAACCTGTCAGTTCTTCCCTACCTAATGTCCCTTCATCTGTAGCTATCCCTACTCAGGCTAGGCATTTTGATAATGCTAGTATTTTGTAGCTCCACCTTCTGCTCCCCTTTCGGTTTAGGAAAAGCGTATTAAGAAGTTAGAACAAGACGTTAACCTTATTTCAAGTTTGATTACAAGTTTAACTGAGTTCGTGACAGGAACTGTTCCAAATCCCCCCATAGTGTGTGTTCTTTGTCACGTTCCGATAGAAGTAAGGTGTTGGGCCCTCGCCTGTTCATAGCCTGAGCCTTGGACTGCCCTGTGATAGTGGGACTTTGCGAAAGAGTCAGCTACCAGGGAACCAGGTCGGTTCCTGGGGTGATGGGCTTCTGTGCTTTCCAATACCTACTTTTCCCTTTTCATGGTCTAAATCTCATTTAACGTGTTCGCCTAAGGACCGCATTGGTAAACGTAAATCATTGCATAAAATTTCAACCTCGTCATCTTTAGTGGATAGTTTTGAAATTGTTTACACAGATAAGAGTAAGAAGGTAGATCTAGACATTGTTAGTGATAGTATTCCTGTAGCGAGTTGTCAAAACTTGGTTATGTTGACTCTTTTGTTAATCCTATTTTGTCTTTTGCTACATCTTGGTGTAAGTTTTTCATAACTATTCTTCTAACTGCTCCTGTTTGCTCTTTACATGCTGTTTCTTCAGCTTATGGTGAATTATCTTCCTCTGGCTTTGTTAATGTTTCTTCTTCTCATCAGACTATGGTTTTGATTCTTTGGTGGTTTCCAAGCTAGATGCTATTCTGGTTGCCTTAGTACTAATGACATGTCAGTTAGGAATGTTCTGCAACCCATCAAGTCACTTTGGGGAGTAGGTGGGGTGAGTGTAGCCCCTTCTTCTCCCTATGATCCCCATTTTCTTTGATGAATGGTAGCGCTGCTTGTGCCTTGTCTTCGGCTTTGCTGCCTTGTGTCTTCTCTGGGGAACAGCGGCAGTTTAATGTTCCCGCAGTTTCCTTTTCCTTTGGGTCAGATTTGCATGGCGAGGAGTCAGCTCCTGTCGCCATGTCTCCTTAGTTAGAGGAAGAAGATCTTGTTTGGAAGAATCTCCTTTGGTCTTTTGGCATTTGCTGGAGCATTGCGCTTTGCTGTATCCTCATTTAGTTGAGGAAAGAGACCATCCAGAGAATAGGTCTCGGTTGTCTTCGTGTATTTTGGGGCCCTTTAAGTATTTGGAGAAGAATACCCAAGCTTTCTCCTTCATTAGACTGCGTTTAGTAAGTTTTCTCATACTCTAGTGCACAAAGCTCGCTTTAGTCCTGCTGTGGCTTGTCTTCTGGTTATTTATGAAGTCGCAAAGCACCGCCTCTTGTGATGCAGGTGCATCGGCGCTTAAACAGTCTTTGGTTGAAGATTTGGTTTTCTTTTATCTTTCCTGTGAAGAGATGAACTCGAGACTGACAAGTGCTGTAGACTTGCTTGAACAGTCTCAGTTTAGATTGTTGAAGTTTTCATCTTTTATTGAACTTTTGTTCAGTATTTTGCCTCTTCTCTGCATCAGCTTAGATAGGTTGAGATGCCAAACTAGTGCAGTTTACGTTTTGGTGCCAGCTTAGAGAGTTTGTGGAGTTGGCTGGAGTTTAGTGAGGAAGAGCATTAGTTTTTAACTCGTTTCTGATAGTGCAGGCTAGTGTTCTCATGCCTATACTAACTCGGTTTGGAAGAAGTGAGAACACTTATGCTTCTATCTGTAGTAAAGGCTTATGCTGCACAGGTGAAGGCGATAAGAGAGGATATATTAGTACAAGTCTTGTTTTATACCTTTCAGGGATAAGTTCAGCCCTCAGGTTCTGGTAGATGGCCAGTTGCAAGCCTCTTGGCATCCTTGGAGAGACTTAGGAACAGAACCACACTTGGTGGAGGCAGTGAAGGAAAGTTATGATTCCTTTTAGGTTACCTTCCACTGGTTTAGTCTCCTATAGCTGTTCCTTTGTCTTCTCCAGCAGAAGTTTCACGTTCTTTAGTAGGAGGTTGTAAATTAGAGTGAATGAAATGGACCAGGAGGAAATGCGCTGGATTTTTACCTCTGACTTTTTTCCTAGCTCTATAAACAATTGAAGATTGGCAACCATTAGTGGACACATTGAGACTGAATAACTTTATGTATCTGTCCCTATGCTTTTGGTTTTTCCACCATGGTTTTAGTGACTTTCCAAAAAGAATGATAAGATGCTTTGGTTGGCTTGCAGGAGACATTTTCTCATATCAGTACATCCTCAGTCATGCAAGTTCCTTCAAGGTGTCTTTACAGGAGTTATTGCTGGTTAGGGCGCTTTGTTTGGGCTCGTGTAAAGCACCTCTATAGTATTCATAGGAAATTCGTTGCCCATAGGTGGATGATGTCGATTTTTAGGAACTAGAAATCTTTTCTACAGAGTCACTGGTCCCAGTAGGCCAATTCTGTTGACAGTATTCCAAAGGCAAGGATCTGTTGTCTCACCTGGCTCAGTCTCTGTGCATTATGATTTTCATTCGACTTCCCTAACTCCTCCTCATTCTTATCTAGTGATGTGGTGATGATACTTGAATATGCAGGCTTGTCTGTCAGAAGATGTATAGGCTTGCCTCTTGAATTTTAGCCCTGAAGGAAGCTTCCTAAGTGGTAAGGACTTTCTTTGTTAGGAAACATGGCCTCACTGGGGATTTTGTCAGAATAATCAGGCTCAATGACAGTGCAATCTCAGCATAAGAGTTTATGACTTGCAGCTATGTTTATTAAATTTGTAAGTAATCCAGGACCACCATTGTCACCAGGTTCTATATTTCGTAAACCTTCATCCAGGTTTTTTCCATCGTCATGTAACATGAAACAAAGAATTTTGACTAGTGTTGTTACGCTTACATACAACATAGAATGGTCAACACTACACCTGGTAAACTTACTAGATGTCAGGGCAATGGAAAGACCATTGAAGATGCCTAGCAGGTTTATCCCTGGTCAGAAACAAACTCATAGTGGAAAGTCTGCTTCTTTGAGTGAAATGAACGACATGATATTGGTTTGATAATTCATTCTGCGGAAGGATAGTGTTTTTTGGCGATTGGGGATTCAGAAAGAACAAACTACCTACAGAGTGGCCATTACATCCGCAAGTTTGACAGTTGCTGTGGGATTAGAGGAGCGCTCAAATGTAGACTTATTAGTATGCAGATGAACAGTAACCACCAGTCAATTACTACTCCTTTGAGGGCCCTCAGGCTTGAGCAGTGGATGTGTTTCTTTAAGTTTGGCCTGATTCAGACTCATAGGCTTTCCCCCCTCCATCTACTCTAAGGAAGTATTGAGCAATTTATAGTTCAAGAATTGCTTGGGGGCTCTTGTAGAGCCCTAGTAACCTCAGAGCAAATGTTTTTTGAACTTTTTAGCTCTCTCGGTCGATGTCTCTCTTACTTTCCCGTTAAGGGGAAATCAACTCAAACTACGGAACTCCATGCACTTCCACTAACTTCTGTATCTCACTCTTAACTGCTTGTAGATGCTCGACTGTCTCCTCCCAGTAAGGGGATTTTCAAAGGTATCATGGCCTTGTGTCAGAAGCAGCGGTTTGTGTATTGCTCAGGGTGCCCGTTCTAGAGGAATTTTCAGCACCTGAAACCTTGTAGACATCAAATTTTCTCTGCTTTCTTAGAAATAATAAGACTTTTTTCGCTGTCTGTTTTCATGGTTGCTATTCCATACTTTCCTTGGTATTATGTCATGTGCAATTAGATCTGGTTGATGATGAGCACCTTAAGGTGTTGAGATCAGTTAAGATGGAAGCCCCTTCAACTCAGTATCAGTCTTTCTGTGGAATTTAGATGCAGGTCTAAATTTTATCTGCAGATTCTTTTGGGCCTCTGGGATGAGTTCCATTGATTTATTTACTATGAAACCTCCTTTTATTCAGTATTATATTATGAAATCTCCTTTTATTTGGTACTATCGGCAGTTAAAGAGTAAATTTATTGCAAGCTTTCTCCTTAAGGCTGGTGTAAAGGGAATGTTATTTTATCATTTTGCCTTCAGAGCTGAGAATGACGTTAATGCTAAGTTTTTCAGAGAACTGTAAGAATTCAATTCAACCTCTTTGGTTGGGATGAAGAGGAAACACTTCTCTCTCCTGTTGGGCAGTTAAAACTTACTTAGATAGGTTAAGCCTGGAAGAGGCAGTTATCCTTTTGTTTTTGTGATTTTAGAAACCTAGAACATCTTGGTCAAAGGTTAAGCCTGGACGAGGCAAAGTTAACCATTTGTTTTGTGGTTTTAGAAAACCTAGTTGTCTTTGTCAAAGGTTAAGCCTAGAAGAGGCAAAGTTAACCTTTTGTTTTGTTGTTTTAGAAAACCTAGAATGTCTTTGTCAATGGTTAAGCCTGGAAGAAGCAAAGTTAACCTTTTCTTTTGTGGTTTTAGACACCTAGAACGTCTTTGTCAAAGAACATGAGGTTGATTAGGCTAGTGCATGAGAACTAGCTCCATATCTATTACCTTTATTGAAGGTAAACATTCATAATGTGAGAGCTTTTGCAACTTCATTTAGTGTTATGACAATTTGTTGCTTGAGGGTGGGATTAATGCAGCTAAGCAGAAGTGCAATTTGGTTTTGCCCACTCACTACCTTAAGTGTGCAGAATCTTGTTTAAAAACAGTAAAGCCCTTAGTCTGCTACTAGTAGCGGGTAGTCTTTTTCCTGAACCGAAGAAAAGCAATCTTTTAGGTTCTTTGTTTTAAATCCTGGATTTTAATATTTTGGGGAGCATGAAGGTACATACTGTATTTTGTGTAGGAGCATACCTTTGTATCATAAAGGTACTGTATTTATTTTTAGTGACTCATTTTATAGGGCCTTTGGACCCAGGCACAGGGGTCCAGTCACGTTCACTTCTTCCTTGCTGGCTGAAGAAGAAGTGGTTTTCTCCACAAGGCTACTCTTAGCTGCACACACATGAAGGTTTTGCACCCCGAATGGAGTCCACCTTCTGATGGCATTACCCAGAGAGGATTCCAGATCAAGTAAGAATGTTTTTGAGTGGAATTTTGTCTAGCTGCAGTACCCACTGTCCTTTTCTCAATGTGGGAATCAGTTAATTTAACAGTAGGGAAGGTTCATCCCAAGTAATATAAATTTTCATAATAAAAATTTTTATTTGGATACTTACCTACTGTTAAATTGACATTCTGCTCAGCCTCCCCACCTCTTAGTAGGCTGTTAAGGAGAATTCTGACTAGAGCTTAATACATTTGAATGCACCTGATGATGGAACTGGTGAACTAGACAGTCTTCCAGGTCAGCCAAGCGATCTTCTTTTTTGTTTGAATGCCGACTCGCCTATCAACGCAGGAGATATAAGTTAATTTATCAGTACATAAGTATCCAAATAAGAAATTTTATTATGAAAATGTATATTATTTTGTTTCTTATCCTATGTGTATGTGTTTACATGTATTAGCAAGTGCATTCTCTGGGAACTGTCACCAGTTACATTTAAATGGTATGTAGGCAATGTCCTACATAAATGGATAATGCTTATGGATATAAGAAAGGAAACCATTTACAGTAGTTGAATATGACTCCCTTGTAGGAAAGCAAAACCTTAAACAAGTTTGGATAGTTATGCTAGGCAGTATTGATTCAGATGATAGGAATACTATTAAAACTAATAAGATAGCATTAAAAAGATCTTTATAAATATGTGGACTGAATAAATTTAGAATGGTAACCTAAAGTAAATTTGCACATACTCTTAGGCTACCTTAATTCTGCTTAGGCTAAGAAGGTAGTCTCTGGAACTTAACCAGGTTGATAAGCAAGGTTTGGATTCAGTTAGTTTTCAACATCTCACATGAAGTTGCATCTTTGCAATAAGCCATATTACTTTTATTTTTCTGTATGTGACCCGATGTCGTACAGATGGTCCCAGTATTTGTGTTTATAGCAGATGTCAGACAAATGCATGCAAAAACACACACAAAATCAATGGTAATATAAGAGGATGTGTTTGGAAGATGGATACAAATTTTTTTTATAATAAAACAATAAAAAAAGTGCTGAGTACCCTAGGTTCATTGTGCTTACCTTTAACTGTCACGCTGTGTCAGTGACCATAGTAGTTTGAACACCAGGTAACATATAATCTGACAATTTAACTCATGTTTTTGTTTTTGTTAAGAAATTACTTTACAGTATGTAACCATCCCCCTCCCTCCAGTTGCTTCGTAAATTTATAAATAAATTCACATAATGCAAAAGGAAATAAAAATCCTGTCGAAACCTCGTAGACATCTAAGAGGGATTTTCCTGTTTTCTCCTTACTGACTTAAGGAGATGCAAAAAATAATATGTTAATTTTGGGGAGTTAATCAGAGTTACTTCAGTATTTGTAATATCTTTATTAGTTATACTTTTGTAATTTCTACTGCTATGTTGTGAGGATAAAAATGAGTTAATGCACACTATTTTTAAGTCGTTCATTCAAGTCAACTATTTTATTTACCCTGCTATGCATTTCAGTTATTTAGCATTCTTTTTTTTTTTATGAACAGATTACTGGATCAATTGCAATCCAGCTTGGAGACAAACCAATGTATGTAAGAGCATTAGACAATGGACTTTTTACTGCTGGAGCACCACATGATCAAGGTAAAAGCACTGTAATGTTCAAGATTTCCATTTACTTGTACTGTGGTAGGTAAGTCATTTGATTTTGGCTTTTTGTGAGTAACTATGTATCCCATTAAAGAGGAATGCTTGCAAGGACTGAGATGACTGGCCTGTTCAACTTAAAATTTTCTAGATTTTATTTATCTCACAGAGCATAATATTAAAGCATCCGTGCATAAGCATGTACGTGCAACAATTATTCATTCTTGAAGTATAATTCCACAAGAGAATAGCAGACCCATGGATGTTAACACTGTAGGTTGTGACATAAGGTGAAACACTGTAGGTTGTGACATAAGTGAAACACTGATGTAGGTGGCAGAGCCACATGACAATAAAAGTTTTCCCTTTAACACTTATATCACAATAACTAGGGAAGGGGTCTTAGGATAGTGATTTTCATCATCATCATATTATTATTACTACTACTATTACTATTATTATTATTATTATACATAAATAGTTTAACCTAACCATTGAGTTAATATTCTTAACTCTCTAGGGCTGGCTTGAAGGGTTTGTTCTTACTGATGGATCTTTTTTGATAAAAGCCAATGAAGTGCCCACCTTCTAGATGTCATGTGACTTAGGGAAGGATTGGGGTCTGCATTTTCTTTTTAATTAGGGGAAACTAAGATAATTCTCAGCCGTTGTAGTGAGAGTGGCATGTAATACTGGTTTGCGCAGAACAATAGGAGTTTTCCTCTTCAACAGGTCCTCATTCTTGGTCAGGAATGATGGGCCAGGAAACAATAGTGTGGGTGAAGAAGTGTTGTCCCCATCTAAGATAGTCAAGTTCCTGATCCAGGCTCCTGACACCAAGGCACTCAAGAAGACCACCTTATGGAGTACTGTATTTGGGTTGTGGTCATATTAGGACCACTGAATTGAGGAGAGGACAGGAGTTGAAGAACTTTACTCAAATATCAGGTAATAAAGGCCTTCACAGGAGGAGGACTTTGCAGTGCAGAGGACCTGAGGAGGATGGAACTATGGAACTGAAGACTTTAGTATTGCAGTCTATGCTAAATCCTTAGAGCAAGGTGCATGTCCTCGAGCATGCTTCAGTCAATTTCAACTGAGCTGTCTGTGATCCCCACAGGGGGTTAGTGCCGTCAGTGCACTGTTGGCATTACTTAAGGTTCTTTGCAGCATCTCCTTGACCCTTAGCTACAACCCCTTTCATTCCTTTTACTGTACCTCTGTTCATATTCTCTTTTTTCCATCTTACTTTCTACCCTCTCCTAACAATTAATTCATAGTGCAATTGCAAGGTTTTCCTCCTGTTACACCTTTCAAACCTTTTTACAGTCAATTTCCATTTCAGCACTACATGACCTCATAGAATCAGTGCTTGGCATTTGGTCTAAATTCTATATTCCAATCTACATGTATTCTTTGCGAGGTAGTCAATGACACTTGACATACAGACTGGTATTGATGGATAGATGAAGTTCTTGGCTTCTGCACCAGGTAACTAGCAATGTTAGATGCATAATTTTCACAGTAGACTAGATTTAAAAAATCCATATATGAAGGTCATGGCTCAGAAAGAAGGATGTATAGACTACTTTCCCTCCTACTGGCTGGAATAAAACAACGAATAGCAAAGAGATTAATTTCCTCACCCATTGTTTTAGCAGCATGAATGAATAACTGTTGGCCCACTTTTGGAGCCACTAGGTATTTGGTTCAATTGGAGGTCAACACCTTCAAAGTCTGTGACAATGGAGAATAGAGGTAGATTGCCCTCCATTTCTTCCAGTCCTGTAGGAATGCATCTCTTCCTTGAAAGTCCAGGTTTGGAGACAAACACTGAAGTTGATGGTTCGCCCATGTAGCAAACAAGCCTGCTTCTTGATATGGAAGTAGATTGGCAATCACTTGAAAGGAGGGTTTGTCCAACATCCACTCAGTCAAAGCCACTTTCTGCTTGACAAGGAGTCTGATGTCACATCGAGTGACCCTTTGAGGTGGATTGCTGACAGCTGCTGCTTTCTTGTCTAAGCCATCTACAGTCAACCCCTGCCTATTTGCAGTTCCAGATTCGCAGACTCACCTATATGCAGATTTAATTTTAGCAAAACTGTTGTTTTATGTACTGTATGCATTGATATATCACACATCATTGTCATATTATTGTGTTATAATGTATGAGCATAGTAAATGCAAGCCATTTGCATTCTGCTAATGTTTACATTCTTAAAATCATCGGCTGATTGCTTTTTACTGATATCATCGCAGCCATTAGTTGCAAAATGAAACGCATTTCGGAGATTCATTTTATATGTAAATTATCAAAGGAGAGTTTAAAAATGCATCTTACTTTACTTATTAATGCAGTAAATTAAATGAATTAAAGCTGAGATTTTGCCAGTATCGGGTGTTGCTTTTGGCTCTTCCAAAACATTTTGTGGCCTGCACATTATTCGTTTCTTCAGCCACAGCTACAACCGTAAATTTAGTGGCATACTGTACTCTCTTAACACTTTCCTCTCCATTGAGTGAAGGATGAATAAAGATTTATTTTATTATTTATGGAAGTCACATTGAAAATTAGCATATTTTTAACAAGCCAACAACTGTAACACAACCCTTAATAAGCTTGTGTTAGTTATGGTAACTGACATTGACAAATGGTTTTTCTCAATTCAGTTGTTTATGTCAGTACTTGCTGTTGTTTATGCCCATGTCATGCACCAGGAGTAAATGGTTGTTAATTATAAGAAATAGTGATGAATTCTTAGACAAGTCACAATGTTGGTAAGCCTGATTTAATGTATGAAGACTTGCATTTAACCAAATAAACTTTGGCTTCTATGTCTGTTTATTAAGTTAAAAGCTAACTTTTAACTTAATGCAAGATGTATTTTCAGTAGTGTAATCTACTGAAAATACATCTTGCACTATACTTAATGTATATGATGAAGCCATGTTTTTGGACAGAATGCTGGATTTTCAAGGTTGGACTGTATAACTATGTTGTGTGGTGGCAAGATGCTTTTTGTGCCGTATAAAACCAAATTTTTTGTAGGGTTAACGTATTTCTTGACAATGTAGCTTTCTTGTGGAAGGGAAGGTTTATTTACATTTGTTAGACATAATAAAGCGTAGCCTACCTGTCGAACAACAGGCTTTGTTTATTGATGAAAATTGAAATTAATTTTTATGTACAGGCAGTCCCCGGTTAACGGCGGGCTCGGTTAACAGCGATCCGGTTTTATGGCGCTTGTCTAGCGACGAAAATTGTCAATTTTCGGCGCCGAAAATCGCCGATTTACGCTTATCGGTGCCGATAATTGGGTATTGGTGCTGATACATACCTAACAGAGGCACTGATAACTGAAAATCGGCACTTTTCGGCGCCGATAACCCCCGAAAATCACCGAAATCGCTGATTTTCCGTTATCATCACACCCTCAGAAACAGAACCCCGCCAATAACCAGGAACTGCCTGTATAATTAAGATTGCAGTATCACAGTATATTTCTTTAGTATATAAAGCAATTATTTTCGATTTCACGTTATTCTCAGCAAAGGAGTTTCAGTTACAGAGAACAAATGATTATGTTCGTCAGGTGATCACTGGCCTTTTAAAACTTTCCCTCTCAAACCCTATGGGTGCAAGACTAAATGAGAGGCATTTTCAATCACTATAAGGGGACAGAAATCACAACAGTGTTTAGTGTGTTCCATTCTGCCAAAAGTAAATGTCAAAAAAAGTAAAGGAAAGCGTAGAAGGAAGCAAACCATATATTACTGTGAACAATATTTGGAGAAGCCAACTTTGTGTATCATCCCTTGGTTTGAGGTATACCACACATATAAAAGTACACAAGAAGCTTTTTCAGAGTTAAATATGATAAATATGAATATAGTACTCTATAAGTATTGATGGTGAGCAATAAGAATGCTTAGGGTCCCTACTGCAGATATGAAAAAATACTGTATTTTGTATTTTGCCATTTCCACAATTTTTTTTTGTAACCACTTGGTATAGAAATCACATTTATCTTACATTTTGATGTATTTTGATGTATACTCACATAATCTTATAAAATATTGTTTATTGTCACTAAGAAAGATATAAGAATCCTGCATACATGATTTTTATTTTTCTCCCATTTTTACACCACTTTCTTCTGATTTTCCCACCTTTTCATAATCTTTAAAGACAGAATGGCTTACTTCCAAGTGAAAATAATGCTCAGTCCTAAAAAAGAATGCTTGAAGATGTTATAAAAAATATTTTTATTTAAAAGAGAGCATTTTTACTTTTTGGTGCTAAAATTACACATAGCTGGAATTGAGAGTCAGAATTAATTCTGCAGTGCAAGGGTTAACAGAATGCAACCATAAAGGTGAACTTTTAACACAATAGCTTTTATTGCAAGGAGTTGTGTAGGATAGCCACTGTGCTGTTACAATAGATTTGAAGGCCACTTCAAGTAAAAAACTACAGGCACTGTGACCATAAAGTGGCATAAAATTGTCACGAAATTTTTTAAATCATTGCACAAAGAAAAATTCAGTCTCCTGCTTTCCATTATAAATTTATTTTGTGAATAGTGAAAAATTATTTTAAATGTTATTTCTAAAGAAAAAACACTACATAAAAAGGCTAATTTTGGTCTGGTTAAAAATTTACCATTTATGCAAGTCAAGCACTGTTTATATTCATTTGTTCATATAAATTTTTTGTCATGAATATTTTTTGCATGTAGGAGATGGACCAGCACCAGAAGAAGTCCTGACAGCAGTACCAGCTGGAGATGACCGCATTGCATTCAAATCAGGATATAACAAGTATATTGGAGTTGATGGATCAGGTCGTGTTGTTGGACGAGCTGATGCTATTGGGCCAAGAGAAATGTGGCAACCAATATTCCAGGTATAAATCTGTGTTTACATATGTGAGCTTTACAGTGAAAAATAGTGAAGTACTTTATTTTTGAGTTATCTGACAAGAGTTAGTTGGCATGATTTTTGGTTGTACCAAACAGTAACTAGATTGTTGTTGTTACATGACTAAATATTTGGCCAGTGGAAGTAAGTGTTGATGTTGGTGTCTGAAGGGGAAGCAATGTTATGTTAGTTTTTATAAAAGTGTCATAAATCTATTTCATGGGTCTTTTTCAATCTTGAACATCTTTTGTGACACTATTTGTTACATTTGAGATTCAATATTGAACTCACCCCAATTCGTTTCCCATAGCATCCACAGGGCCACTTCCCCAAAATTATTTTTTTTGCTTCCATTCAGTGACCACAAGTTTTGTTTTGCTTTTGTTTATTTTCAGTTCTCTTCTCTTGACTCCACTCATCCATTCTTTCAAGTATTTCTTCAACCTCTTCCTCTTATACTGCTGTTAACAAAAGGTCATCTGTACACAGGAGTGTTCAGCCTCCCTTTCTGTACTCCATTTTAGTTTCTGCCATTAGTATGATAAACAGCAAAGACTCTTGGCTGATCTTTAACGGACAGGTACATTTGTCTCAGTTTTTTTCTGGGGTAGCTGTCACTGTCTTCACTGTATTTTGTGTCATGGTTTTTTAAAATCATTAGCTTTTTTTGTAATGGACTTCATTGCAAAGACTGCCTGTGTTGTTGATTTATCTAGCATGATGCCATACTGACAATCATCAGCTTTAACAGATTTTCTTGGTCTTACTTTGAGCACCTTCAGTATTTTCATGGCATGCCCAAGCTTATTCATCTGTAATTTCCAATATTTGTGTATTGTTGTGCTTTTCCCACTCTTCTGGTTCTATCCCTTTCTTCGTCAGTTTTCTACTGTATTCTGGGCAGTTCGTTCATGGCAGGGTTTCCAGCTCCTTCCAGGAAGTAAAGTTTGACTGTGATATTGTCTTCTGCAGTTGTGCTGTAGTCATGTTATGACTACTTTCATGAGGGTTATGTTTGTTTGTCCCTCCCTTTAAGAGGTGCTGTGTACAGTTGGATGGGCAGTTCACTGTAGACCATACTAAAATTTCTTTGCAATACCCTTCAGTCCACAGCTGTTCAACCCCCCCTTTTTATTTTAATCTTCACCTATCATTTAAAAAGAAATCCTTAGTGCAAACCTTGACTTAGAAATATGACTCAAGTTGTTTAAATAAATAACTCATTATTAATATTATTATCTTTGCGGATGAGCGCAAGCTTAGCAATATAGTGCCTGTTCCAAAGAATGACATATCTGCAGACTGCAGCAACTGCAGACCAATTTCAATTCTGTCTGTGCTCTCCAATTTCTCCAAAGGCAGAAAACCTTATTTTAAAGCCACTATATGAGTAAAGAATCTATAGGATTGTTTGCTGATAGTCAATATGTATATAGGAAGCAGTTGGGTATCTGTGATGGTTTTTTAGATTTGACATGCCATTTGCAAGAGAACCTTGATAAGGGTTATGAGTGTAGAGTAATTCAAACAGATTTTAGTGCTGCTTTCGATTTAGTAAATCACAAGGCAGTTATTTATAAATTTAAGAATCTTGGAGTGGGTGGATATAGCTTAGGTTTACTTTGAGATTTCCTTACAACTAGGCAACGACGAGTTGCTGTTGATGGGATCTTTAGTGAACCAAGACCTATTTCTAGTGTATACAAGAGATAGCTTATGGTTGTTGGCCTGGAAAACAAGATTGTTCAGTATGCTGATGATGCAATACTTGTGGGTGTAGTAGTCTCCACTTATGAGAAATGAAGCTGTCCTCAGTCTCAGTCATGACATGGAGCAAATTAGTGAATGGTGTAGATGGTGGGTATTAGGCTGAATTCCAGTAAAACAAAAACACTGTTGATTAGCAGATCGTATACTGTACAGATTTTCCATCCCAGTCTCCCCCTCTGGTGGATGGGACTCTGTAGAATGAGTCTGAAGCTTTAACTATTCTAGGCATAACTTTTGACTCGCATCTTGCTTTTGAGAAACATCTAATGAAAGTGCCAGCAAATGCTGCACGAAAGGTAGGTATTGTACTTAAGACCTCATATATTAATTACAGTGATAAAATCAGTGCAACCTGTTTTAGGTCATTTGTCCTTCCTTTACTAGAATAATGTTCAGTGGTATGGATGTCTGCTTCTGCCAGAGGTTTATCTCTTAGATAGAGTGGGTCATGGTGGTAGGTTTCTGCTTTCTAATATTAGCAGTTAAAATGTGGGCTGTCGACAGACGGGCCCATTTGTTAATTTTTCACAAGTTGTGTTTTAACACAGATCTTTCACATTCACAATTGATCCCTAATCTCCTTTTCCTTTTGAGAGAAACCAGATTTGCTGAACAGTGGCATTGGTATGCAGTAAACATGCCTTCAATGAATTTCTCAGTTCCAGAGTTCCTTTATTCCTCACACCGTTGGACTGTGGAACAGTCTCCTAGAGGATGTCATACATGGGACTTCAAAAGTTCAATCAAAGATGCAATGCATGACTACCCTAATAGAATTCTCCTTGCATTTCAATAATTTACTGACATTTATCTATTTATGAATTTGTTATTTTTTTTTAATAGGTGAGATCTCTTCTTTCTGTATTTCCCTTTACCTCCTCTTTTTTCCATATGAATGGGAGTTCATCTTCTGAATAATAATGATGATAATTGTAAAGATGGAATGGGTACTATTCCAACTGACTTAAATCTTAGACACTTATCTTTCTAAATTATGGTACTCTCTTAGAACTGCTAAAAGGACAAGGACCAAGCTATTGTATGTCTTCTCAAGGATCTGTCTTATGTGGGCAGTGGTTGTCTGAGTGTAGGCCAGGCTTTGATTTTTTTTTAATACTGAGTGGTTGTGAAGGACTTCTTTATGTCTGTTTTGAGGGACATCTACCATGTTACTCAGAAAAGGCAGGATAGCACTTATATGTAAATCTTTTGCCTTTTGTTGCTGATACCAGTATTTTTAGTGCTAAGAGCATCAATATTGTTTTCATGTGCTCAGTCAGGAAATGGTAGGAAAGATATAGTCCTCTATTTTTGCTGCTGAGAGCATTGGTGGTTTTTTCATATAGTCAGGAAGTGTTAGGAAAGACATTGTCCTACAAGTATGAAACTGTTTTTCGTATTACTGCCATTATGAACACAGCTAAAATTATGAAAATTATATAAGGCCATTAGGGTTGGTGACAATATTTTCTAGTTTCTAAAACTTATGCCCGTTCTTTGTTATATATGGACAAGAAATGTTATATTTATCCTTCTTTCATTCCCAAGGAAAGTTTATTGGTATATAAAAGAAATCTTAGATTTAGAGTTCATTCAAAATATTTGTTATTGTTTACTATTTTTAATTATTGTTTTAAATAGTTTGCTGGAATATGCATATTCATTATGTGTCAGTCCAGAAATAACAAAATAAGGTAATGATAGGTTAATACACTTGCAATTTAGGACTGTGATTAGGAAAAATACCTTAAAATGTTTTTATCAACTCTCACATTGTTGTCCTTCTTTTAAAATAACCTCTTATTTTGCTATCAAAACACCTCTTAATAAAAAGACTTGTTTTACCTGGAATACTAACTTCATATTCCCTCACAGTGAACAAACTTACCATGAATGGCCACTTGGCACAAATTAGATAATCAGTAAAGGAGAACATGCAGAGAAATATAGTATACTGTATTTAAGTTAATGTAAAAAGTTTTATTCTTAGCCTTGTTTCATTTTTCCAGGATGGCAAGACAGGGCTGTTAGCTGTGAATGACTGTTTCCTTGGCATTGATGAGGATGACAATGTCATTGCCAAGAGTCCCACTGCAGGAAATTATGAGATGGTTACTATTCGCTCAAATACTGTCAGGTGAGAATTTCGTTCCTCTACAGTTGCACCTCAGCTTAACACACTTCTGTACTTTTGGTTATAATTACGTAGAATGATTATCTTGGCTACCTTTTTAGATCTGATGGATTTTTGGATAATCTCCTGAACTGAATGTTGTGTGAAGAACCGTCAGTTTAGGCTAAAAACTATTAAGAGTTGATGCTTACTGTGGGATAACTTGAAAATTATCAATTGTTGGTTATACAGTATTGTAGGGTCTTTGTTGTTCATCATACTTTGTGAAATTTGTGGACTCTCCACCTGTGCCTTGCAAGAAGAGCAAGGCATCAAGTGGCTCATAAATGCTCTTCTTTGTCCAAGAGAACCTCTTCAACTGTATCGAGTCTGCCTTCAGGAATTGAACATCCAGTAGTTTCAGCACTCCAGCTAGCGCCTGAGCACCCACCAGCTACCGTTGGCATGGCAGCACCCGATCCTCCAGTTGCAGACGAGCGCCCTTTGGCGTCCGAACTTCGTAGCTTTTTGTCTCTGGTGCCCCTTCCTCCAGAGCGCCTGTTGACGCCTACTTCTCTTCCTTCGCATGTTGGTGTTTCTTCAGTTGCCTCATCCAGTATGCCTCCTCCTGCAGTTGACCCAATCCAGAGTAAACTGGACAGCATTTTAATTTACTCAAGAAGGCTCCTCCAGCTACCCAGACTCCAGCTGGTTAATCATTGTCTCCTGTTTCTTCTTATGAAGAAGTTGTAATAGAACAGGATGTTCCTTCGTCAGCTTATTCTTCCCCGCAGATTCCTTTTAGCCAGCTTTCTGAGTTTCTTTTCTCCAGCAACTCCCTCTTCTCCTGCATCAACCTTTTTTATGGAGGCTCCATCGACTGCTTCTTCCAAGTTACCTAAGCTGGTTCTCTCCTCTTCAGCAAAGAAGGTGCTGAGTGAAGTACATGGGTGGCTTGTGGAAAAGAGGGACTTTGGTAAAGCTACCTTTTGTTTTCCGCCTTCCAGACTTTCTAGAATGAGTTATCGTTTCTATGCTACGGGCAAGCTCCTTCCCTGGGAGTCTCTGCCTCCTCCCAGGGGGACTTCTCCAGTCTTATAGACTCAGCCAGGAGATCAGCGTTCATGTGTGAGAAGATAATGTTTTTGGCCTCATAACTAGCCCATCTGTTGAAAAATATTTTTAAGGTATTTGAAATAATGAGCTTCCCAGACTGGGTGGTAAGTGCTCCAGCACGCAAGATTAGAGATTGCACCTTGGTGCCGCAAGATTTCTCTTCAGATTTACTAGGAGTGCTGTCTTGTATAGACGGGGAATTCGAGACAGCTCTCAGGAGCTAGCTGGTCTGTACACCATGGGTGTATTAAAGAAAAGGGAACTATGGTGTTCTTTTACTTCTAAGGGGGTCACTCCCTCTCAGCGGTCAGCGCTCCTTTTTGCTCCCTTGGATAAGATGTACCTTTTTCCTCAGCCTACCATCCTAGATATAGCTTCGGTCCTGCAGAAAAAGAGTACACAGGACCATCTCTCTCAATCCTCAAGACGTCCTAAGGATTCTTCGGCTCCCCCTTCTAGAACTTCGACGCCTGTGCAGACGCTTCCCTTTTGGAGCTCCCGATCCAGACTGTACTCTAGGCCAAGATCAAGCACCCGTTTTCCACAGCGTTCCGTCAAGAAACCTTCCTCTAAATCCTCCACCAAGAAGTGAGGATGTAGTCCTCCATACACAGGTAGGAAGGAGCAAGAAGGGAGCAGAATCCTGGATAGTATCTTTCCTGAAGGAAGACTACATCATTCCCTTTGTGGACAGACCTCCTCTATACTCCACCAAGCACGAAGAGACCTCTCTGCCATGGCATTTAAAGATCTGCCTTGTTGCCAGTTTTACAAAACAACATCTTGACAGACCTTTGAATGTCTTTGAGACAAACCCTGAGGCTATAATTATAAGATTGTAGGGGTTGTTTTTCATTTCCAGTTATTTTAATCTCCTTCCTATTCTGCCCTGCTTAGGATTTGTCTTCAGTCCATTTCTTCTCCACAACCTATAAACAATAACATATTTTTCTTTTTTTTTTACAAAGATATACCATTGTATATATAACACATTTATAAATATTTAACATTTTTGTCTAGACAAGAAACATCATACAGTATTTACATGGCTGTTTGTATACAGTAATGAATTGGTACTCTCTCTAAGATCCCGTGCTGGCACAAGGCCACCCTGATCTTAACTATTTTGTCAGTACTTGTAGATGTACATTTATCATTGTTATCTGTTTGCATAAGATTGTTTATTTTCTCACTCGTCCAACAAGACAAGAAACATCATACAGTATTTACATGGCTGTTTGTATACAGTAATGAATTGGCACTCTCTCTAAGATCCCGTGCTGGCACAAGGCCACCCTGTTTATTTTCTCACTCGTCCAACAAGAGAAGAAACATCATGGCTGTTTGTATACAGTAATGAATTGGCACTCTCTCTAAGATCCCGTGCTGGCACAAGGCCACCCTGATCTTAACTATTTTGTCAGTACTTGTAGATGTACATTTATCATTGTTATCTGTTTGCATAAGATTGTTTATTGTCTCACTCGTCCAACTTACTCTGTGTTATGCTTTACTTCATATTTCCTTGCTTACTAATTTATTCTTTACCTATGATATTAAGAAATCAAGATAACTGTAAAAAGGGGAAATGCCTCCAAACATACTGTGACCACTGAAAGTGCCCAATGGAGACAGTCTTAAGCTGCTTATCCGTGGATTTAAACGCACATGGAGCTGTGTAAAATATTGGCAACAGTGCCAAAATGAGATGCCATGTTGATAGAAAATCTGATTCTGTTTCTTGTTATTGTATAAAAAACTTTATCAATCATGAACCTATGTAATTGACTTAGAATTCTGCGTAACAAAAAAGATATTTGATATCTGTAATGGGAGAAATGGTTTTATCTCTCTGTTGTTGTTATAGATTTGGCATATGTGCGGAGATTAAACACACGTGGAGAGGACCCAAACAGCCCCACCAGAGAGCTCATTTAATTTTGGTTTTAGTATAGTTCACATGCCTGTCGCATTGACAGCTTACTTGCCAGGCTCAGGGAGGTTTGCAGCTCTCTCGCAAGAAGTCAAGAGAGTCACAAAGAGGCTATAGAGGTAGTAGAGGACATTTATTCTCCGGGATTCTACAACTGTCTCTTCATAGTACCCAAGTCGTCAGGAGGCTGGAGGCCTGTTTTTGATGTAAGCGCTCTGAATGCCTTTGTACAACAGACAGCCTTCAAGATGGAAACAAACCAGACAATTCTAGCATCCATTCGCCAGGGAGAATGGATGGCGTCCATAGACATGCAGAACGCACTCTTTCACATTCCGATCCATCCTGCTTCAAGGAAGTATCTCAAGTTTGTTTTCAAGGGCAAGGTATTCCAGTTTCGGGCCCTATGTTTCGGACTATCGATGGCTCCTCAAGTTTTTACCAGAGTACTGGCTCCCCTCGCGAAGTGGCTTCATCTGATGTACAGAGGACCTCCGAAGAACTCTTCTCATAGCCCAGGACTTGGGTCTTCTCATCAATCAAGACAAATCTCTCAGGAGATTCCTTATTTAGGGATGATGATAAACTCTCGGGCTTTTCGAGTTTTTCCAGTCCCGAAGAGGGTAGAAAATTGTCTGGAAACAGTAAACAAATTATTGGAGCTGGACTTTTGTTCGGACACAGTAAACAAATTATTGGAGCTGGACTTTTGTTCGGCCAACAAATGGAAGAGTCTTAAAGGCATCCTATCATCCATGGAGCAGTTCGTCTCTCTGGGGAGGCTCCACATGAGACCTCTTCAGTATTACCTGAGAGCCAACTGGAACAGGAAAAAGTTCCCAGATACGTTTGTATTTCCAGTAACAGCGGAAATCAAAGATCTACACTGGTGTAGTTGTAAGAGGGAATCATCGGAAGGCAAGTCTCTTCTCCCTCTGAACCCCAACCTAGAGTTCTTCTCTCATGCATCAAATCTAGGTTGGGGAGCTCTTTTAGGGAACAAAGAAGTGTCAGGAACTTGGTCCCTAGAACAGAGATCTTGGCACATCAGTGTGAAAGAGCTAAAGGTGATCCATCTGGGCCTCCAATTTTTTGCCTCGGAGGTGTTCAGCAAGACAACAGCAGTGCATTCGGACAGTACTACTGCACTGGCGTACATCAAGAAACAGGGGGTGACCCACTCTTTCTCTCTGTACGAAGCAGCAAAAGACCTCCTCCCCTGGTTGGACCAAAACAACACTCAAGTGGTAACCCGTTTCATCCAGGGGAAACTAAATGTTCTGCTGGACAAATTGAGCTGCCAGAAACAATCCTTTCCATGGAGTGGACTTTAGACCCGTTGCTTTGCCAGGATCTGTGGAAGCTCTGGGGGGAACCAATGACAGACCTTTTCGCATCCTCCAAGAATCCTTGGCTTCCTCCCTTCTGCTCACCAGTCCCAGATCCTTTAGCATGAGCGACCGATGCAGTGTTGCAAGACTGGTCGGACAAAGAACTGTATGCCTTTCCCCCATTCAGTATGGTGAAGCAGGTACTGAACAAGTTCAGGTTCCACCAAAGCGTATCCATGATATTGATAGCTCCCTTTTGGCCAGCAAAAGAGTGGTTTCCAGACCTCCTAGAACTTCTTGCGGATTTCCCGAGGCTGCTACCGCAAAAACAGCAACTACTCGGACAACCACGCTTCCGACGGTTCCGCCAAAACCTGTCTTCTCTGACCCTAACAGGATACAAA
The DNA here is from genome assembly GCF_040412425.1 of Macrobrachium rosenbergii. NCBI lineage: Eukaryota > Metazoa > Arthropoda > Malacostraca > Decapoda > Palaemonidae > Macrobrachium > Macrobrachium rosenbergii. Next base: position 52,174,572 of record NC_089756.1, read on the forward strand.
CTGTTAAGCGACTGCTCCGAAAGAAGGGCTTTTCAAGAGCAGCTGCAAATGTGATTGCCAAGTGTAGAAGGCAGTCTTCAGGTAAAGCCTACCAGGCTAAGTGGTCTATCTTCAGGTCATGGTGTAAACGACACAGTTTCCTCTACTAGTACCACTATAACTGAAATAGATTTTCTGCTATTCTTATGCTCTTCCAAAGGACTCTCTACTTCCACAGTTAAAGGCTACAGAGCCATGCTTAGCTCTGTTTTCCGTCACAGAGGTACGGACTTATCATCCAACCCGGATTTGTCAGACCTTATAAAATCCTTTGATTCGGTTAAGCAAAAGGAAAAGCCTTTGGTGTCGTGGAATCTAGACATAGTGCTTAGATAGCTAGTCAGTTCACGATTTGAACCCATGTCCATCTTCCTAAGAGACCTTACCAGGAAGACACTTCTAGTCGCTTTGGCAACTGCCAAAAGATCCAGTGAAATCAATGCCTTGGACAAAAGTGGGCTTTTCCTAAGGAAATGCAGTTTGTTCCTTTTCCTTGGGATTCCTGGCTAAGAATGAATCACCATCGAATCCATGGCCTCGCTCTTTTACTATTAAGAGCCTGTGTGAAGTAGTAGGCCGATCAGAAGAAGAGAGGACCCTCTGTCTGGTTAGAGCTCTTAAATATTACCTTCATAGAACGAAGTCTATTCGTGGTACTTCGAACAGTCTTTGGTGTTCTGTAAAAAATCCTTCATGGCCTCTGTCTAAGAATGCCCAGGCATTCTTTCTCAGAGACCTCATTTCTGAAGCACATTTCATGGTTAGTGAAGGCACTTTTTCCTCATGCAAGGTAAAAGCCCATGAGATAGGAGCTGTCGCTACGTCATTAGTGTTTAAGCGTAATTTATCCCTCTTTTCTATTGTGCAATCGACATTTTGTAAATGCAAGTCGGTTTTTGTGTCTCACTATTTGAGGGATATTGAAACAGTATATGATCAGTGCAGTACCTTGGGTCCATTTTATGCAGTTGAAGTGGTATTGGGGGAGGAAACATAGAAAGAAATATTCTTTCTTTTATCTCTTCGCCTTGCATAGGGTGTTGAGTCATAGGAGAGCCTAGGAATACTGTGTACTTGGAGCACACCCAGTCCTTTATTTTTAATGATTGGGTATTGGTGTTTTTAATATGCATCAGTGGTTTGTGGTCACTGTAATTTTTGCTCTGGTTATTTTGTATGGTACTGTGCCATGGGCAGGGGCATATGTTTTCTTTGTTAGTCATCGGAATTGGTCCATTGCTGTAAAGCATCCACTGTAGTAGTAGGTTCTCCAGGCTATGTCGCCTCACTTCTGCAATATAAGATAAGCGCCATCCAGAGGCAGTATCTACCTGCAGCAGCTCTCTTATCAGGCAAGGATCAACAAACATTGACTCAGTGTTAGCTATCTTCTATTTTCAAATTCATTACAGTAATAATGTTTTGGGGTAGATATGTCCAAGCTATCCCACCTCCTTTCAATGTGGGAATCAGCCATGTAATTACTAGGTAAGTTACTTATATAAAAATAAAATTTTTATAATAAAGTTTTATATATACTTACCCAGTAATTACATGATTGGAGCCCACCCGCCTCCCCTCGCTTGGACACAAGGGCATAAACAAATTGAAGCTCTTTGCTAAGTTGTTCCTTGCCTTCCCCCCAAAAGTGGGCAGGCACATCACCAAAACCCAAAACAAACTAGTGCGACCCGTGAATTTCAAAATTCTAAGCTGCTGATAATAGAAACTAAAAGCTATGTAATTACTGGGTAAATATATATAAAACTTTATTTTATTAAAAAATTGTCATGTTTATATCACTCTGTATTTTAGGGACTTACCCTCCATTATTGAGATCCCTCCCCACCTCCCCTCTTAAAAGACTAAGAGAAGAATGGCAAACAAAGCAGTTGCTGTCTTACCCCGACCCTCCAAAGAGTGGGAGCATTAGTTAACAATTGTTTCAATTTTAACACTTGTCAAACTGTGCAAACTGTGCCAAGTAGTCACAGATAAAGCAAATGATACAGAATAAGTACCTAAAAAATTTATATTATCATAAAAATCATTATATTTATGGCAGTTGTATGCTTGCTATTATTGTTTGTTTAAGTATTCATGTGTATTTATAAGGTATGCAATGCCTTATAAATAAACAGCAAGTTTATCCTGCATATATGAACAGTATATACATGCACACATACTTCGTGTGTGTATACATATGAACACAGATTGAGAGACTGATAGAGAAGAAAAGTTGACTTAATATGGCTTGGCAGTTCATACTGATACTATTTTGTTCAAGCTTTTCAGTTTGATGTATTTAAAGTTCAGAAAATCTTATTTAATACTGCAGTCAGTGATTATACAAAAAAAAACATAAAACAAAGTACAGTACATACTGTATTTTAAAATAAATGAAGTGAAAAAATTGTATGAGACAGTTGATACTGATGAACAGCCACCCAACCCTCCCCACTCAGTTCTCTTGGCTCTCCCACCCTGTAAGTGCTTATCCTTGTCTACCCCTCACAATGCATAGCCACTCAAAAGCGATAAATAAAATGATGTTTAAGTGAGGCCTTAAATAAAATGATGTTTAAGTGAGGCCTTAAATAAAATGATGTTTAAGTGAGGCCTTTAAGTCATTAACAGTTGCAAAAGCTCTCAGGAAATCAAATGCCTGCCTACCCCTCCCTTCCCAAACTCTTTCCTCAGCCTACCATCCCCATCATAACCCTTTCCCAGTTACAAATTGTATATATACATTTTACATATATATTGTGTTGCTAGGGACACTCGGGATAACACTGAGTTCTGGATAGGTGAAACCAGATAATTTATATTTATATATATATATATATATATATATATATATATATATATATATATATATATATATATATATATATATATATATATATATATATATATATATATATATATATATATATATATATATATATATATATATATATATATATATATATATATATATATATATATATATATATATATATATATATATATATATATATATATATATATATATATATATATATATATATATATATATATATATATATATATATATATATATATATATATATATATATATATATATATATATATATATATATATAATATATATATATATATATATATATATATATATATATATATATATATATATATATATATATATATATATATATATATATATATATATATATATATATATATATATATATATATATATATATATATATATATATATATATATATATATATATATATATATATATATATATATATATATATATATATATATATATATATATATATATATATATATATATATATATATATATATATATATATATATATATATATATATATATATATATATATATATATATATATATATATATATATATATATATATATATATATATATATATATATATATATATATATATATATATATATATATATATATATATATATATATATATATATATATATATATATATATATATATATATATATATATATATATATATATATATATATATATATATATATATATATATATATATATATATATATATATATATATATATATATATATATATATATATATATATACCCTATATATAGCCAATTAATATAATTGATAAATTGTATATTTTAAGACACAAAATATACAAAAAGGGGATAAAAACGGAGCTTTTCGACCGTTTAATGTCCTCTTCAGCCAGCTTTTATCCTTGTTTTTATTTTTATATTTTTGTGTCTTAAAATATGCAATTTATCAATTATATTATTGTGGCTTTTTAATCATTATTTTCGATCACAATATAGTGATGTCCACAATATATATATATATATATATATATATATATATATATATATATATATATATATATATATATATATATATGTATATGTATATGTATATATTGCATACAGTAAATATATTTTGCAGAGACTAATTTGCTTTTGTGTTTTTTAACAGGGAATGTGATAAACCTAAGGAAATACCTGAGGAAGAACGAGGGAAATTAAAAGACGTAGAAGTGAATTATGTGAAAAAATTCCAGAAATTTCAAGACAAACGTTTACGGATTAATGAAGAAGGCATAGCAGTGTTAAAAGAAGCACGTTCAGAGGGTTATTTACATGAAGCTTTGCTTGACAGACGCTCAAAAATGAAAGCTGATAGATACTGTAAATAAACCTCATTTTAGCTTTTATGAAAAGATTTTTATATATTTTTTTAAAACCATTATAATAATAATACTGGTTCTTAAAGAACGTATCTTTGTATACCTTCATACCAGTTACAATCTACCCTCATTTCAGTAAAACAGATTACAGTTAGAATCTTCACTTTGTATAATTTCAGACATAGCCAATTTTGTAGGGCTGTAGTTTAGTACATATTGCTGTTATAATAAAGTAATCAGTGAAACTAAGTCACATTTTTAGACTCCTGTAGGGCTCACCTGAAGGATTCAATTTTTGAATTACAAATGAAAAGGGGAGCAGGGTAAAGTTAAGTAAGTTGCACATCGAAATAATATTAAAAGCAAGAAGCAATGCTGAAGGGATACATACTGCAAAGAACCTTTAGTACTATGACAGTTTGGCATGCAAGGCAGACTGTAAGCTGTACCCCACAATAAGGAGGCATATTGCTGTATGGAAAGCTAAGACAACATGGGAATTCATGATCTGGTAGAGGAAGAAATAATAAATTTACACAGGAAACAACTACTCTTCCTAAAGTAATGTTGTCAGATGTTTAATGAATGGAGTTGCACTATATTACTGTATGTGGCCGTGGAGCTCTTACAGAAATATTTTTCTTATTGAAGTATTTTATCTGAAGGCAAAAAAAAAAAAAAAAAAAAAGTAATTGCCAGGTGTCAGTGATAAAAGAGAAGTTTATATTTCCTTAGCAGAACCAGGGTGAAGAAGGAAAATCCAAGTAAGGGTTAAAACAAACATTTGTGTAGTGTAATATCTCCAGAAAAGAGATTTAATGAATGCAACTACCATAATAACAAGTTTAAAATTTAATTTTTGATAGCGTAGTCGCTGTTTCGTCCTCAAGGGGCTACCCCCCCATGGTGTGCCAGTGCTCCATGGTGACTAGACTAGTAAAGAAATATTTTTTCAGCCAGGTCATGTAGCCGGGTATTGTGTCGTAATGAAAACATTATGACGTGATAGAGTATAGGGACTCAAAGATAAGGGCATTTTCCCTTATCTTCAGTGAAGCTGAACCCAGTTTTTTCAATGTCAAAAAATGCAAGAAGTGACTATTGCATATGCGGTCTCCCATCTTATTTATGACCAGGGCAGGCAAAAGACCAGCTCCATTACCCTCTGCTGGTGCAAGTTACACGCACAACGCTTCAGTGCTCCTTAATGTTTTCAGGAGAGTGTAAACCAGCAAGAATTATGGAAACACCCAAACACAAAAGTTTAAGCTTGAGTTTAAAAATTGTTAATTTTAACAGTGGAACAAATGTGTTTTGTGTACGGAATCCCGGAAACCGGACTTTGTTTTCAGAGCTCATGGTCGGTGCTCTCTCATGATCTCTGTTATTTGTGAAAGCCCCAGAAATTTGAGTTTTTGATCATTCAATTTAAAATGTGTAACTAAAGAAATATTCCACAATTTATTATTAATTAATCCTTTCAGTTAACAATGTCCACAATAGCCTAGGCGGTAGCCTACATGAGATGGTAGCCTAACAAATTCAATGTGAATAATGTAAATATAGAAGATGTTGTCCGTAGCCTATATCCTAGGATTACATATCTTGAAGGTGATTTAAATAACCTGGATTAGGTAGTAACCCAATTTAAGGTAAGAACCTTTTAAGACATATTCTTTTATGGACCTGGGCAACAGCCTAGTTTACACCAAAGATCCTAGAATTCGATAAACAGGAAACTAAAATTTTCCCTCTATATAGCCTCTATACTTGCGTATGATCTAAAATAATCCAGGACTAGGCAGTAGCTATATTAGTTTGTGTTCAATTTTACGAAGCATCCCATTATTGGGCAATCACTTTCCTAGATGGTAATCTAGAGCGAGGTGAAAATAGTAACCTGTGCCAGATGAGATGGTAGCCTAGCCTCAAGGCTACAAACTAAGGCAATTGTGTTTTATGTAACCATACCCTTGTGAAATAATTAGTCCAGATTAGGCAGTATCCTAGTTTAGAGTAAGTGATAACCTAGCTATGAGTGATCCTCGACCTATCAACATTGAACAAGTACATTTTTTACCAAATGTTTCGGATGACTACCGTTGCCCAAGTATGTTCAGTCATTCCAAAAGGGAATTATAGTTTCTGTAGATCTGAAAGACGCATACTGGCACGTCCCTATTGCTGCTCCCTTTCGCCCCTTCCTAGGGTTCCAGATAGGGAAAGAGACGTACAGGTTAAGTTATGCCTTTTGGACTAAACATTGCCCCAAGAATTTTTTAAAAATTAGCAACGGTAGTTGTCCAGGAACTCAGGAAAGAAAAAATACAACTAATAACTTACCTAGACGACTGGTTAATCTGGGGTGCCACAAGAAAAGAATGCTTGAAAAACCTAAGAGCAGTGCTCAACAGACTCCAGTCAAAAGGTTTTATAATAAATTGGGAAAAATCCCGCCTCACTCCCAGCAGACGTTTTCAGTGGTTGAGACTGCGTTGGGATACTCTTCAGGGCCTGTTGTCTCTCCCCATCAAAACTCAGAACAGAATAAGGAAAAATCTCAAAAGGTTCCTAGAGCAGCCCAGACTTTCCAGACAGCAATTAGAATGCATGATGGGTCTACTGCAGTTTGCATCAGTAATACTCAGACTGCAACTGAAAAACGTGAACAAATTTTGGCCGTCGCACGCAAGACAAAAGCTGCGAGACAGATCTCGCCAAAAGAATAAAAAAGCCGGGGAGATACTTCAGCCTTGGACCCGGAAGGAATCTCTGGCGAAACAGGTCACCCTGACTCCTCCATCTGTTAGAGTGACAATACACACAGATGCCTCGTTGGCAGGTTGGGGAGGGCACTGGGAAGATCGTCAGGTGGCAGGGAGGTGGTCAGCTACTCTGAGGAAGTGTCATATCAATTTCCTGGAACTGATGGCTGTCTTTTTGCCTCTCGAAAAACTCAAACCTCCAGAAGAGACACACATTCTGTTGGTTCTAGACTACACGACTGCAATGTTCTGCATCAAGAGATCGGGATCACATTCACCTTCTCTCAACATGGTAATGCTAGCAATCCTTCAGATGGCACAAGTAAAGAAGTGGCACCTATCTGCAATTCACCTCAGAGGGTCTCTCAACATAATAGCACTCTCTATTGAGGAAAATGACAGCCTCAACAGAGTCTTTTGCTCTACAAAGACCCGCTCCCGAAAGACTCCCAATTTCTTGGTCCCTGAACAAGGTACTTGGACTTCTAGCTACCCCTCAGTTCAGCGGACCCAATACAATCGCAACTCACAAGCTACAGAAGGCGATCTTCCTGATTGCATTAGCATCAGGAGCCCGTATTAGTGAACTGGGCTCTCTTAGACGGGGACAATATATCACACAAACTGCTGATAATCAATTATTATTGTCCCCAGGCCCATCATTCCTGGCTGACAATTTAGCAGACAAACATTATGACCAGCTCAAACACTTAAGGTTTACCTAGAGGTCACAGCAAACATCCCAGAAGGTCCGATTTTCCTACACCCTAGCACGAATAAACCACTCTTTCTACAAGGGCTAAGAATAATTTTAGTGTCCTTAATTAAAAAAGCAAACCCCCACACTTTTCCTAGGTCACATGACATAAGGAAAGTAAGTATGTCATTGGCTTTCTTCAGAAATGTCTCTTTTGAAGAAGTCTCCGAAAGTACAGGGTGGGCATCAGAGACAGTGTTCTTAAAACATTACTGCCATGAACTCGAACAAATTCGTCTGCGCTGCATGTCAGTAGGTGGTATGGTTAGTCCTGACCCCATAGGCTCTACAGTAGAAAACCAGGGGTCTTCCTAACAGCATACTTAGGTAAGTCACTACAGAACTTCACCCTCAAAATGCAAGTTCTTGTTTAGTTTCTCGTTTCTTGTTTCCAAAACCCCAAAAGGTTTTTTAGAAAAAGGAATGGGGCTTGAAACTTGTGGCTTGACCTCGGACCATAAATGTTTTTTATGTGGGTTGTTTGGGATTAAAATTTTGAGAGCTTAAGCCTTTTGTCACCTGTCAATTTCTTTTGTAAAGCTCCTTGGGGACGAAACAGCGACTACGCTATCAAAAAACAGGTTTTGACGTAGGAAAAACCTATTTTTGGTAGTCGCTGTTGAGTCCTCAAAACCCCCCACTTCCCTGACAAAAGGCGTGGGATTTGGGCAAGGGATAATCCTACATTGACCAGCAGAGAGTAATAGAGCTGGTCTTTTGCCTGCCCTGGTCATAAACAAGATGGCAGATGTGCATGCGCAATAGTCAGTTCTTGCATTTTTTGATGTAGGAAAAACTGGGTTCAGCTTCGCTGAAGATAAGGGAAAATGCCCTCTTATCTTTGACTCCATTATACTCTTATCATGTGTCACAGTGTTTCATTATGACACAATACCCAGCTACAAGACCAGACTAGAAAAATATTTCTTTGATACTAGTCTAGTCACCATGGGGTGCTGGCACACCATGGGGGTTAACTCCTTGAGGACTCAACAGCGACTACAAAAAATAGGTTTTTCCTACGTCAAAACCTGTTTTTTACACGCTACAGTGTCTTAGATTAACTGACAGTAGCAGAGACAAGTAAAATGCAGTTCAACTGAGGTTATCAGTAGTACAGGACAGTATAAGCATATCTGCTGGTATTAAAATATCGTGGTAGATCAAATTATATGAAGTAAGTCTTATATCCCTTATGACATTGGTCTGCAAAATTTAACTGACCAGTGAAAATCACATACTGGTACATTACACAAGGATAGCCAAAGGAAACAAGCGTAACTATGAACGTACTCATATCACTAAATGAGAATAAAGACAAAAACTTGAAAATCTCAATAACAGATAAAAGAATAATTAGTGGTTTGCACAGATTTTAACATCATATACCCATTTTCAAGCTGAAGGATTTGGGAGCTTGCACTGTGTTACAAAACTTTTGACAGATATTAGCAGACTGGTGGAAGCAGCCATATACAGTTTATATTGAGCCCAGAAGGCAAGGGCATTTAAAGCAGGATGACAGAAAATACTGTTGCATATCTACATAATGGGGGTAACAAAATCTAGATTTCCACTACAAAATGCCAGGTCCTTTTCAAAGTTTACTGCCTTGCTGAAGCCAAGGCATTTTTGACTGCCTGCAGTTATTTTTTGGGTTCATGTCCACAAAACCCTCACATTCTTGTTTAATAGTTTAAATATGTGAAGTTTCCCATCAACAAATTTTCTGACAGTAAATAGAAAGGGGCCTTAGTTAGGCTTCAGAGTTCATATTTAAAGGTTTGTTACTAATAATAGGGGTTGCGGTGGGTTTGTTAACCATCTGAAAATGTTCAGATTTAAGACTCAATACGAAATTTAAATTGACCTTGAAGGTAGAAGGCCTTCAGAGCTGGCCTGTGGTTTCATTGGGTGGGCCAGTTTCTTTAAAAGGCCATGTTATATTCTCCCCAGTTTGCCTGTCAACATATAAGTATGGAGATATTTTTGAAATGGTACCAATCCCATGAAGTGGGCCTGGCCTACACATGCTGATTATTTTGTTGCCACTGTCTAGTGGTACACTATGTCAAAATAATGTGAAGATGATATTTTTGTAATGGTACCATTCCCACCAGGTGTGTGTGGCCTACACTTTGGATGCAATAATTATGTTGCCATCCTCATGTAGTAGAGTTCTTAACATAATTAATGTGAAGGTGATATTTTTGTAATGGTACCATTTCCATCAAGTGGGTCTTACCTACACTTGGGACACTAATTACTCTGTCACCATCCTGTGGTGGCAGAGTTTGGAGTGGACATTTAAATCTCAACATTTTTCTTATAGAAAAGATGCCATCAGAGCAATTGTGAAACCACTGCTAGTGCATTTGGTAGGCTGGTTTAGGTTAAGCTGGCTTTTGCCCAAAGGTGGCCTATAAAGTGATTCTTAGGAATGGTGTTGAACTCCAGGCTCTGGTAAAACAACATAGGTATAGTAGGCTATCACAAGCGGGATACCTAGATTTAATTTGCTAACCATTAAGAAAGATGTGAAGTCACCAGCAATCTCAATTGTTTTCATGGTAATAAATTCAAAGTAAAGAAAGTTTTATGTGAAAAACTTAACAAAATTGGATGGCATCCACAGAAACCAAATAGATCACAGCCATTACTGTAATCAAAAGGAAAAAGAACACTAAGGAATATTAAGAGCCACAGAGGAGCAAATGCCATTGCTACAATGATGTTGAAACTATAAATACCATAATAAAAAAGCTGACTTAATATCTAGGTATGTTACAGTAATGATGAACATTGAGAGGCTTTTGCAACTGGATGTTGAAATAGATTTGCAATTAGAACCCATCTCTGAGGAGGAGCAGACAATGTTTGAGGGCTGGTTTGACATTCAGAATGTATTTCAATCTGCTGGGAAAGAAGTAGTACCTGGAAATGAGGTAACAAGACAGACACCTTAGATACTGGATGATACCTGGGATACTATAAAGGATACAGAAGGAAAACGTACATGTACATAAATTTCAGGGAGAAGATGAAGAATGCAAATTAGAACATACCATGTACTCAAGTTTAGATAGTACGTTACCAGAGATCATGAGGAGATATGAGCGAATATTTTGAACTGACTCATGATGTTCACAAGCCACTTATTCATGAAGTGACACTTGTGTTAGAGTAGCCCAAAGAATTATTTATGAAATATCCAGTGGTAAAAAAAAAAAGGAAAATACCTTTCAAAAGAAGGGATGGGTCAATAATAACAGCAGAAGAAGGAAGACAACATTTTTGGGAAGTCATGAGTAAAAGATATGACAGGAATAAATTTTGTTGTTGAAGAATACCTGAATGTAATTATTAAGAAATTCACAGTCTTGAGGAACTAAGAGGCCGGACAACACCAAGTTAAGCTGGACTCACTAAAAGGATGATTTTAGTGTAAAAAAAGGATGATTTTAATTGAAACTCGAATGGCACCTTGTAGGCCTATTACTTACAAGACTGCTTTGCAGAACATGGGAAGAAGGGAAAAAAAGCCTGTTGATTGAGAATTGGAAGTTATAACTAATGTACCAAAGAAATGTGACCTGACTGAATGTGGTAATTATGTAGGTATTATACTTATGTCATTTGTAATAAAAATATCCTGTATGCTTATTCGCAATAGGTTTAAAACAATAAAAAACGTAGAGATGAACTATCCGGTTTTAGAAAATGTATGAGTTGCGAAGATCAAATAAATATTTGTGTAAAGATACGTTGTGCAGTAGTTTATGGAATTTAAAAATCCCCTTCTAATGGCTTTTGTTGATTAAAATTAAATAATTATGCAAGGGAGATGGAGATGGCTTCAACATAGAGAAAATGGGAGGCGCTAAAAAAAGGGATCTTTCTTAATTTCGTGTGGAATGTCTTTATGTAAAGTCAGACAATCAACTTATACTTTTGAAGAACGATTAAATAGGGAAGCATAAAAGCCAACCCTAAGAGAGCTGTTAATCAGCTCAGTGGTCTGGTTAAAATATTTTTAATAATAATAATAATAATAATAATAATAATAATAATAATAATAATAATAATAATAATAATAATAATACACAGTAATAAAGTGACTTATGAAGAGCCGTTGAAGGTGGTAAAATCCAACCTAAACGCTCGGTTTGGTAGAGATGTAATATTCGAGCATGTCATGAATGACTTTGCAGAGAAAGGATGCTCGGCATGTGTCCTGGGAATGTTAAGGAAAGACATGAAGTTCGTAGAATCAAAATAAGTCAGGCATTTGAGGGTAATGATTTACCTCCCATGTTTGCACTTAAAGCTAATTGCTAAGAGTTCATGTATTTAGGAGCATACATGCACTGTTAAAATAGCAGCAGTTTGCATTAGACTAGTTTAGAAATGAAACAAAAGGGTATTAATTGTTTTACACCAAAACATAACAAATTTGTCAAATGTATAGCCTAAAGTGCATAAAGCAAATAACATTAATTACGGTGCGCTTTTAAATCTCAATTACCATCTTCAATCTTACATTTCATGAAAAAGACAATATCGATAACAAAATAAAATAATGTTAAAAAATCAAGGGATTGCTCCCATACGGATAAAACCAAGGAAGTTAGATTTATGGAGATGGTCTGACCCGGATTAAGTAAAGCCACCACTGACTATCATTTTGACATTTCTGACTCACGTGTTTGTGAGTTGGCTACGATCAGAACTTTGTTGTGAGAATAATTTTTTATTTGCATTTAGGTAACTGACTGATATTCAAGTATGTTGTAAGGATTAAAAAAAATAATTGTAAAACTAGCAGCTCAGCTCGGGTGAATCATTAGCAAAATCTTTGCAGTTTTGTCTCGATCGTATAAATCAGTAATTTCAAGGAAATTACATTTCTTATGGTGTTTAGTAATTTGAAATGACTCACGAAATCTTTGTTCTTGGGACAACTTATGTCCAATTCACAGGAAAACTACTCTGCTAATTATATTTTTGGTATTGTGAACGAAGCACGCAGTGATGCTCTCACATATGAACCTAATAACACGGCGAAGTACTTGATTAAGTTGAAAAGTAAGGGGGATCTAATTCACCCATCAGAAAATAAACAATGTACACGGTTCAGAAAGAGTTTTTGTGTCTTCCTTGAATAAACAAATACAAGGAAAGAAAGAAAAAAATAAACGACGAAGAGTTCATTTATTCCCATAAGCACCAACGCTTTCCGAAGGTGTTTCTTGTTCACCAACTTTTGGGAGTGCTCGCTGACTGACCTGGCCCCATGGATTAGTGAAGGGTTTGTAAGGTCAGGGCATCTCCAATCCAACCTCCTTGGATAAAACATGAGATGGGGTAACATGATCGAGTGGGTCACTCGCTGATCAAGCTGTCATTCCAGTCACTTAACGTCACATTATATCAAGCTTACATTATGAAGCTTACAAAAGACATTGAAAAGTAAAAGAACAACAAATTACCCAACTCACTTAGAATTTTCTTGATATGTCTTGTTTTGTAAAAACAGAATTGTTTATAACTGAAAAGGAAGCATTTCTCCACAGAAACTGATAGTCTTGAGCAATTATAAAAAAGTTGTTTCTCATAGAGAAACTAGAAATGAATAACCAGCCCACTAAAATACGCAATCGAAAGTAATGTTTCTGTTGAAAATAGTAAAATAAAATATCGGATTGCTGTTAATTTTTAGCATGTACAATAATAAGATAACTTTGATCATCAGTTGTAAACAAGGAAAGCTTTATACAGGGGTTTTCACGTATCTTCTAAAGATGCGCTACGCAAATTGACAGATTTGCTTTTGGCGAGCTGAATATTTCCGTCTACCATCTCGACATCACAACCCGGATAAGTGGTTGTGATGAAACAGCTGATTTCGTTCACTTCTGTTGTTTACGCCCAATTTTATGTTATTTAAAGGTATTGCATTACTATTCAGTTTTGTTAATAGTGGTTAAATGAACTCTCAGGCAGTGCTGTTGATTGTAGTTTAATATTAAGGTCACTGAATGTATAAATTAGTGCCGGTAGGTAGGCAATGGTGGCGTATGTCATAGCCAAGGTACTGTCAGACTATGTTAATGCCAGACGAAATTGGCCTACGCTATTTACGCTATTCATGTCCAGCTTGTCTTACGGTTAGAAATTAATGACGGTTATACGGCCGTACATGTTGGAACCCCTCATCGGTAATCGGATACTCAGTACTTATAACTCTTAGCCAAATAGGTTCCATGACCCATAGGCTATTTTTTCCAACTGGTTGCTTTTAATGCATTTAGGCCTATAACCATTGTCGGTGCAAACTACTCGTTTTCTTGTTTAACCTTCTCATATATGCCACAATTTTAGGGGACCCCAGTGGGAACTGGATTTCCTGAGTAAGGGATAAAACCCCGGTGGGAACTGGATTTTCTGAGTAAGGGATAAACCAAAATTGAGTGAAATTTAGGTTAGGCTAGCACCTGCCAGGCAGAAAGTTACCATAGCAAGTGCATGAATCACAACATAGGCTAATCAGTCAGAAAAAATGCACAGTTCATGCACATCAGCATCAACAACTACGGAAAAGGTTATAAAACAAGAAATGTAACAAAGACAATGGTAGGGAGGCATCCTAGCCTAATGTAACGTAGGGTGCCAAGTCCTTGTCAACAAATATTACCAGAAATATTCTTTATTCCACAATGGAGAATGTAACTCTTGATTTCTTGTCACAAGTGTTAAATGTTCTGGACATGTGCACCTGTAACAGGGGCCATAAACTGCTGCTAATGATAATATACCTCTCACTGGCTAAATTCATATAGCCTCTCCATTTGTCACTGCAGATAACATCCTCTGCCTTGATAAAATGGTTCGTTGTGGGCACACAAGAGTATCAACATTCTTGGTTGTGTTCACGTGGGGAATGACAAAACGCTCTTTTCCGCTCTAATTTATATCACCCGCCCCAACACACACACATCAGTGGCCTAGCTAGGAGTCTGTCAGTGGGTGAGCACCTGGGGGCACAGCTGAATATAGGGGGACACTGGAGGAATAATAAGATTATTTCTCCAAGCAGCTGGGGGGTTCAGGGGGGCGCTGTAAGTCCCCACAAGAAAATTTTGAAATGTGACCAATTTCAGAGGTATTCTGAAGCCATATGAGAAGGTATTAGGGCATATTCTGAGACCAGCGATGGATATTCAGGCATACAGGTATCTGTGATTCTGTTATACTGTATTAAGTAAAACAGAGATGTACAGAAATCAGGTACATTATAACTATACTTAATTACAGAATAGGAATTATAGATATGAAACTGAAAAACTTAAAGTGAGCTATGCAAAAACATTAATTCCTGTGCATATAGAAATTGTAAAACATAATCATGGAAATACAAGAATAAAAAAATAGACTTTTTATAAGTCTATTATGTAATAGGTACTCTTGATCAAAAATTAAATGGATGAACGAAATAATATATATATATATATTATATATATATATATATATATATATATATTTATATATTTATATATATATATATATATATTTATATATATATATATATATATATATATATATATATATATATATATATATATATATATATATATATATATATATATATATATATATATATATATATATATATATATATATATATATATTTTGAAAGTAACAAAATTTGAAAAAATTGCTTGCCATACATTATATGTGATAAGCAGCAGACTACGACATGACTCATTTTAACAATATTTTCCTATTCCTGTGATTTTCTACAAACCTATCTACAAATTCCTCTAAATCTAATCTTTTAACTCACATACTTTCAATTGATAACACAGCAAGATTACTTAATCTGTCATTGCCCATTGCATTTCTGAGAGTAGTCTTAATTAATTTCACAGCAGAGAAGCTTCTCTCTGCTGAAGCTGATGATACAGGTAACACTACAGAAATTTTGGCTAGCCTGCAGAGTTCAGGAAATGCCTCCTCATATGGATTAAGAATTTTCAATAAGTCTAACAATGATTTAGGCCTTTCAGTGTCACTTACGTCCTTGTAGCGTCTCTCTAACATGCGTTTTGCAGAGTACAGCTCATGTTTGAGATCTTCAGTGTTAGCATTATAGGCGTGGATAAGTCCACACATTTTCTCGAAAGATAAGAATTCCTTACACTGTGGGTTAAGTGAATGTAATGCTTTCATAAGTGTGCAGGTTTCATTACTGAACCGCCTTTTCATTTCTGACAACATATGGTCTACAATAGGGTAAAAAAAAGTGAATTCGTGCTGAATCCTTAACACTGAGTTCAAAGTGTGTGCCTCCTGACTGTTTTCCAGTAGAATCAACAACAACAAACTCCTGTAGTTTTGTAGAAATTGTATGTTTCCTTGATGGTCTATACTCTGAAGTATCGAAACCATTAGCTGTTGAACTCTTCTTCACCTCATCCCACAAAGGATCAAAAGAAGATGGATCTGAATGCATCTTTTCAAGCTGAACTGTTACAGTTTCAATTAATTCTACAGCTTTTGCCAAGTCAAGGTTAGCTGACTGTAGCAAATTTGATAATTGATTTATCTTACCAAGAATATATGTCATGATAACTAACCTCATAACAAAATGAGCATTTATTTGGCATATCAGTCCTCTTGCATCAATAGCCCTATCTGCATTGAAGTCATCTGCTAAATCTTCCAGAACATGTATCACAGCAGACAACCTCCTATCTCTTATTACTTTGAAAGCATC
The DNA here is from genome assembly GCF_040412425.1 of Macrobrachium rosenbergii. Lineage (NCBI taxonomy): Eukaryota > Metazoa > Arthropoda > Malacostraca > Decapoda > Palaemonidae > Macrobrachium > Macrobrachium rosenbergii. Next base: position 52,191,120 of record NC_089756.1, read on the forward strand.
ATACCTGCAAGCCGATTGGGTATCTGACAGTCGCTTTAGCTCTCTTATTTACTCATTGTGATACATATGATGGTGATTCCAAGCTGAGGGAAAATATTTATTATATTTGAAAGTATTTTGTCAGTAGAGACGCCTTAGTGGGCCCGTGGCCAGTGGGTGGGCACCTGGGTGGGCACAGGATTCTTGTGGCTGGGCACGTGCCCGCCCATGCCCACCCTTAGCTATGACACACACACACCAACAACAACAACAACAATGAAGACAAAGCCTGCCCCTTGTTACATTTTGACCTCCCAGACTTTGACTTATCCATTTTGATGACAGTTTTTCATTAACTTCAGAACAATGAAATCTCCATTTAATTGAAGTTTTGATGTCCAGTGAAAGTTATTGGCAACAAGGTTGTGCATAAAAGATATGTGAAGGAATTGATTCATAAAGAGAATCGCTCTTTCCTCTATGTAAACCTTTTCCTAGAAGGTTCCACTGATTTGTCTAAAAACATGAAATTTAGAAGTTCATGCATTGTGCATCAAAAGGGGTGGCTTGTCATTTTTCCAGAAAACTGGGCAATGACCACCTAATCATGGACAACACTTTCTTTTACATAAGTGAAGTGACTGTTGTGATAAACGTGATAAACAAATGAAAGTTGAAAGCATCCAGGTACTTTAGCTTAAGACAGCATAAAATTTTCATTGGTTTCAATTTTCACTTGTTAGGTAATTACACTGTAACTAAAAAACATATAAGTTCATGTAATATTTCATAAATAGCTTACGCAATAATATAAGCTCCCATCAGCTACAGTTTTGACTAATGTCCAATAGGTTCAGAATAAACACCTTCACAACAATGACAGAGGACTTAGAAAACTATGGCAGTCTTTATAATTTTACCTGGACATGTCTAATATACAATATTTGCTTACCTCCTATGTTGACTGTACAACAAATGCCATAATTAATTACCTTCATTTGACTCCAGCTTCAACTAAATGAGACAGTGAACAGGGATTCTTTTTACAGCCAAGGCTAGCCTATGCTTATTTAATACTTAGATGTTACCTACACGGTAGACTTAGGCTATTGATAGCCTTAGTTTAACATAGCAGTTTTTATTAAGGTCTCAAGATTAAAGGGTCAAAGATTTTTTATCTAATAAAACTTAGAAGTGGAATGCAGACATACCAGCAGCGAGTCTTTCCTTTGGGTTCTCATGTCAGCGGCCCAGGGAGGTTGCAGTGCATTACCTGTCTCAATAGGAACAACCAGCATGGCTTTGGCAGGTAATCCTTGGCCACCTGTTCCCTATAGAAGCTTGTCCTGCATGGGTGACCCCACCAGCATTCACTTCAGTGCCAAATGAAGTGTCAATGGTCAGCCTAAGAGACCCTCCCTCTGCCTTTGAGAGGAAAGATCAGAGAGGATCTTGCTTGGTGGCTGAATTCAGGGACTTTCTTGCAGGATTTCTTAGAACTATCTACCTGTGGAGATGCTTCTGTTTACAGACGCATCAAAGGTGGGTGGGGCACACAACTGTGTGGCAAGTTTGTGTCAGGTGTGTGGGCAGAGGAAGACCCTTATCTGCACATAAACATTTTGGAAACGTGGGCTACCTTGCTAGCCCTGCAAGCATGTCAAGAAAATGTGATGGGTCAGTCAGTAGTGGTGATGAGCAACAACATGACCATATTGGCAATGTCAAATAGTAAGGGAAGACGGTATCCTTCAACTTTTTATCAGTTGGCAAGGCTGTCAGCCAGGTACATTCTGGGTATGAGGAATGTGGGGCAGGCCAGCTGAATAGTAAGGGCCAGGTAGGCACATAGCAGTTCCTACACCCTCAAGGGATGAAAAGACTGTTCAAGCTTTCAGGGAAAGTGATGATCAACCTGTTCACCACACAACTAAACAGGGAATTCCTGGTGCTCTGCTCCCCCATGCCAAATGACTGGGTTGCTCTTAAAGACACCTTCCAGCACCCCTGAGACAATCTGGATGATTACGCTGTTCCTCCTTTCAGTCTGATCTACTGTGTGATCAATGCCATGCCCAGTTGTTTCTCAATCTGCTACCTTTTTTGGTGTTGGCATCCAGAGATACTACCCCATGCCCACTCTCCTTTGTCAGCTATACATAAAGAGGTATTGTCAGGTGGTTTAATCCATCCTGCTACAAACTTGGAGATTATCCAGCATCTCCCGTGAGAGGGAGGCTTTTCTTGTAGGACAGAGCTGGAGATGTCCAGGAAAGTGGGCTATCCTCTGTGATTGGTGTCACAGAAGGAAGCTCTCCAGTCAGAGCTCTTCAGCAAACAGCAGTTTCCTTGTCTACCTTTGTTGAGAGAAGCTCCTCTCAGTCTTAAGCTAGGCATGAGAATTTAAGGATTGAGACCATCTGCACATATGATTAGAGGGGATGGGAAAAATTTTGTCAGATAGGCACCGGATATGGAAGTAGACCAGTAAGAAGGCCTAGGAAATAATGGAAAATGTGCTTGGATAAAAATAGACCAAATGGGAATTAAAGCAGAAAGTATACAATACAGTATAGAACAAGGTAGTGAAAACTCATGTCATGTCTAACCCCATAAGGGAGAAGCTGACATTAAACATACTGATGGTGATGGCTGCTTGTCCCAGTGCCCTCCATTTAAAAAGGAATAATGAATATTAAATCTGTATGGAGTTATTGAAAAATGCAAGATTTTCAAGCACACATGAAAAATGTCCTCTAAAAATTCTCTACAAAACTTTTGCAAAAAGAAAATGACCATATCTCAGGTATATTTATTCAAGCTATATACTTCATCTGAATTGTCTTCTTTCTAACTTTATACTTCAACTGTATTGTATAAAGGGTATGCTGAGTGATCCTTGCAGTTCCTGTAATTTTTTTTTTAACATACTGTATACCTGTATTTGGACACTTATAATTACTTTTGAATGACATGACCTACTAAAAAGTAGCTATAATTAGATAGATAGTGATTTCTACTTGGACCTAGCAGTACTTATTGATATAAGGTGCTAAAGTGTATTTCCTCTTTCAGGTTTGTGAGAAGCCTAACAAAATGTCGGCTGATGTTGCAGAAGAGCTTGTTTTCTATTGCACTGATGACAGGTTTTTCATTGAGCCAATCAATTCCAAACAGCTTCTGATTATTGACCGCGTTAGTCGAGAAATCACCTTAGAAGACAACAGTGGTCAGATTCCCTTCAGTGCCTCTCGTAAAACTGTGTATGGACTTGTTGGAATCATACATTTGATTGCTGGTCCTTATTTAATTTTAATAACAAAAAGGATTAAAGTAGGCACACTAAATAAGCAGACAATATGGCGTATGTGTGATACCGAGATTGTTCCATACGCTAGAACAACTGCCTCTCTTACATCAGAGCAGAAAGTCTATAACGATGTATATCTTAGTATGATTCAACAAGTGCTTGCAACACCATACTTTTATTTTTCGTACACATATGATCTGACACACACACTGCAAAGGCTATATTACACAGCAGAGGACTTCCTTCAGATGGCACTACATGAAAGAGCAGATGTAAGATTTGTTTGGAATCAGCACCTCTTGAGAGACCTGTGTGTCCAACCAGAGATGAGTCCTTTCTGCTTACCCCTAGTCCATGGATTCATATCTATAAAGCCATGCAGCATCAATGGTGAATGGTTCACTTGGGCGCTGATATCTCGTCGAAGCGTGTATCGAGCAGGGACACGAATGTGGATGAGAGGTATAGATCAAGAAGGTGCTGTGGCAAATTATGTAGAAACTGAGCAAATAATTGAATTTAGAGATTTTCGATCATCATTTGTCCAAACCAGGGGCTCCATTCCGTTATACTGGACTCAAGAACCTGATTTACGCTATAAGCCTCCACCACTAATAGCTAATGCTCCCCATGAAGAAGCCTTTGGCAGACATTTTGAATCACAAGTACTATGTTATGGCAAGCAAGTGGCTATAAACCTCATTGATCAGAAGGGGAAAGAAGGTAAACTGTGTGAAGCATTCAAACATTTAATTACCACCAGTAATCGGCAAATGATTCGTGACAATGTCCGTTATGAATACTTTGACTTCCACCATGAGTGCCGAAAGTTACGTTGGGATCGTTTAAGTATTCTTATGGATCGTGTTACTCCTGATAGAGAAACGTTAGGATACTTTCTCTTCCGTGATGGTGTAGTACTACTGGAACAGGATGGAGTTTTCCGCACGAACTGCATAGATTGTTTAGATCGTACAAATGTGGTACAGTCCATGCTTGCCAGGAAGCAGCTTCAAGCTGTTCTAACTAAAATGGGTATTCTTAATGAAAACCAGAAAATTGAAGACCAGTTTTCGTTTGAAGTGATGTTCAAGAATGTTTGGGCAGATAATGCTGACATTGTAAGCACAGAGTACTCTGGCACTGGTGCCCTTAAAACTGATTTCACGCGAACTGGAAAGCGTTCTTATATGGGCGCCTTGAAAGATGGGGTGAACAGTGGTATTCGTTACATTAAGAATAACTTCTTTGATGGAGATCGACAGGATTCCATTGATCTGTTCTTGGGAAAATATCAAGTTGAAGAAGGTGAAGGTGCTGCTCGTCCCTGTCCCCTGAAGGAGAATAGAGATCCTCGTTTGTATTTCCTACCAGGAGCTGTGTTCATCTCGATTCTCATGATTTTTGCTTGTGTTTTGTTGCCTTCTGAATATTCTTCATTTACTCTTCTGTCTCTACTCTTCTGGGCTGCTATGACAGCTGTTGCTGTAATAGCCACATTTAAGCAAGGCCGTCAGCTTGTTAATGCACCACGTCTCTGTATGTCAGCACTCAGCCACTTAACAGTTCCTCCGAGAGGTGGCTAACATTTAGCAACTTTGTTGTAAATGATTTAATGTTGGTCTATGTTAATCTTCAAATATCAACTTAGGTTCACAGTGTTTCTCTATCTGTGTCTTTCATCGCAAACTCCTGTTACTGATGTAGTTTTGGTTATTAATAAGAAGTTAAATGTATGAAATGTGAAACAAGTAAAGGGAAATATGTTTGGATCTTTCATAATGATTTTTTCTTTCATTGGCAGTGTGACTAAACTGTAAGAATATGTCTCTAACTAATAACAATGTGCTAATGGAATTTTGGATATATGTGTTACTTCTTTATGATTTGAAGTTAATTTTTTGATAATTAAAAAGGTTGTAATTTGTCTTTTAGATAAAAGTTGCAGGATACTGCAGATGGAGTTTAGGGTTAGGATGTAATTAAAGTACACTGTTTCTCTGTAAACAACTGCAGCAAGTATTTCTGTACAAGCACATAATTAAAATTTGCCCACTTCATTGAAACCTTTCCTTTAAATGTAGAATGTAATTGTATAACACTGCTTACTGAAAAGGAAAAATCTCTCTCTCTCTCTCTCTCTCTCTCTCTCTCTCTCTCTCTCTCTCTCTCTCTCTCTCTCTCTCTCTCTCTCTCTCTCTCTCTCTCTCTCTCTCTCTCTCTCTCTCTCTCTCTCTCTCTCTCTCTCTCTCTCTCTCTCTCTCTCTCTCTCTCTCTCTCTCCTCATACTGTATATATAAGTCCATGCTTAAAACTCCCTATCATTTAGACACAGTGATTAAACACTTACAAACCAGTATTTTTTTATGCGTAAAATTCATTAAGATGATGGTTTATGTACATATATAATGAGCCAGTAAGCTATGTAGAGACAGATAGAAAAAGGTATTAAAGTACATAAAGTAACTGGCCAACTTTGCTGAAGAAAATAACACGTCCCATTTTATATCTTAGTGTGCTCTGTCTGGTGTCTATTTAAGTGTTCAAAAACAAAAGATTTATATTATGACATCTTGCTGAGCACTAGTCTACAGCACTGATTATTAGTTGAATGCATTAATCTTGAAGCTTTCACTTTAAAAGTAATTCTCGTTTAGTTTTCCGACCATCTTTAAAGCTTTAGTGCTGTACGATATAATGTAAAGAGCCTTCACTTAATTAGGTTGTAAGAACCACTCCTGTAATAAGAGAAATTTATCTGTTATAGTGTACAGATCAGTGGTGGTTAGGGATAGAGTGAGTGTTAAGTACATGAATGGCATACACTGTCTTTTTATTAATTGCTACAGAAGTAATAGATTTTCTTCTATATGCAGCTCAGTACTTCTTAACCTTGTTTTCCAGTAATCATGTGGGTTACAGTACTGTGCTATAGGCTTGAATGAAGGTAATTAACTGATACATCTTTTGATTCCTCAGATTAACCTGAAGAACTTAGTGTTACCAAGATGTGGATGAAGTACAGTCCGTACATTAAATTCTATACAATGTGTTACTTTACAATATACAGTAGTTGCAGTTCAGTACATACAGGACCGTAGATATATCTAAATCATTTAGCATATGCAATGTATATACAGCACAGCATACATTAAGCATATAATAACAGTGTAATATATTTGCCATGTGTATGCATATTATTCTCAACTACTGTAAATATTAATTTTTCATTGAAAGTGAGAAGTCCATTAATATGCAATACTAACTACGTGATATTTGTTTGTACATAGATACTTTGCTCTGTAGATGAATGAAGTTGCCTTAATAATTATTACAATTCAAATATTAATAATTATTACAATTCAAATATTAATGAAGTTACATTTTCACATAATTGAATGCCATGTTCACCTCAAGTCTGACATGTAATTGTTTGTTTATAGTTTTAATTGCAAGAATTTTTCTCATTAAAAACAGTATAACATCCTATGAATTACTCAACAATTGATGTACTTAACCAGCAATTTTACAGGATTTTTAAGCTGGAATATAGGTTCACCTAGCTTATTTTGTATTGTCTTTCAGGGGTTTACTTTCTGATGTTATAAGCAGATAACATTAGCTTCATTTTACACATAGCCATAGATGTTATTTAAAAGTTTTGACATTTACTTCTTCTTATAATGTAGGAATAGAATATGTATAGGAATAAAGTTTGTGACAAACTGATCTGAGAGCACTGTCCTTCTTTCTTAAGATTATTTGCTTCTGAAATTCATTCATGGTGCTTATTTTGGCTACTAGTAATGATATGGGAACTCATTCCAATGGCTTATTTCCTTTTCCCTATATGTCATGGAAAGAGATGAGGGGTAACTAAGGGTTAAGCTTTGATACGACTATTGTCTTGTGTTATTCTTCTGCCTCTTTTGTTTACTTTGGAAAGCTTTTGTGCAAATAAATTTGGAGCTGGGTTATAGAGGTCTGCCATTTCAAGAGAATTGAAGGTTAAAAATGATCAAACCTACAGAGTAGAATATTGTTTAAGTAAAATCTACCCAGGCTATAATGTGCATCCTGTAAATGTTACGAGTCTGTATATGTAAACATGATCTATAATAGTTTTCAATCTACTGTAGTTGATATTTTTATTATGCATTTGTTTTTAATAATTTGAGTGTTGGCCATTTTCATTATTTAGTGTTGTATCTGGTACTTGGCTATACATGTATTAGATATGCTTGAACATGATCTAAGGTTGAAACAGGCTACTCAGCCACTGACATATTTTGACCGGTGATGAAAGTACATAGCGTTAGTCATAGTTGTAGGAACAAGTCAAATACCCTTCATTTACTGAGTCTTAAAAACTACTGCCTGTAATGTGGATAATTTATTGGAATTTAGAAGTTTATTGCTGCTTATGTCTGCTCACATTTAACCAAGTGCAAGTGAGATAAGCTAAGGGTAGCAAGTACATGCATTGTCTCCCCCTATTCTAGGTTATCAACTTTTGCTTACTCAGGTGGTTGGTTGAGCAATCCATCTTAGAGAAAAAGAGACTACGTATAAAGTCTTTCGTCTGTCAAATATGAAGCTTTCCTATTGATCAAAATGCATAAATATGCAGGTCATCAACAGATTCGGAAAAAGAACCCATGATGCCCAAAATATTGCAATAAATTATTAACAGGTTCATAAAGTCCTTAGAGGCCTTTCTTATTGGTGTTTCTCAAGATTCACAGGTCATCACACACTGAAAATATTTTATTCATTCAAACCCTTCACGAAAGGTAATTATATTAATGTGTGTCATGTTGTTTGACAATTTATGGCTTCAAATTCCAAGCTGCAGCTTGTTATGTCCTTCATTTGTATTGGTTTAAAGCAGCCTTTTGGAAGTTAAGGGTCCTTCACCAGCTTCATGCATTATTGTACTAAATGGAGTGCTGTATTGTCTACAGTAATTGGTGTACAATATAACCATCACCATCATATACAGGGTATAAGAGAACCTTGGTAAACTCCTATTCATATGTTGTCTACTGACATTTGAGTTCATGACTGAATGAATGAGGAAGCAAAGGGTCACTTTAAAGGGACCTCAGCCTCACCAAGTTGGTTGGTCTGCTATATCTCGTGATCAGATTGTGAGATAACACATGAAGGAACCAGGATAATCCAGTGGATGATAAATTTTCTAGACAGGTCCAAAAATATATCAGATCACTCAGTCATTAGAGTATATTTTGTATCCAGCTAGAAGCACACGATGCTCAGTCTTCTTTCTCCCTGATGTATAAATCAGAATTTTGGTTACAAAGATTTGTTCACATGGAATATTCCAAAAAATTTCTTTAATAAAAATTTTGTAACACAGCTATAGTTTTATAGTTAGTTCCTTCTTTATCTTCACTGAATGATTTTGCAAAATCATACTGAAGAAAATACACCTTTGGATCAAGCTCTGTTGGGCAGTTCATGAGGTGAAAATGTTACCAATTAAGCAATTTTAAATGTTTGAATTTGCCTGTTTCAACCTGTGGTCTGCAATTATGGCTTTTTTTCATAAAATTTCTTCCTTGGAATTTTGGTTACATTACTGGACTTTTCTTTTATGTCCATGAAAGAGTTTTGTTTGCTATACTGTAGTTTGATGTTAAGGGTTATGTTTGGAAGAATGAGAAACTTCTGAAGTTTTCCCATTTACTGTACACTGCCCTAATACTGTATCACATGAATTTAATCAGGGAATGATGGCTGCTGTAAAATAAGAGTATTTGTTGGATGGATAATTATCAGTTGGTTCTAGAGTGACTGTATTGCATCTTGTTTTGACATAAAATGTATGGTAAAGTTTTCATCAGTCAACAAATGATCTCTGTTGGTAATGGGTTGTATGTAATAGAAGATAATCTCCCCATATGTAATGATGTGTACATTTTTTTGCCATATTTATAGTTAACTATTTTTTTTCACTGCAATGATTTGGCACAAATATATATTTTAACGGTTATTATTTATTCATCTCCATTAGGTTTTATCATATTACAATTTAAAATATCTTTACATGCCCTAAGATTAGTGATCATAGTGAGGTGAACAAAGCATTTTTGCTGTTTTCTTAATCATTTTAAAAAGTGATTTTTACACTTGGACAATAATAAGATACTATGTACATATTTCTTGTAGCCTTAATGTGTGGGGATTATATTAACATTTTTATGTAAACAAAATTGCTTTTTGGTGCATTTTATATTGCCTCTGTTATTATGAAAGTTGCTCTCACTCTAGTCGAATATTGCTCCAAAGGTGAACATTTTGAAATGTTGCCAAATTTTCTGCACTAAAATTTTATATACATATATAATATAAACCCAGATTCTTGTTCCTCTCTTTTCTGTCTCCCTTGAAACATGCACATTGTTTTATGTGCAAGTCTTTCATTCTGGCTTTGCATTTGAGTGTAATGCACATAAATATAACCTTTAATGGTAGGGAATGGTTTATTACAGAATGATGGGGTCCAGTACCTAACTGTATCACAGTAAAGTGGTCCATGTAAAGCATCTTTTGTTCCTTGTTTTACTATATACAGTAATGATGTTTCAGTTGCTATGATTGCTATGAGTTTTTCTTTTATGTTTTGGTTTTGTGTTAATAGTATTTTGCCAGATGTTTCTTGTTACATTCCTTTATGTTTGAATTGTTAAGGTTTATAATCTTCTAATGCCTTTAGGTCTTGTAAATGATTAAATAAATTATTGAAATTTTGAGTTTCTTTTAATTAAGCTTGTGCATATGAGACTTTTGCAATATTGTATTTGAATGAAGGGAAGTCTCACGTACATAATGTAAAACCAATGTGTTTTACCAAAACTATCACAATTACTTAATGAGCTAAATTTCATAACTCAGTATTTCCCTTTATGAAAGTGAGTTACACCAGTGAAAAGAAACTTCAAAACATTCTCCATCTTTAGTACAAAACTTAATTTAAAAAAATTATTAGCCATCCATAACAATAAACCAATGTATTGAGTATAAAATGTATAAAATACATTACCTAACTCTCAAGTGATACAGTGATGTTAAAAAAATAAGTATTTTACTGTATATATAAAATGTCCTAGAATAGTGAACCATGGAGGGCATTTTTTCCAGGGGTGGCTCCAGAAGATGGCATCCATCCATACTCAAGGATTCTATATATATACAGTATAAAGAATAACGTTGGATGCCTCATGTTCCTGACTTGCATAGGAAGAATAATTCCCCAACAACTTTGGTCGTAGCCTTTTCTAATCTTTGAGAAGGCTCAAACTGGCGACCCTTTATGCTAAGCGACCCCATAGGGGGTTAGAGCCATCAGAGCACCTCACAGGGTACATTGTAGGCATTACTAAAGGTTCTTTGCAGCATCCCTTCAGCCCCTAGCTGCAACCCCTTCCTTTAGTTTTACTCTACCTCCACTCATATTAACTTTCTTCCATCTTGTAATCCACCCTCTCCTAACAATTATCTCAAAAGTCTAACAGCGAGCTTTTCCTTCTGCTACACCTTTCAAACTTAACTACTCTCAATTTCCTCTCCAGTGTTGAATGACCTCATAGGTCCCAGTGCATGGCCTTTGGTCCTAAACTCTATATTCCATTCCACTCCAATCCATTCCTTATTCTAAGCCTGACACTGAAGATAATAATACTTGTAATTGAAAATGACTTGCCAACTTTCAAGTATTTGACCAAGACATCAATGTCAATATTAACAGTGGCCTTTTGATTGGCTCTGATGCAACATACTTATTTACATATTTTTCTTCCCATCTGCAGTTAAGTGATTAGTCCAGCTTTTTAGTCTCTTATATGATAAACAAATCTGTGAGCGAGGTGCGAAATAATGAACAGGAAGACAAGTACTGCTGGTTTATTGATGAAAACTAGCTGCTTATAAAGTGGGATGCGGATGTCTGTGTAGTTCGCAGAGACCGCTGGTACAAAGATTTATAGGTGACCTGAGGTCAAACTAATTCCTTACAAAAACAGGACAGGTTCATACAGAGAACAGTGATCAACAATGTCTGACATATAAATAACTCGTTACTTGTACATAAAACATGATTGTTTAGAAAGACAACATATATACAGTTTACAATTGTGATGATAAATATATATTCCGATCAACCTTGGTCGATGAAAAGGCACTGCAGGAAATGGGATGTTCTCTACAGAGAACGCATTGAGCGAGACTTTACCATTCTTCCCCCACAAGACAGAGGCAATGTCTGATTAAACCAGGTATCTGCCGGGGCGACGAAGGGGACCTCTCTTTCTGGATGTCAACTGGAGAGGGCAGTCGTCTTCGCCAGTGTCCTCTGCAGTGGTTTGTTGGGGTACCTTTCTGTCAGGTTTCTGGGTTTTTCGGGGACACCATTGCCTCCTTCCTGCGACCGGGGTTGCTTGAGGGGCTGCCGCATCCCGCAGGAGACCTTGGGGTCCGCCTTCAGTGCCCCCCTCCAGGAATGCGGGTTTGAGACGATCTATTGATACCTAGTCTTCCCGCCCATGGATGGATATTCAGAATGCCTTCTTGTTCCTTCCCAGTACAAGGAAAGGTCCCCTGTAGGGTCTAGTCAAGGGTGGGCGTACGGCGTCATCCCTGGCGAAGACGTGGGTGGCGGAGGACAGCCCAGGAGGCATGAAGGGGGATGTCCTGTCGGTGAATATCTTTTGGAAGGGGGCGAACTTTCCAACCCTGTCTTGGAGCATCTGCGTTCCTATGTCGTCCCTGTTCTCTGTGACGAGTTCCCCCGGGACTACCAGAGTCTCTCCATAGACTTTTTCCGCTGAGGAGGGGTTGCTGTTGTCTCTGGGGGCGGTCCTCAACCCGAGGAGGACCCAGGGCAGCTGGTACTTCCAGTTTTCAGAGGAGCAACGAGCCATGAGGGATGCCTTCAGAGACCTGTGGAACCTTTCCACCATTCCGTTGGCTGCGGGGTTGTAGGCGGTGGTGCTGTGGTGAGTGGTCCCCATTAGACGTGCCAGGGCGGTCCACAGCTCGGACAGGAAAGCGGGTCCCCTGTCTGTCGTTATGTCATCTGGGACACCGAACCGGCTGATCCAGCTGGAGAGGAGGGCTTCTGTGCATGCACTGGAGGTGGCTTCTTCCATGGGCAAAGCTTCGGGCCACCTGGTGGAGTGGTTGATGACTGTCAGAAGGTATCTGGATCCTCCTGATGGGGGAAGAGGTCCTACTACGTCGACGTGGATGTGCCCAAAGCGTCTCTTTGGCTGGGGGAATTCACCCACTCCCGATTCGGTGTGCTGTCCCACTTTGCTTGTCTGACACTGCATACACTGTCTTGCCCAGGCCGTTGCGTCTTTCCGTATGCCATGCCAGACGAACTTCTCCATCAGCAGTCTGGCTGTTGTCCTTCTGGAGGGGTGGGATAGGCCGTGGATGATGTTGAAAACCAGCCGACGTCTGGAGGCGGGTACCAGGGGGCAGGGGTGTCCGGTACTGACATTGCTCAGTAATGTTGATCCTCCTGAGCTGAAGGGCACGTCCTTCCACTTCAGCGACATGACGGCTGTATGGTAGGCTGGGGTCTCAGGGTCAGCAGCTTGTTCACAGGCGAGGTCCTCATAATCGATCCCAAGCTGTAAGGAATCGATTTTGATCCTCAAGAGGGCGTCGGCTACCAGGTTCTTCCTGCCAGGGAGGTAGTTGATGGTGCAGGTGAACTCCGTGATGGCTGTGAGGTGCCACTGCTGCCTAGAGGACCATGGGTCGCCCAGCTTCGTGAAGGCGTGGACCAACGGCTGGTGGTCGGTCCAAATTGTGAAGGGCGTCCCCTCCAGGAGGGACTTGAAGTGCTGTACCGCCTGGTATGCTGCGAGGAGTTCTCGGTCGAAGGTGCTGTAGCGGGAATGGGCGGTGTTTAGCCTCCTACTGAAGAAAGCAATGGGCTGAGGGGTCCCTCTGATGACCTGTTCCAGGACTGCTCCGCACACAATGTTGCTGGCGTCCGTCGTCAGCTGGAGAGGAGCGCTGGGGTCCTGGTGGGCCAAAGATGTTGCTTTGGCGAGGGCAGCCTTCATCAGGAGGAAAGCCTTCTGCTGGTCGGGGTCAATACTAAGGTCTTTGGACGTCCCTTGAGGACCTCTGTCAGGGGGGCCATGGTGTGAGTAATCTCCGGGATGAATCTTCTGTAGTAGTTGACCATCCCGAGGAATTCTTGTACGGCTCTGATGGAGGTAGGGGTGGGGAGCTTCTTGATGACTTCGACCTTCGACGACATTGGGCGGACACTTTCTGGGAATATCTCGTGGCCCAGGAACTCCACCTTCTCGACGCCGAAGTTGCATTTGTCAAACCTGACGATGAGGCCACTTTCCTGCAGGCGCTGCAGGACCTTCTGGATGTGTCGCAGGTGTTCCTCCTGTGATCTGGAAAAGATTAGGATATCGTTGACGTAGCAGACACAGAAGTCCAGGTCCCCACGATGCTGCCCATCAATCTCTGGAAGGTCGCGCCTGCGTTCCTCAGGCCAAAGGTGGAGAAGGCAAAGACGTAAGACCCGAAGGGCGTGGCGATTGTGGTTTTGGGGATGTCCTCCGGTGCTACTGGGACCTGAAAATAAGATTTTAGTAGGTCCATTTTGGAGAATATCCTGGCCCCGTGGAAAGAGGCCGTCAGGTCCTGCATGTTCAGCAGGAGGTAGTGGTCCAGTTCTGTTGCCAGGTTCAGCTGCCTGTAGTTGCCGCAGGGCCTTCAGGTGCCATCTGCTTTCTGCACCATGTGAAGAGGGGAGGCCCGTGGGCTGGGAGCCTTTTTGCATATGTCCATCCTTTCCATCTCTGCGAAGGCCTTTTTGACCTCCTGAAGGCACTGTGGGGAAGCCGTCAAACTTAGCGTGCATCAGGGGGCCCTTCGTCTTGATATGGTGGTATATCCCGTGTTTGGCAGGAGTCCCAGGCATATGGTGGAGCTCGGGTTTGAAGACCTCCAGGAACTCTTTCAGGAGGGAACCATACTGGTGGGGTGCGATGGAACAGATGGCGGGCTCCCTGGGGTCTGGCGACAAGGGCAGGGACTGGCAGGACTGGATGTCCAGCAGGCGTTTGCGGCCGACGTTCACTGCTAGACTGAAGTGGGTGAGGAAATCCGCAGGACTCCAGGAGTGGAGTCCTGATGTCTGTGATGATGAACTCCCAGCTGTACCTCCGGCCAAGGATGGAGATCGACAGGAGCTTGGTGCTGTAGGAGAGGATGGGGGACCCATTTGCAGCCATCAGGCAGGTAGTTGGGTCCGGCGGTCATCTGCGATCCTCTCCTGAAGGTGGAAACACCAAACGCATGGCTCCAGTGTTGACCAACATCATCCTGCTGGAGATCGATCACAGACGTAGAACCCTAATGATAAGGGGGCCCCTGGGTATTTTTGTTGTTGCTGCCACGGTGGCCTGTGGGGTTGGCCACTGCCTCCTCAGTTTTTTTGAAGGGAAGAAAGGGCAGGGGGCTTTGCACCTCTGAGCGGCCCTCCTGAACCTCCGGTCGAAGTAGCACAGCCCCAGCCCCTCCCTCTTCTGCTGGTGGGACGACCTTTTCTGCTCAATGGTGTTGATGGGCTCCGTGGTGGGGTCCTCCAGCAGAAGGCAGTTGGCGGAGTCTGCAGGCGTGGTTGCCCGCTTAGCCGCCTTTGAGGAGTCTGTCAGCTGCTGTGCCAACCTGATTAGGTCCCCAACCGGGAGGGTGTACGCATCTGTGATCTGCCCACGGACCTCCGGCAGTAGCTGTCGCAGGAAGATCTCCCTCGACAGAATGATTTCCTTGCGCCTGCCACTGCTGAAGGGGGTACCACACTTCCAAGAGGTTTCCCTCCTGCCAGGGGTTGAAGGTGAGGTCGAGGGCATGGGCAGCTCTCTCGGAGACCAGCAGGGAGCAGGTCTCGACGAGAGTGGATTTCTGTTCTTGGAAGGTGGCGGGGACCGACGTCGTCATCAACCAAGGGGCGATCTTCTTATATATCTCCTCTGGGAGGGCGTTAATGGCGATGTCCGCCTTCAACACCTCATCAGTCAGGCCTGCTATTCTGAATTGCCCCTCGACCCTGTAGAACCAAGACGCTGCGTTCTCCCTGGTGAATGGCGGCAGCCTTATGTTAAGGGCCATCTTTGGTTGGTCTGTCAGGGGAGGTCATCGCGTGGGGCGGTGGTACCGGTGTGGAGGTGCGCACGGGAGGGGGTTGCGAGAGGGAGGTGTCTACCTCCGAGAGGTTCGCGGTAATTTGTACGTGGTTGGGAATGTCTCCGTCCATGCTCTTTTCGTGCTCTCTTTTGGAGTGTGTGGGAACACTCACACCAATACACGCTGGGGGAGCGTGCCGTGTGGGTCCGCTAATGACGCTGGTGACCTGCCGACAAGGGTCGGTTAACACCCGAACACTTTGTTAGAGTGCCGTAGTTAGTCCGTTAGGGGCGTGGATTAGGTTCATTGGGCCAAGACTTAGTCACCGTTTGGGTCCGTTAATGGCTTCCGGGAACCACTCCAGGAGTCACCACTGTGAGAGAGGTGCGAAATAATGAGCAGGAAGACAAGTACTGCTGGTTTATTGATGAAAACTAGCTGCTTATAAAGCGGGATGCGGACGTCTGCGTAGTTCGCAGGGACCGCTGGTACAAAGATTTACAGGTGACCTGAGGTCAAACTAATTCCTTACAAAAACAGGACAGGTTCCTACAGAGAACATAGTGATCAACAATGTCTGACATACAACATAAGTAACTCATTACTTGTACATAAAACATGATTGTTTAAAAAGACAACATATATATACAGTTTACAATTATGATGATAAATATATATTCTGATCGACCTTAGGTCGATGAAAAAGGCACTGCAGAAAACGTGATGTTCTCTACAAAGAATGTGTTGAGCGAGACTTTACAAATCTACTGAAGCTTAATCTTCTGTGACTGATCTAAGACATTTTTGACTGGGTTCCATGAACAAGGTAACCTATACAATAACACTCAAGAGTCTGATGGTACAAATTATTTAGGTATACTTTACAGTACAGTGTCTGTAGTAGGTTAATCATAACTAGATTCACCCGTAATGGACATTACTTTGAGGCTCTTTGCAACGGCCCTTCGGCTCCCAGCTGCTACCCCTTTCATTCCTGTTACTGTATCTCCGTTTATGTTCCCTTTCTTCCATCTTACTTTCCACCCTTTCCTAACAATTTCATAGTGTGACTGCGAGATATTCCCCCTGTTACACCTTTAAACCCTTTTTTCCTCTCAATTTCCATTTTGGCGATGAATGACCTCATAGAACCCAGAGCTTGGCTTTTGGTCTAAATATTATATTTAATTTCCTTCCTTAAACTAAACCCAAGAGATATAATAACTTTACACTAACTGTAAAATCTTCTTTCAAATCTATGTCTAGGAAGAAAAAGTATGGGTATAAGAGTTAAAATGAACTGCCAAGTCAAAGAACCACTGTCCCAGAAACCTGTGAGAAGTGCTGATAATTCTGAGCTTTATTAGAGGGAATGGTGCAGCCTGTAAGAGAGAGAGAGAGAGAGAGAGAGAGAGAGAGAGAGAGAGAGAGAGAGAGAGAGAGAGAGAGAGAGAGAGAGAACATGCTCGAAAACCAAGAGGGTTAATGGTGGTACAACCATCTTACAAAGAGGTGCATCTGCCAATGTATGTAATCAAATTGGGATTAAGCATACTTGCTACATCAACAAGGAATGAAAGAGAGAGAGATCTGCAAAAAGCATGTGTGATTAAAACTACATTATTGGGAACACTTCGCCTCATAATGCTGTTGTGACTACTGATGAAATCCCAGAACGTACATGCCACGAAGAAATTACTTCTTTTAAAAAACAACTGAAACAGTCTGGAAATGTTATCAGAGCACTGCATATCATACCTGCTGGCCTTTGGAATAAATTGCACATGCTGTAAATATACGGAATTATACGGACAGACTTCCAATTAAGCACATCTTCACATGCTCATAGAATATACTGGAAAATTGTCGTGTTTTTCTAATGGATGAATTAAAATGTGACACTTTTGAACATTTATATCCTTATAGATGTTGCTGCTTGCTATGAGAAAGAAGAGTATCATAAAGAGTAACGTTTACAAAGAAAACGTAGACCAGATGGAAATCCCACATTACATTGCTAGCATTCTGAGAATTAGGTCGTAAAGTATGCGAACTAGTGACGGAAAGCTGATGTATTAGCTCCAGGTTATTTACTGGGAGGAACTGCAAAAATTAAGTCTGCATTCTTGAGGCCTTACCGGGCTCGTATGCAATGGTTCTTGGCCTGGTAAGTCTAAAAGTGACTAACAAAACTAAAACAGCCAGACTTAGCAAAGTGCTACATAAAATTAATAATCAACAAAGACCATGGAAATCTCTCCTCCACGGGGAAGCTGTGGATGTAGAAAATTATTAAAATCAGTTGTTTATAAAATTTGGGATATAAAATGTACGAGAAGTTTTAAAATTGGGAATGGATGACCAACGGTCTTAATGTGATCATTTGCGGACCAGAATATGTTTGCTGAGTAAGCGACAACGCACCAGGAACCAGAACACAATATGTGACTCCCGATGGATGGAATATTGTAAGAGACTGGAAAAGGAGAAGCAAGAACAGAGTCCCAATTTGGGAGCACATGATGAGAAAATCATCGAATCATGACATATGAGAATCCCTGATCGCCACAGAGTAAACGTGGATGAGGTCACAGGAGAAGAGGAGAGACTTCTAACGCTCCACCATTAAAAACAACAGTAGAAAAAGTACTTTTGGAAAAGATTCGTGAGAGTATATTTTAGGTGACAAACAATGGGATCTTATACAAAAGATAAAAGGAAGGTTATTACCTGACTAACAGCCTGTAATTCACCACCTTATGAAGAGTAATAAAAATATAAGCATTCCAGAACTTGGAAGTTGGCCGTAGCTAGGTTTTAAATTATTAATCTAATAATTTTGTTTGAAGTGGTAAACTAACCAGTTTTTCAAATCCTTAATGGACATTGTTACCCTAGGAAGTGCCTAAGATTTGGGCTATAGATAAGTGCCCTAAGGCTTTTTCAGTGTCATATTTAGATCCTAGTATTTCATCTCATTTATTTTCTGGCTCTGTCTATCTTGCTGTCAAACCACTCCAACTTCATCTTTTTCATTGTTTTCAGCAGTGAATGGATAAAAGTGTCCCAGTCCTTGGCTCTGTGGCCTAAATTTCATGATTCCAAACGGACAGGAGTTCCAAGTGAAGCGTTCTGATCCAGTGGTGGGAAGAGATGCCAACTAAATAGCATCTGAGCCTCTTCTCCAGCAGCACCTAAGAGCTGGGGGCATGGGGTTTGCAACCCCATGCCCTGCACTAAAAAACGGAAGAAAAATAAATGACTAAGCACTGGGGTTTGAATGAGTATGGGTGTGGTGCCGAAGAGAAGTGCATGACATTTAATTTGTTCAAGAAGAAAAACCTGATGTTTTACAGTGGATGCTTAGTGAGATAAGGAGGAGAGTAGTGTGTACAGTAAAGAGAAGGGGGTGATTGTGTCTGGAGTCACTGATTCACTGAAAGGTAAATGGCTAGGGAAAAGGTAATTCTTGTACTGTCAGGAAGACGGGAGAGGGGTGAACGAATACAAATACATTAGTTCGAAGATTGTATAAGTGCCGGGGGGATTTGGAGGATATGAGAGGGCGACTGTGCTTGGTGATTTAGCTGCAAATGTAGGTGACAAAGAAGGAGATAGCACTGTTGGTAGCTATGAAGTTGCATGAGTAAACAGAAAGGGGTCTTATAGACACTGTTGGAAAAGGACATGACTGTTGGAAATGCATAGTTTCGTACTAAAAGCTGTTTATGCCAACTTATAATTTAGTCACAAAGATGCTGCCCATATACAAGGAAACAGTCCGTCGACTATATAAACTATACAGAAAGAAATACGAATAATTTTTCCTTATTCCTATGAAGCTTGCCTGAAGAGAAAAAGAAGTATAGACTGATTCAAAGTCTAAAAAAAGATAGTCTCTACAAATACGGCCATTGACTTCAATATAGATTGCAAAAGAAAAATATTCATGTAAAGGGAAAGAGAAAAATGG
Source organism: Macrobrachium rosenbergii (assembly GCF_040412425.1). Lineage (NCBI taxonomy): Eukaryota > Metazoa > Arthropoda > Malacostraca > Decapoda > Palaemonidae > Macrobrachium > Macrobrachium rosenbergii. The sequence goes on from NC_089756.1 coordinate 52,210,571, forward strand.
AGAGGATACAAGTCTGTATGATTATTTACTATCACAGAACACATAAGAGAGTAATTTAATGATTGAAATGGTAAGATGAGGAGCAGTTGGAAGTACATCTGGTTATTATTTAGTTGAAATGAAAGTTATAATGGATAGAAGTTTAAGTTGGAGAGGAAGGGTGAAAGCATAGCTGTATATGTAATTAGATGTTAAGTCTTTTAAAAGAAAAAAAGTAAAAGAGAATACAGGATAATGCTGCTGGAAAATAGGCTCTGGTTTAAGACACAGCAGTGGAAAAGCATATGAAGTATATGAAAAATTCCTGGATAGAATCACTAATTAAGGCGGGAGTGTTTAGGGCTATAGGAGAGCAGGAAGAGAGAATGAAAATATTAAGTGGTGGGAGGAAGAAATGCGAGGTTTCGGGAAGGAAAAAGGTCATTTGAGGTGCAATAGCATGAGAGAGGATAAACACATGTAAAGGTATATGGAAGGATGAATAAGGTAGTGAAGAAGAATGCGAGAAAAGGAAGCAAGTAATAAATTAGAAGGTTAACCAGAACTTAAGGGAGAATATGTTGCTCTTCAGGAAAGTGAATACAAGAACTACTGAAAGAGTATGAAAATGTTTGTGTGACGATAAAGTTGAAAGTCAATGTGAGAAACAGTAAGCTTATGAGGATAAATGGAAAACAGGATAATGAAGCAATGGATGTAGAAGAACAAAAGCAACTGAATTTTATAGGTATTTGGGAATACATGTAATAGATGGTAGTAGGATGAAAGAGGAGGCGAGTCGCTGAACTGAGGAGGCAGGGAACATATATTTTTTCATGCAAAATATATGTAAGAGGTGATAAAAATTTTTGGAAAAAAGTTGGTGCGTACGAAGGTACTGCTGAGCCATCTCTCCTCCATTGATGATGAAGCTGGGGAGTTCATTGTGGCTGAAAAAATGAAGCTGTTGAGGACTTTGTGAGCTATATATGGAAGAAGGACTAATAATGTGGAGATCTGAGGAAGTGAAAAAAAGAACAGCGTATGTGAAACGATGCACCAGAGTGGTTTGAAATGGTTTGGTCATGATGACAGAAAAGAGGATGATGTTAGTTAAAATAGTGTAAAATTCGCAAGCATCAGAAGAAAGGAAAGTGGAAGACCCAAAATGTGTGACACAGGTGAAATGGGAGGGACTTTTGCAAGACAGAGGAGTAGAGAGGCGCATGCAATGGTTTTAATGTGCTACTAATCGGGTTTTTGTATAGATATGTGAAGTAGCTAATATTGTGGAAGATTTATGCATCAGCAGTTAAAGGATTAATCTGAGGGACTATAATATATATATATATATATATATATATATATATATATATATATATATATATATATATATATATATATATATATATATATATATATATATATATATATACACACACACACACATATATATATATATATATATATATATATATATATATATATATATATATATATATATATATATATATATATATATATATATATATATATATATATATATATAGATATATACATATAGAAAGTAGAAAGATAGATAGATAGATATACGGGAAATGCTACATGCGTTTTCAGATAAAATCATTAAACCTCTGAGAAATGGGAGAAATCCATTTCTAATCAAAAACTTTTGAAAATAAAGCGTATTCACACAATGTTATTGCATTAACTTCATTTGGCTTCTGAATTCATTGTCTTTAGCAGACAGGATCGTCATGCAGCAAGTTTAGGTCAACAATAAAATGGATGGATAACCTATTTTATGTTACTCAAAGCACAAAACACGAAAAACTTTTTCACTTTCTGCAGAATAGATTAGGAGCAGATGCAGAATAGGGAGACGGGTAGGCATGAGAAACCGACCGTGAAAACGGGCCAAACCTAACCTTTCCAGGAAAGCTGTGTCCTGACGTAACCAGATTCTACTTCCCAAAGGTCCTTTTAAATATTCTCTGAGTACAGCATTTATAAAGGACCTTGCTACTCCCTAACCTGACTTAGGACGCCTTCCTTTGACCTGGCCGGAGGAGGGGCCATCCCCACCCACCAAATGGACCCCCCCCACCGAACACTTAATATCAGAAACAGATCGGCGATTCCGTGTGCCTAAATTTCCGTTTGGACACGGTCTGGCACTGCCTAAAAAACAACCTTGATCCAACTTTTCATAGAGCGTCGTGCCCTGACCTAACCAGAACTTGACTTCCTAATGTGACATAAGGCGCCGTAATTTGCTCCAGCTACGGGGGGCGACTTGACCCCCTCAAGTAACACTAAACATCGAGCACATGGAGTGGTCTAGGCTACCCCTTTGTGGTAGTGGTTTTAAATTACCAACGCCTATCCCTGTCTCCCTACTCTACCTCGCAGTTAAGCGATTATATAACCATATAATATATTAATATAATTCGGAAAACTTGAACATAGTTTCATAATTTTTAAAATAAATGCATAATTAGAAGAAATGTGGAGTGACCTTTAAGGACCGGTAGACCGTTTCTTTTTTCCAAGTGAAACAATATCAATTGGTTTAACTTTACAATCGATCCATGATATTTAAACCGGAAAACTGTGGCACTTCCACGGGGATGCACAGGACCTCGATGAACTCACTGACAATCACCACATTCTGTCCTGGGCTAACTCCTCAAGATCTGCTCCTGGGCCCCAACACTCATCTCCTGCTTCCCGCCTCATTGTCCTCAACCACGTCTCCTTTGGCCTACCCCTACCTCTTCTACCAAGGGCAACCCACCCCGGTATATCTCCTACTATTCCCTGTCTTCTATACACATGGCCTAGCCACTTCCAGGATGAGAACCTAACATACTTATCGACCGGCTGCACCCTCATTACTTCTCTAATTCTGTTATTTGATACCCTATCCCTTCAATCAATTCCTAATATTCTTCTGAGCTCCTTATTTTCAAATGCTAAGAATTTATTACCCGAAGTCACTGTACAGTATCATGACTCATGCCCAAAAATCAAAATAGTCCTAACCATAACCTTATAAATTTTGATTTTTGTATGCACAGAAAAATTGCTATTATTCCAAATATTTTTAAGCATTCCCATTGCCTGATGAGCCTTTTTTAATTTTTCCATAAATTCTGTGCTCAGAGAGCCATCCTTATCTAAATAAGCACCTAAATATTTAAACTTACCTACTTACTTTACATCTATGCCTTTAATTAGACAATCCTGTGAATATTCATATTCATGATTTCAGTTTTTCCACTATCAATAACCAAACCAACCTTTCGACCTTCACTGACTAGACAATCCAACACTCTCTGCATCTTTTCTGGTCCCTCGCAGATCAAAACTATATCATTAGCATAATCTAAGTCAAGAAGTTTCCCATTTTCTCCCCAGAGTACACCTGCATCTCGTTTCTCTTTTAACCCTTCTCATAACGCAATCTACGACCTATACAAACAACAGAGGAGACAGAATGCCACCCTGAATCATACCAGACTTAACTTTAAATTGACACTTATGGGTAAAATTTTACTTTGAACCATTATTGCATTCTGGACTTCAAAATATAATTTTCCTGTGTTTTAATGTGTGCTTTGAATGTTTCTGACGTTCGTTTCGTTAGCAAATAGCTTAACCAACCACATCCAACCTAACCTAATCTAACCTAGGGTACCAGGTTCTTACCCTTGGGCAAGATATTAATTTGAAAACATCCCATGAATTTACCGTAATCTGAATGAGAACCGCCGTTGGGGCTAAGGTCGTTGTATTTCATTCGTTTTGTGTTTTCCCCTACCCACAAGCCCGTTTTCCACTGCGGTCCCCAAAACTGTAGGATATAAGGGTTGGGTCCACTATCTATAAAAGTACTCCTTTGCTAACAAATCGAATGTCAGAAACATTCAAATCACACATTAAGGTATAGGAAAATTTTAATTCCAAGTCCAAAATGCAATAATGGTTTAAAGTAAAATAATACTCATTTATTACTACTCATACGTGGAATAATCACTATACTATTCCATAAATCAAGCGTTGTCCATCTTATTAACAACTTTTCAATATTAAGCAACATTTTTTTTTACAGTTTTTACCTTTACAGACCATAAAGATTGTAAAAATTTCTTAGCTCTCAATTACGCCACACGGAAAAAAAACTACAATGAAATGAACCATGAAAGGAATTGCAGGTGGCAACGGGGAGATAATGGCAAAACATGCTGTTAACACATTGAAATACTGTATCAGCATCTAATTATTTATAGGGAATGGAATACATTTGAGACATGCTGGCTCAAAAATGAAATGGGTGTTAACACTAAAGGATAAGATTGTTCGATAAATAAATAAAGACGATAACAGAAGAACATCAAATGAGAACGCTTATGAGCAATTGACACAAGAAAGTGAAAGCAGTGATGAAATAACAAAAGAGAGAAAATATGCAAACTGTGATGCTAACAGTGATTAAAAAAAGTTTGGGAAGAGTTGTGGTAAGGAAGGAACTGCAGTGAATATCATGTTACTAGAAGCATTAGGGTAGAATATGAAAAAATCTTTATATTTCTGAAGGCCTGAAAAAGTACAGAACAGCAAGCCACAGGGATGAGAGATTGGCACACTTGGATTACATAATAATTTATCATCGATGTTTATCTCTGTGAACTGGTATTCAGGTGATGCGAGAGTTGTTAGAGTGAAACATGGAACATCTTGTAAGACTCTAAAAGCGATGAGACAAGAACATTCATTTTATGTATTAACGCTTTATTTTTTATTCATTTATTTAATTTGTACATTTGGAAAACGACATTAGAAGCAATGGAAGACTTTACAAAAATTCATAATTACGAGCACAAAAGTAAAAGATTATCGGGCAGGATTATACAGGATCTCGAACGAGCTGGGGCCACAAAAATGAATGCGCTGAAAAAAATCACTATATACGCCTTCAACTAAGGACAAAGAGGCTTAAGTAATCTTCATGATTAACGCAGAGCAGAGTAGTCGAGAAATTTTTAAAATCGAGAAGCTGTTCAAGAAAATGGGGGCGATATGGAGTTCAAATTAAGAAAAAAAAAAACAATACAAAGACAACCGATTTTATATTCTAAACGTGTTTCAGTATTGATCTGAGAAAAATGATGGGGCCACACTAGTTTTGGAGTGATGCATTTTATGTACAACAGATAATGTATACTTAAAAAGAAGCTGCAAAATGTTTAAAGAAAGTGAAATATAGTTTGGAGGAAAATGGAGAACTGGAAGTGTATACAAACATGTATAAACAAATATATATAAACATGTATAAATATATATATATATATATATATATATATATATATATATATATATATATATATATATATATATATATATATATATAGTACATACATGTATTAAGTAATTTAAAATATTATTAACAACGAAAACTACACGATAAGGAGAGGATTAGGCGAAAATATTGGAAGTCCTAGTGTATCTAAATCAAAATTCCTGCTTTTATAGTAGATTTTAGTTTGGTATTTACTGTAAACAAACTGGACATTTGTATTTAAAAATGAACGTAATTTATGCTGGTCCTTAACAGTATTAGAAACCTATAAAAATAAAAATCCTATGGTGTCTATACAATGGACATCAAATAGGAAATCTGTTATTCAAGTACAAAGGATATTCAGCAAATCTACAGGTGAGACTAAATGTACGGTATAAGAATGTTTTCCTAGGGTATTATTTATTTATATGGAATTATTATGTGTTTTTGGTGTTGTGTGTGATCTGTAAGGCGCTGGGTCTTGCTTTTCAAGAATAATTTTCTTCCACATCATTTTGTGAGAAATGATAATTTTGTTCAGTGAAAGCTATTTTTCTGTATTAAAGTGCGAAAGGTTGTTAGGATGGCTGTAAGAGGAGAGGGTTTCAGAGGCTTATACACTGACGCGCTGGTCATTATTTTTCCAGGTTGTGAACAATTCCTCTTCTAGAGGGTGGCAATGTTATGTTTGAAAACTTATGATTTGAATACTTGTTTTAGAGATTAAAATCAGTCACGAAGTGTGAGCTAAATTTTTGTAAACGAAAGTAAATTTTGGTAAAAGTTTAGTTCTCTGTAGGTGTCATAAGTTTGGAAGTGATATTTTATGTTGACAGTGACTTATCTAAAAAGCTCCCATTTTTTTATGGGCCCCCCTATCTATCTCTCTCTTTTGCTCATGCACCTAGTCAGACAAATCCAGAGACAAGAAGTGGTTTTGGGAGAGCCATAAATTTAATACAGTAATCCCTCGATTATCCAGATTAATAGAGCCAAGGCTCTGTCGGATAGTGGTGAACTCTGGATAAGGGTGAGTAAAAGAAATATATGGGTGTGCAACGGCAACTCAATGCCCTTCCTCAACTAACTGCATAATCATAAACACTGAATAAACTTATAGACAACTATTACTCTTTAAACTGAAAACTTTATGCAAAAAGTAATTATCTATCTTATTTTCCCATCTTTGTAACAAAATAAATACCACAGATACACTCAAAAACAATAAAAGCATACTCCTTTCTCTAAAGTATGTAACACGCAGTATGGTAGGCTTACACAATGTTTTCCAGTTGTCCAAAGCACTGTAAAATACATTGTACTCTAAGCCAAAAAAATTTAACCCATTTCATCTCTTGTATGCATCACGATATGATAGTTTACACAAACAACTTTTATCATTTTCCCCAAAATACAGTGTACAAAAAAAAGCCTTTTCTTTTTCTCTCATATGTGACATGCTGTGTGGTAAGCTATACAATGTTTTTCATTTGCCCAGAACATTGTGAAATACATCGTACTGTACACACACAAAAAAGGAAACCCTTTTTTTCTGGCATGTAACACAATACAGTAGTTTACACAAACAATTTTTATAATTTCCTACAAAATGCTATGCTGTATGGTAGGCTACACGCTGTGTGTTTGTGTGTATGTTTCTTAGCGTAGTATCACATGTTGCCTTTGCTTTTATGCTTTGCTTGATTTACTGTAGAGTATTTCATTATAGGTTTAGTTAACTCCAAGTATGATTAGCACATGCATCATAAAAAAAGGATATTTTATAACTTGATATTTCATCTTCAATGTATGTAAAAATATTTAAAATGAAGATTTGTAGATGTTGGCAACATGTTATGCTATTTATAACTCAAGTCTTGTGCCACCAACGCCAGCAAATGAGTGTGCGTACATACTGCTCTATGCACACGACTGTGTTTACCTTTTGGGAGTAAAAATAAAAAAATGAGAAAATACAGTTAAAATATAAATGAGAATAGCGTAAAATATAGATTAAAAACATGAAGGAGTGTGCGTTACTGTATTGTATAGGCTTCAATGTAAGCGATGCCTTAATTGTTGTTCTCTCTCTCTCTTTATACCATAACTCTTCTTCCTTTTCCTTTAATATAATGTGGAAGAATCATAAACATTAAAACATGAAACAAAACAAACTCTAGCAAATTAGATATATAACCTGGCCCTCTTCACCCACCCAACACTGAATCCCGACCCCCTCCCAGCCAGGGAAACTGTTCCCAGGCTCCACCCACTTCCAAAACAACCCCTTCTCTGAGTGAGTTCCTCTACATAGCCTTATTGCCCCTCGCCCTCCATGGTGCCCAGCCATCTGACCCATCGCCCACCTTAGAAAGTTTTCCAGGCCTCCCCCACCCCCCAAAACCCTTTCTCTGTCTGTTTATATGTATAATCTGTGCTACCAACATTTTCCTGAGGCCACACAGTATTGCTAACCACCAGAGAGCAGTTTTTCATATTTTTTAAAAATTTATATATATTATATATCTTGGGGCCTTGGTCCCTGGTCTTGGTATGCTGGATAATGTTAAGTTCCTGACAATGAAGATCCAGATAATCGAAGGATTACTGAATACGCAATGTAACCTATTCTAGCTTTATGAAGAGTTAAGCTATGATAGGTAAAGCTGTGTTTGATGATGGATGATAACTTTATGTTGTGCACCGATTCAGTGTTTAAGTAATGTAATAAGTATTAAGTGGTTTGTGTTAAGTAATCTTTTAATGAGCTTGTTCAAGTGATATTTTATGTTAAATATATTCTGACAAATTCTTTTCTTGGGTTCTCAAATCAAAATAATCATCACCGTAATCATTAGTTTTTTAATGCAAAATATCTATATCTTTGCCTAGTGCAAAATTTTTATCTTGGAAATTAAATGTAAAATGCTAACATTTTTTAATGTTCATTAAAATTCATTAGATACCAGCATGTCATAAAAAAATATATTGAAAAGGGCAAAACTGAAGAATAAGTTCTAAGGAATAGCAGTAATAACAACAACTATCAACATTTCAGCTCATTATAATGGCGAAACTGTCACTTTTTTGAGTTAAATCATTAGATAATGAGACAAAACTTTTTGAAACTAAAATGCTATTCCAAACTATATCTTAATCCCCAATTCACATAATTAATGGTGAAAATTTTTCTCATAGAAATGTGTATACGTATCAGTTAGCAACATTAGAACTGTAATTATGCCCCATAGGAATGCCTATCTTACTATATACGTATACGTATATAGTAAGATAGGATGTATACATCCCATTTTTATCACTAACGATTGTTTTAAGCTGGACTGTAATGTATCAGGTATATTTCTACTGGTGCTACATCTGCTGATAACATTTATTATAAAGAACCTGTTTATATATATATATATATATATATATATATATATATATATATATATATATATATATATATATATATATATATATATATATATATATATATATCTATCTCTCTCTCTTCTATATATATATATATATATATATATATATATATATATATATATATATATATATATATATATATATATATATATATACATATATGCAGGTTCTTTATAATAAATGTTATAAGCAGATGTAATACTAGTAGAAATAAACCTGATACATTAAAGTCCAACTTAAAACAACCGTTAGTGATAATACTGGGATGTATGTACGCATATACAGTAATAAGATAAGCATTCTATGGGGCATAATTACAGTTCTAATATTGCTACCTTATACGTATACACATTTCTGTGAGAAAATTTTTCACTATTAATTATGTGAATTGGAGATTAAGATATATTTTGGAATAGCATTTCAGTTTCAAAAAGTTTTATCTCATTATCTAATGATTTAACTCTTAAAAAAGTGACAGTTTTGCCATTATAATGAGCTGAAATGTTGATAGTTGTTATCGCTGCTATTCCTTGGAACTTATTCTTTAATTTTACCCTTTTCAAAATATTTTTTATGACACGCTGGTCTCTAATGAAATTTAATGAACATTAAAAAATGTTAGCATTTTACATTTAATTTTAAAGATAAAAATTTTGCACTAGGAAAAGATATAGATATTTCGCATTAAAAACCTAATTAAGGTGATGATTATTTTGATTTGAGAACCCAAGAAAAGAACTTGTCAGAATATATTTAACATAAAATAACACTTGAACAAGCTCATTCAAAGATTACTTAACACAAACCACTTAATAGTCATTAAATTACTTAGACATTGAATCGGTGTAGAACATAAAGTTATCACCCATCATCAAACACAACTTTACCTATCATAGCTTAACTCTTCATAAAGCTAGAATAGATTACATGGCGTATACAGTAATCCTTCGATGATCTGGATCTTCATTGTCAGGAACTTGACATTATCCAACATACCAAGACCAGGGACTAAGGCCCAAGATATATGATATATATAAATTTTATATATATCATATATAAAATTACATATCTATATATATATATATATATATATATATATATATATATATATATATATTATATATATATATGTATATATATAAAATATAATATATATATATATATATTATATTATATATATTATGTGTACATATATATATATATATATATATATATATATATATATATATATATATATATATATATATATATATATATATATATATATATATATATATATAGAGAGAGAGAGAGAGAGAG